>NW_027185698.1:11713332-11781412 GCF_028583685.1 Petaurus breviceps papuanus
TCCCATTACAGTTGTATATATATATGTATGTATGTATATATATGTATATATATATGTATGTATGTATGTATATGTATGCATATATATTCATTTATTTATTATTGATATTACTTCATTGTATCTGGTGCCTTTTAACAAGATGTGATTTTCATGCTTATCCTTTTTAATTACATCTATTTTTGCTATTTCTTTGTCTGAAATAATGATTTTTACCCCTGTATTTTTTATTTTAAATCATAACATATTTTTCCCCAACCCCTTATTTTAACTCTGTGCTTTTCTCTCTGTCTCAAGTGTTTCTTGTAAACAGCCTATTGTTGGATTCTGGTTTGCAATCCTTTCTTTTATCCATTTCCATTTTCTGAGTGTGTTCATCCCATTCATGTTCACAGTTATGATTACTAATTATGCTTTTTCCTCCACCCTATATTTTTCTGTTTATCCTTCTCTCTTTATCCTCTTCTTCCTCTAAAGTCTGTTTTACTTCTGACTTTCATCTGCCATGAGTTTTATCCTCCTCTTTCTTATTTCCTTCCCCTCCTAATTCCCTGTTGGATAAAATAGATTTTTATTACTCATTGTTCTATTACCAAAATGTTGATTTCAAATCACAGCTTAGTCCAAAATAAAGCATTTCTGGTGTCTAGAAATTTTCACACTCTATTAATTAGTTATTCTGTGTTAAAATTGTTTTTTTTTCCTATATGCAACTAAATTCTATTATTATTATTAGTTCCAGATATCCTACTGTAGTTTAAGTTCTCTAAAGACAAATCATTTTTTCTGAATTATTTTTCTTCCATTACTAGTAAGAATATATAGAAGGAAATTAATTAGTTATTTCAATCATTTATCAATTTGTTTGTAAGTGGATCAAAATACAATGTTTACAGTTAAAATACTGTTATTAGGGCATTTAAGTGTGGATATTGCCCACCTCTCTTATATTTTCTGACACTATTATTATGAAACAAGAGTTTGTATCATGAGATTGAGTTTTGTATTTTCATCTATCTCATGATTTACCATGTGGAGCCAAAACAAAATTCACTTAGTAGTTAAAGATCTGTTGATGTTGTTCTCCAAAATTACTTCTTCTGATCCTTAAGGAAAAGTCAAAATCTGACATTAGGAATGTACTCAATGTCTTTTTTATCTGGTACATATTAAATTCTTATCAAATAATTGCCCATAAACTTTTTGTGTCATCCAAAGGATTTGTTCCATTAGCACAACATTTGAAAATATACACCAAAATGCAAAATTAGAGTAGGACCCATACACCAAAAAATTAGGTTAAATGCTGCTTCTATACTCCATTTGTAAATGTATCCTCCAAATGTGTCTTTTCTTTGAATATGTTGCTTACAAGCATAAGTATAAATATTACAGTGGGATTCAACAGCCCCCTGGGTGTCTGAACAGTTTTTTTTTAAGGAACACACCTTCTGGCATAAGAAAGGGGCTAGAGAATGTGCCACAAAAATTATCTGTTCCACCCAACCCTCTCCTGCTTACTGTGATAGTTGCAGATCATACCCTGCGGTCAACACACACACACAAACACACATGGTATGAGAACTTTTGTGAAGATGATTCCAATCACCATTGATGCTTAGAACACATGCATACTTATAACAACAACAAATTCAAGACCTGAAAGACAAACAACTCTAACTGTGAAAGAGCTCAGCAGATACCACATCAAAATAAGATCCTTGAGTGAAACAAGGCGGGAAAATGAAGGCCAGGTTACAGAAGCAGACTCTGGATACATATTTTTGGAATGGCCACAGTGATGGGGAGTGCTTTGAAGCTGATGTATGCTTTGCAATCAAAACTAATATGGTCAACAAGCTTCTTTGCCCTCCCAAAGAAGTAAACAACAGACTCATGATAATGTAATTACCACTTGCAGAAAAGTGCCATGCCACCATCATCAGTGGATATGCTCCCACAATGATGAATCCTGATGAAGTAAAAAAAATAAAATATGAAGACTTACAGACCCTCATCACCAATGTGCCAAAAGTAGACAATTTTATTATTCTGACTGACTTTAATGCCAGAGTAGACACAGACTACCAGACATGACAGAATGAAGTAGGGAGTAATAATAGCAAGAATCACTTACTACTGAAGACTTGTGCATCTCATGGCCTTCTCTTCACCAATACTGTCTTCTGTTTATCATTAAATGCAATAAAAATTTTTATGGATTCACCCTCAAAGCTCATTAGCCTTGAATAGACTATGTCTTCATAAGGAGAAGAGACAGACAGGATATGAAAGTGACAAAGGCAATGTGTGGCACAGAGTGCTGAACTGATCATAGACTTATCCATTCTGAGATAAACATTCACATTTGACAAAAAATATTGTTCCCCTTCAAGAGTACTACCAGAAGACTTAATGTTAGCAGATTAGAATGCTTCTCCAAACATGAACAGTTTGTTGCTCATTTGGAGGAAAAGCTGAATTAACACACAGTTGGCAACAGTATAGCAGAAAAAGAGTGGGTAGCTTTCATAGATTTGGTGTACAGCACCTCATTTACTCATCTTGGCCAAAACACTTACAAACATCGAGATTTATTTGACAAAAATGATGGGAAAATTTAGAAGCTGCTAAATGAAAAATGAGAACTGCACATAATTTACCAGCAAGATGGTTTTGTTTCTTTCTAAAAGACAGTGTTTAATTTTATCAAAAACAAAGGGCAAGTGAAGCTTAGAAAGATGCAGAATTCTTGGTTCAATAAGAAGGCTAACAAAATTCAGTTGTATGCTGATCGTAACAATCCAAAGTGCTTTTGTGGTGCCCTAAAGGCTACTTATGGGTCAGGGACCTATGGTTAAGCTCACCTACTAAGTGCTGATGGAGCCTCATTGATCAGTGAAAAGGGCATGATCCTTCAGAGATGGGATGAACACTTCCATAGTGTTCTCAACAGACTGTTATCAATCAATGTTGAAGCCACTGACTGTATGCCTCCTGTCTACTGATAGAGAGAAGATGTAGCTTTTGTTACAGAAAGCCTGGAACTTTATTGCTGGTGTAGAAGCCCTGAAAGAGGACTTTCCTGCTGTCTTTACAGAAGTCCTGAAGGAGGGTTTTATGGATGTTTTCAGAGGTCCTGGGACTTTATTGATGACTTATGTTGATTTCTCAGACAGAAACCCTGTCTGCTGGTCTGTGTTGATTTCACAGGCAGAAAGTGAATTGATGATAGTGCCGGCGATGAGCGTGAATATTATTGTAACTCTACTAAGCTTACTATATGCATATATTATTGCGACTCTGTTAAGCTTTGTCTTCCCAGACACAGAAACTGTGAAAGGCTTAAAGTGACCTAATCACTACCTTAAGCTTTGAGCAAGAGCAAGAGTTGGAGCTGGAGTTGGAGCTAGAGCAGGAGCAGGAGCTGGGAGCTGCCTATAAGTGAATCCAGGTGACGGTTGGCTGAATTCAGGCAAGGACTGGCAGCATGGAAAAAGAGCCATGGAGTTTGTCTGGAGTCAAGATGAAAGGATCTTTATTCGGCTACTTAGTGTGGATGCCAAGATCAAGACAATGTGACCTAGGGGTGGGAGGACTTTGTAACCCTTAAGGATGATTGCTTCTTAAGGATGATTGAGTTAAGAACTTACTGAATTATATCTTTTGTTTAAGACTATGTGACCACTTCAGTAATAAGTTGGTATATGTGATAATGTTGTGAATGTTTTACTTTGGTTTCTGTAAATGTTTTACTTTAGTTTATTACTGAATAAATAGAGAGTTCACTATACTATGTGACTAGAATCTTAAAGTTATTCATAGCAACAGTTCTCAGGAATGCTGGTTTTACTGGACTTTACATAGAGTCTTCTGTATTAGTCTGATCAGCTGCATTCAGACATATTATGCTTTGACTCCAACATAATGATATTATTTCATTTTCATCCTCTTGAAGAATGAACAATTCTACATATTATACATGATGCATACACATGTGTTTAAATATAATATGTTATACATATGCATATATACTTATATGTTCAGAAGAAATAAACTTATTGTAATGCCCATATATTGATTTAAGTTATTCTCCATGATACTATGAATAATATCTAATTTCTCTTCATTTGACATCATTTTAAATATCTGAAGGAAGTACTCATTCTCCCACAAGTTAATCAAGGTTAAAAATACCTTGTTCTTGTACTGTATTTTTATGTTATTTCAAACTTCCTTATCACATTTTTCATCTGCATCAAGATGCAATAGGTAATATCAATGGTTTCAATGTCTTAAAACATAGCATCTTGAAATGAATTTCATTTGTTGTATAACTTGCATGGGATGCATTGGCAGGAGCATTTCTCTTAATTTGGCTATGATTGTTTTATCAATATACAGGACTATATCTTTTTATAAGCCAAATCTTATACTATTCTAGTCTGTCAGCAAAACCTACTTTATTAACATATCTTCCCTAATTCTTTACTTACACAATTTAACCTAACCAGGAGATTTTACATTTATCCCTAATTCATTTCATCTCTTTAGATTATGCCTTTTCTTCTACCTTACAATGATTATTTAATCTCTATAGATTCATGTCGTCTAAAAAGTTTATGAGAATGACATAATTATCTACTCTCAGTAAGTTTATAGTTGCTGACCAATAAAGGGCCAAGGGCAGAGCCTTCTGACATATGCCTAGAAAATTTCCTCAGTATTGATACTGATCAATTAATCAATGCCTTTTGTGTCCAAATATTACACCAATGGAAGGAAATTTCACTTAACTGTATTTCCACTTAGTCTATAATTCTACATCTATTCTTTAAAAAATGTAGAGACTTCACTAGACTTCTTGCTATAATCTAGATATGGCATATGAATAATATTTACTACCAGTATAATTTGCTAACTTATATGAATAACTTTAATTGGACTTATTCTTTAGCGAAAATATAAATGAATATAATGGGACTTATTTTTTATGAAAAATGTGAGTTTATCATGACATTCTTCTTGAATTCATGATAACTTAATAATTACTGCTACACTTTGTATGTGTTAACAAATTACCTGTTGTTTTAATAGTCATTTCTAGAATTTGCAGTAGTCTAGTATCTAATAATAATGCAAGTGTCTACATCCAATTTTCTTTATCTATTTAGCAAAAGGCAGGGTGTGGAGCCAAGATGGAGGCATAGAAGCAGGGAAACTCCATAAGCTCCAGCCATAACAACTTCAAATACCTATAAAATTTGACTCTACACAAACTTTAGAGCTACAGAACTCATAAAGTGATAAAGAAAAACAAATCTCCCTCTGAATGCAACCTGGCAAGCTTTCAGGAAGGGTCCATCACAACACACTGGGAGCTGAGCACAACCCTGCCTGAGGGCACGGTTTTAGCCTCAAGGTGGCCCTGACAAATAGCACCCAGAGTGGACTTCACAAGAGTGGATCACTAGCAGATCTGGCAGTTTCCAGAATTATCAATCCATAAATGCCAAAGACAAAGTAAAAGGGTAGTGTGGCCTTTGTGGGAACAGGGGGAACAAGAGTGCAGTAGGGCCTTTACCCCTGGGAAGAGAAGGCAAGAAGTTGCAGAGGAACAGTTGTGGCACGTGTGTGCTTAAGAGCTCCTGGCCTGCAGATAGTAGGGGGAGGCCATAGCTGATAGCTGAGATAGCTGAGGCCAAAAGAGATGCTGGGATCCAGGAGGCAAAAGCAAAAGAGTAGAAGGTATCCTCTGAGTATGTGAGTGAAATAGATATGGCCAAGGCGCAGAGGGATTACAAGCTGAAAAAGCCGTTTATGACATTGAAGTGAACACCCTATATGCACAGGCTGATCTGGCCTAACAGATGCAGGTAGCAAAGACAAAGCAGCATAAAGAAGGGCAGTGGGTGCAAGTGCAGGTGGTGGAGAGGACCCAGCAGGTGGCATTGCAGGAACAGGAGACAACTCCTAAAGAGAAGGAACTCGAAGCTCAAGTAAAGAAGCCCTCAGAGGCTGATCGATACCACTTAGAAAGACTAGCCAAGGCAGAGAGGTCCCAGCTGATTATGCAAGCAAAGGCTGAAGCTGAGTCCATTCGGATCCTTGGGGAAGCAAAAGCATATCCTTTAGGGGTCTGAGCTCGGGCAGAGGCTGAGCAGATGGCAAATAAGGCAGAAGCCTTTCAGTTGCACTAGGAAACTGCTGAACTGGACATGTTGCTAGAGAAAATGCCCCAGGTGGCAGAGGAGATCAGTGGTCCTTTAAGTTCTGCCAAAAAGATCACATAGATATCTAGTGGGGGGGGGTACACTGGGGACTGCCAAGGTAACTGGGGAAGTATTGGACATCCTAAGCCACCTGCCAGATTGTTTGGAGAAGCTCACAGGTGTCAGCATTTCCGAGGTAAATTAGAACAAGCCAGTTTTTGGAGCAACAAAAAAAGGAGGGTATGGATTAAATTCCTATTCCCTCATGCACCAGTCAACCCTTATGTGAAATGTTACTGAAATGAGCTCTGACTTCTTTTCTGCCCCAGTTGGAATGGCCCTACTTCTTTCCATATTGGGTACTTCAGATCTTCCTGCTCATTTACCTGTGCCTTGTTGTGAGGGGCTGCTCCCAATTCCCCATATCACATTGGCAGGTGCTATTCTGTTCCAAGCTGGTGACCACTTACCCCCAATACACACTTATTTAGCCATATAATTAAATGATTGTCTGCCTGAAAAAAAGTGACCATTATGAGGGGTAAGCACTCTTGCTTTAACCTGCTTGGATATGGATCTCTATCTTGGGTGGAGGTCTTGGGGTGTGTGGCCAGGTACCAGACCCTGTGGAGGCTTCAGAGAGGGCACCCAACTAATAGCTCAAGAAGCTGAAAAAACCCTCTCAATTTGAGACAAAGCTCTACTTTCTGGAAGTACAGTTCTATTGTGGCAAAGAGCTCAAAAGTAAAGTAATGTAGTGGCAACATGAACAAGCAAAGGAAGCAAAGCAAGCACAGCAATCCAACTTTAAATTCATTTTTAGGGACAAATCAGATCAAAACGTGGAATAGGAGGAAGAAAAAGAAGTCAGAACTACATCAAAATCTTCAAAGAAAAATATGAATTGGTTACAGGCCATAGAAGTGCTCAAGAAGGATTTTGAAAACAAAGTAAGATAAGTCGAGGAAAAATTTGGAAGAGAAATGAGAATGATGCAAGAAAATCATGAAAAGAGAATCAACAACCTGACTGAAGAAAATAACACCTTAAAAATCGACTAACTCAAATGGCAAAAGAGGCCCAAAAAGCCAATGAGAAGAGTACCTTAAAAAGCCAAATTTGCCAGATGGAAAAAAGAATCTCAAAAACTCACTGAACAGAATAATGCCTTCAGAATTAGATTGGAGCAAATAGAAACTAAGGACTTTATGAGAAATCAATATACTATAAAACAGATCCAAACAAATGGAAAAAAATAGAAGGCAATGTGCAATATGTCATTAGAAAAATCACTGACCTGGAAAAGAGATCCATGAGAGATAATTTAAAATTTATTGGAATACCTGAAAGCCATGATCAAAAAAAAAAGAACCTAGAAATCATCCTTTAAGAAATTCTGAAGGAAAATTGCCCTGATATTTTAGAATCAGAGGGCAAAATAGAAACTAAAAAAAAAATTAATTGATCATCTCTTGAAAAAGATACCAAAAAGAAAACTCCTAGGAATATTATAGCCAGCTTTCAGAATTCCCAGATCAAGAAGAAAATATTACAAGTAGCCAAAGAAGAAACAGTATGAACATTATGGAAACACAATCAGGATAACACAAAATCTAGCAGTTTCTATATTAAGGGATAGACGCCTGTAATAGGAATGTAAATTTTAAAGATCTTCCCTGCCCCTAGGCTAAAGTGCCCCAGAAGCCTGGGGAGGGAGGCTTGTTTTTCAGTAGATACTTTTTGATTGGCCAGTGGGTCAATAAGGTTGTTACATTCTCTGAGCCAGGAGAAGGCTATATAAGCCCTGATGTGTAGCTTTGTTTTGGGACTCACTTTGAGAAGTGTTCTGTGATTTGATCTGAATTCTGGGAAGCCGTTGTTGAGAGTCCCCCGGCTTTGAAAAACCCAGAATGTGGAAACCCAGATGTTGACTGGGTATGGATGTAATGGTTGGACAGTTTGGAAATCTGTCTACTTGATGTTTCTGTCTTGATAATTATGCCTGTATACTTTGAGGTTCAGGGTGCTGACCTTTT
The DNA here is from genome assembly GCF_028583685.1 of Petaurus breviceps papuanus. Classification (NCBI taxonomy): domain Eukaryota; kingdom Metazoa; phylum Chordata; class Mammalia; order Diprotodontia; family Petauridae; genus Petaurus; species Petaurus breviceps. The sequence continues at coordinate 11,721,578 of NW_027185698.1, forward strand.
CTCCTGAACAAGGTAAACGATATATGTCTGACTGATTAAAGTAAGCTTGTTAATCCATTTTGAGTTGCTTTCCTTTAACAAAGCAGATCTAAGAACCTGTGGTAGCTGCAAACCCTGAGGACGCGCTTGGGGTGCTTGCTGCTACAACGCCTTGGAATATGATATTCTGGAGGTCAAAGGAGCTAGAATTAAAAGCAAGAATCACCTACCCAGCAAAACTGAGTATGATGTTTCTGGGGAAAATATGGTCATTCAATGAAATAGAGGACATTCAAGCATTCTTGGTGAAAAAAAAAAAAACCGGGGTTGAATAGAATATTTGACATTCAAATACAAGAAGCAAGAGAAGCATGAGAAGGTAAACAGGAAAAAGAAATCATAAGGAACTTATCAAAGATGAACTATTTACATTCCTACATGGAAAAATGATACTTGTAACTTATGTAATGTTTCTCAGGATGAGGATAGTTGAAGGGTATATAAATGCATATATGTATATATATATATACTTATATAGGAGGGTATATGCACATATAAATATATATGTGAGTGTGTGTATATATGTGTACAGGTCTACATAGACAGAGGGCACAGGATCAATTGAATAGGAAGGGATGTTATTTCAAAAAATTAAGTTAAGAGGTGAGAGAGGAATATAATGAAAGGACATAGGGAGAGAGAATAGGGTAAATTATCTCATATGAAAGAGGCAGGGGAAAACTGTTACAATGGAGGGGAAGAATAGAAAGGCAAAATTGAATGCATAAACCTTACTCTTATTGAATTTGGCTTAAGGAGGGAATAGAATACACCCTCAATTGGGTATCTTACCCTATAGGAAAGTAGGGGAAGGGAATAAGAGGGGGAATGATATTCCAGAGGACAAAGGAGCTAGGATTAAAACCAAGAATCACCTACCCAGCAAAACTGAGTATAATTTTTCAGGGGACAGGAGGGTAGATTGGGTGGTGAGTAGTTAGAAGCACACATTTTTGAAAAGGGACAGCATCAAAGTAGAAAATAGAAGTGGCATAAAAGATAATTAACAAAGCAAAATTGTGTGTGTGTGTGCATGCACACACCCACACATATTTACTTATTTCTGAGAACTTACATCCAACCGAGGAATAACACTTATAATATCTGTGAATTAACATAAGAAATGTGATGTTCTAAAACTAAAGTATCTAGTGCATAATAGGCTCTAAATATATTGATTAATGACTGACAAAAAGACCAGAGTTTGATCTAGTACAGATGTATTGAGGTAGCAAAAATGAAGAATAGAATTTCCTTTGAGAACACAACTTTTTATGCTTAGTTTCCCCCTATTTTCTTTTCTTCTTCTTTTTTTTCTTTTATAAGCAATTGGGGTTAAGTAACTTGCTCAAGGTTACATGGCCAATTATGCTTTTTTTGTGGGTGCTGTGTATCTCAGGTCGGAACTGATCCCAGGTCTCCCAACACTGCGGCCGGCACTCTTACTCACTGCACCACCTGGCTGTCCCCCCTGTTTTCTTTTAAAAGAAATGACAAATATTAAGCACAGAAGAGTTGTTGCTCAAACACCTTATTATATTAATGTATCTTGGGAGTAAAAATGAAAAGGTATAGAAGAAGCCTCAAAGTTTTTTTTTTTTTTTTGCATTTTCTTCTAAAAAGCAAATATACTACTCTGTAAAGCCAAACACAAGCAACTTTCCAGAGGACTGCTGCTAGGAACAGCTTTTCAAGATTCTGATCACATAGTGTAGTGAACTCTCTATTTATTTGATAACAAATCAGAGCAAAACATTGATAGAAAATAAAAATACAGCATTCACCATGTTACAATTCATCACAGAAAATCAAAATACAGTATTCACCCTGTCACAACTCAGCAACTTATCACTAAATTGGCCATATAGTTTTCACCAAAGTGGTTACATACTTTTAAAGTTCATTCATTTAGTCAATCACAAAATCCTTAATTCCATCACAAAGTACAAAAGTCAAAGTTCTCCACCCATTGGTTACAGTAAATCATAATCTTCTCAGTCCGTACACAGTGTCCAAGTAAAGTCTTCTTTCAGCTTGACTCAAGGCTGACTCTCAACTTCCATGGTTCCTCTGCCATGGCCCCAGCTCTGTCACCTGGGTTCAAAGGCAGGCAGCTCAAAGTTCATTGTCCAGCTCCTGTCCAGCTGTTCATCCAGTTCCCATTCCATATTGAAGTTCACAGTGTCCAGTCCAACTCAAGTACTTCCAAGTTCCTATTTCCAGGATGACAAAGCTTGACAGAACCACAATAATATTCATGAAAATTTCTGGCACCATCATCGATTCACTATCTGCCTGTGAAATCAACTCAGTCCCACCAACAATTAGAAATCAACACAGAACCACAAACAAAGTCCAAGAGGTCAGCACAAATCATCAGTAAAGTCCCAGGACCTCCAAAACCCTCCTCCAGGACTTCTGTAAAGATACAACCAGAAAATTCTCTTTGAGTGCTTCCTATAAGGTCCCTTTCAGGGCTTCTCTAAAGTATCACAAACAAAGATCAGCAGAGATAGAGCAGACTGAGTGCTGGGATAGCTAAATTTTCCTCCTTCTTAACTCTGATTCCACAAGAGTCCTCTTCTCAGTTCTGTTCTCCAGCCTGGAAATTCTCCTTATATGTGGTCATTAACTCCTCTTCTTCCTATTGCAGGAATTCATGAGTTCTAGGGTTCACAAGTTGTGGGGTTCACAGTTCTGTTTCTTAGCAGACTTGATACAAGGCTCAAAAGAAACTTTAACTGAAACAAGGCGCTAATTCAATAGCTGAAACAAGGTGTGAACTACTTCTGTACTGACCAATATACTCATCAGTTTAAGTAATATATGTAATCATTTTTAACAATCACTGTCAGAATTCATAGGAAAATAAATTCTCATCTGCATCTATGCCTTTTGTTGGCCATCATAAATGAATGTGTAACATTTTTACTTGATATTAAATTAGGTTTTGTAAGTTAAAATATATTATTACATGAAGTATACAAAAGAATCTTACTCAAACTAGTTTACATTTTTTAAATTCCTAACATAAAGAGCTCACAACATCCTTTGTGGTAATAGTCCTCAGGGGTGAGAACATATAGATATGCAAACTATTGTATGATAAATTCTCACACTATCCATGCCTATTTCTTACCTCTGGTTCATATACATGTTTCATCTGTTTAATAATATTTTTTTCTCTAAATACAAATATGGAAATAACATTGTTTAGATTGTTTACAGGCATTACCTAAAAACACAGATTAAGTTTATTTTCTATTTTTATTTTTCCAATCAAACTCTTCAAAGTGGTCCCAGACTGTGTTTAGATCCATTATGTACATTTATTTTTGCCAAGAGGGGAGAGAGGCTTGCTGCTGGTAGGGTAGGGGAGGAAAATAATTCTCTACCCACCCAACTCCTCCCAGATATGGAGGAGGTTTGTCCTGACTTGGGTTTCTCCTCAGTTAAATAGCTACAGATGGCAGAATTTTTGTTTTTGTTTAATTTTCTTGTATCTTGAGGTAAGAAGATAAAATAGTAATGTACTTCTCTTCTATAGTTTCTTACTCTGAGGGAGGAGAGATGATATGAGAGAGCATGGAGATTGGGAATAATGGGTTGTCAAGATTGGAACTGTATTAGGCTCAGAAGTAGATGGGTAAGCAACATGTGTAGGACAGGAGAAGCATTTTTTAAAGAGACTCCAAGGCTTTACATACTGAAAGCTTCAATCTACAGATTCTGGTTACACAGTGAGACTAGCTCATGACCCTAGTTTATGACCTTATGACTTGTGATTTAAGGAGATGTAGGCTGCAGATTGACTTTCACTGTGCCTTCCTATAGGAGATTTCAGCTTAGAGACATTTCAGAGGCAAGCACTTCAGAGAATTCGGAACAAAGCTACACTCACTCTTTGGAGAATATGTTGATGACTTTTTTTCATTTTGTTCTACAATTTTCATGTCATTCCATGGAATCAGCCATCTTTATGAAAGACTGAATACCTCCCTAAAAATTAATTTTGTATATTCCATGTTTTTTAAGAGGATATAGACAACTGAATTAAGAAAAATAAATCACTATCAAAAGTATCCATGATTTTAATGGTTGTTTAAAAGGATCCATTGCCCAAAGGAGTTCACAGGTTAAACTTGTTTTAAACTTCAAACCCTTAGTTGGTCTTAATTTGCCTGTGCAGCTCTATTTTTAGAGTATTTGAAGCAATAACTTCAAGGTTTTTTTTTTTTGTCCTTGCATTAGGATAACCAATTGAAGATGTTAAGGTAAATGAAATGCTTTACTTGGAAGTGTGTGTGTGTGTGTGTGTGTGTATGTGTATGCAAAAGAGACAGAGAGACAGAGAGACAGAGAGAGACAAAGAGAGAGAGACAGAGAGAGACAGAGAGAAAGAGAGAGACAGAGAGAAAGAGAGAGACAAAGAGAGAGAGACAGAGAGAAAGAGAGTGAGAGAAACTTACAGATTCAATATAGGCTCTAGGCTAAGGCAAAAATTATTGTAAAAGAATCAATTTTGGAGATAGAAAGTAAAGAAAATTTTAAAAAATAATTTAAGGGTAAACAATGCCTTATCTTTCCATAGTGAGCAGAAAAAATGGAAGAATTGGAGAAGGGATAAAACAACTTATGTCCAGACTATTCCTTCTTTAATCTGTTCAGGGAGTCAGAATTCTCATGAAGCCCTTCTCCTTGCCAAAGCAAACCAATCTGCATGCATCTGTGATTCCATCCAATCCAGTCCTCTTTATCTGATTTCCCCTTCTATTATCACATCCCTATCTAATTTTCAATAACATTTTGCTCCTCAGTTGCCTATACAATCATATCACTCCCATCTTAAAATAAAAAAAAATCAAACAAACAGCAAAAAGATACAAAAATCCATGTGATCTCACTATCCTTTCTTGCCTTCATGTTATTTATCACCTCTTCTTTTTGGCTAACTGTTTTAAAGTTCATTCTATTTTAGGTGCCTCTAATTTCTGTTTTCTTATTTTTAAATCTTCTGTGATCTGGTTTTTAACATCATCATTGAACCAAAGTTTTCTTTCTAAAAGTAATGATTTTCTCTTAATTTCTAAATTTTATCTAAGTTATTACACAAGGGCAATCATATGCTAACCTCATAGAATGCCAAAGGCCTAGCAAGGCAGAAATCCCTATATCCATTGAGTAAAGGGTTTATTCAAATAGATTAGTGTAATCAAAATCAAATGAAAATTGATAGTGGCAAGACACCTATTGACTTAGAAAAACCACAAATTAACATCATGTGTGTTGTATTATATTTTGTTAATAATTTTCCAATTAAATTTTAATCTGATTTGGGCTAAGCAACTGATCTTGTAGATATGCCATGTTCAGGGAAGATATAAAGTACAGTCTAAAGACAACATCCATTTAGAGTCCAATATGTGATTTGTCCTTTTGATGCATTCCCCCAATTTGGGTCTCACATATTCCTTTATGAATATCGAAATCTACATATAGATAATATTTATAATTGCTGGAAAATGTGCCTTGAATTAGTGGGGGAGGATTGTTTTATTACAAATTGTATTGTGATAGTTCATTAATGCCTTTACTTGAAAGCTTTTCTGTATTCTGACTGAATGGAGAAAAAATAGAAATCAGCTGGGGCTCATGAGCTCTCATTTTAATTGGGTATTGACCCACAAAGAACTCTATACATGAAGTGGCAATCCTGTGAACTCTATATAAAAAATGGGTCTCAATGAAATCTACACACAAAAATAAGAAAAGCTTAAAAACAACAACAAAAACAAAATTCTAAGAAACTTGACCGAAGATGCACATCACAGTAATATAGCATATTCTAGTGCATATGACATTGAATAAGGGGCAGGGAGAGGGAGGAGAATGAAACTCATTGCTATGAGTCAGAAGTCCTAGGTTCATCTCTTAGATCTGTCAATCATTAGATGTGTTATCTTGAGCAAAACATTCATTATTTCTGAGTGTCATTTCTTCATTAATGAAACAATTATGTTACTATCTGCCTTACCTCCCCCTCTCCCCACAGAATTTGCAAAAGGTTTGAGAATTTAGTTTTAGTTGCTGGCAAAGAAATAGTAGCGTAGTGTAGGTGCTGTCTAAAAGTGTAGCACACATGATTTCTAAAAACTTTGATCAACAAAGAAAGAAAGAGATGGTATGGCAATTTGAGAGGATAGGATGGATAAGGAGAGGGGTGTCATAGTAAATATTTAACCACTGGCTCTCAAAAAATATGCATGACATACTTTAAGTTAATCTACATGATTGACATTTGCATCATTACTTAAGTCTAGAAAATCAACAAAATAATGAATCAAGCACTGAGTTAAAGCCAATCACAAGCAGCTTTCCAGAGGACTGCTACTGTAAATAACTTCAAGGTTCTGTTTATATAGTATAGTGAACTCTCTATTTATTCAGTAATAAACTAAGACAAAACATTGACAGAAACCAAAAAGTACAACATTCACAATGTTATAGCATAACAAGTTATCACTAAAGTGTCCACATAATTTTCACCAAATTGGCCATATAGTATTAAGCAAAAGATATGATTGAATACGTCCATAACTCAATCATTCTTAGGGATCAAGCCTCCTTAAGGGACACAGAGTACAATCATTCAGTAAGTCCTTAACTCAATTATTTTTAAGAAGCAGGCCTCCTTAAGGAACACAAAGTACAAAGGTCAAAGTTTTCCACTCCTAGTCACATTGTCTTAATCTCTTCAATCAAAACATCTTCTTTCTTCTTAATTGGAGAATAGTTTCCAATCACCCTTAATTCAATCATCCTTAAGAGGTAAAGGATTCAGAGTACAAAGTTCTCTCACTCCTAGGCCACAGGAAATCATGATCTTCTCAGTTTTCATTAAATACCCAAGGAGAGGTCTTTTTATATTGACCTGAGGCTGGCTCTCAGATTCCATGGTTCCAACTCCTGCCTGAACCTACCCAACTGTAATCTGAGTTCAAGGTCAGCTCCTTGTCCAGTTCCTGTTCCATATTGAAGCTCACAGTGTCCATTCCACCTCAAGTCCTTCACAGTTTCTATTCCTGGGAAGTCAAAGCTTAAAAAGCCACAATAACATTCATCACATTGCCAGCACCAGCATCAAATCAATTTCTGCCTATGAAATCAACATAGATCCACAAACAAGGTCTGAGAAATGAACACAAATAATCAATATAGTCCCAGGACCTCTGAAAACTTCAGTAAGCCACTCCTCCAGGATGTCTTTCAGGACTTCTGAACCAGTAGTAAGATCCCAGGGCTTCTGTAAGAACAGCAACATCCTCTATCAGCAGATGAATCTGACAGAGTAACATCAAAACAAAGTACTGGTGCCACAGCCATGCTTCCTCCCAGTTCTGCTCTCTCCCATCCTGGGCTTCTCCTTATATATGGTCCTTAAGCTCCTCCTTGTACTATCCCTTCCTCTTGCATTAGCTTCATGGGTTCACAAGTTCTGTTTCTTAACAAAAGGCTTGATATGATCATGGACAAGCCTTAAAAGAAACTTGAACTGAAAGAAGGTGATAATTAAATAGCTGAAACAAGGTATTAACTACTCCTTTCCTTGCCATTACAAAGCCTTTGTCAGTTCCTAAAATGTAAATGGAAACACTGAAAATTTAACAATTGACTTTTCTGAAAAGAACAGAGCTGTACTAGAATACCCCTGGTAAGGGAAAACATTTCTTATTTTGTTTATTTTCTGCATTCTTTTAGAATAAGGCCTAAATACATTTTCTGTATCATTGGAGTGTGAGAGATTAAAGAAGCAAGATAATTCAGAAGGTATCCAGAAATAGAAATCTTTACGTGATTAACAGTAGAAAAGAAAGGTTTGGGGAGGCTAGGTAGCACAGTGAATAGAGCACTGGCCCTGGGGTCAGGAGGACCTGACTTTAAATCTGGCCTCAGACACTTAACACAAAAACTAGACAAGTGACTTTGGGGAAGTGTAGCAGCAAGCACCCCAGCATCCCCAGGGTGATTGCCAATACAGGCTCTTATATCTGTTTTTCTAAAGCAAAGCAATTCAAAATGGGTTAACAAGCTTACTTTAATCAATCAAACATATATTTTTTACCTAGTTCAGGGGAAAAAGGTCAGCAACGTGAACTTCAGAGTATACAGACAGAAGATACAAGACAGAGAGCCAGATCAAGCAGACAGGCTTCCAAAGTGTCTGATCATTACATCCATACCAAATCACAGTTACCAAAGAGGGAAGCATCAACATCTGGGTTTTCAAAGCCAGGGTGCTCTCAAAGGCTGCCCAGAGTCTCATCTGGTAAACTCACACAAGACTTCTCAAAGTGAGGCCCAAAACAAAGTCTCACATCAGGGATTATATAGTCTTCTCCTGGCTGAGAGAATGTAACAACCCTCTTGACCTACTGCCCAATCACAAAGCACCAAGGTGTGGGTGTTCCTGAAAAACAAGCCTCCCACCAAGCTCAAGGTGCACTTAATCTAGGGGCAGGGAAGATCTTAAAATTTTATATTCCTATAACATTCGGCCCCAAGATCTTTCATGCCCATAGCATAGACAATTTACATTTGAATTAGCACTAAACATCTCTTATGTCATATTTTCAAGATACATAACTAAAGTTACCAAAGTGGCCATAGGGCCTTAAACAAACACAAAGTACATTCAGGTGCATCTCTTCAATCCAAAACAGAAAATGTACAAAAAAAGTTCTCTTAAGGGGAGAAGGGTATTTTTCCCCTCACACTGCTCCAGCCCCTGCTTCCAAGTCCTGAGGCGCAGCTGGGCAATAAAACCAAAAGGGAGGGGTTGTTGGATGTCCATGGCCCTTCATCCCACACACCATAGTCACAAGTCCATCCTCCCCCAGGGTCCCAAACTGAGGGATGAAGCAAGAAAACACATTCAGTGTTTCAGCTTTGTTGAAAAGTCCTTATCTTGTCCTGTGGCTGAATTCTGATCTCCTGGGTTCCTTCTCCTCCTGCAGGCAGCAGCCTGCTCCTGGCTTCTGCCCAGGTCCTGATGCAGGCAGCTCACCATTCCTGCTCTCAGCTCAGCAAAGTCAGCATGCAGGCCATTCTTTTCTCCTGGTCCATGGCTCAACAGAATCACAGCTACCACAAAAACAAAACAAATGAAAAACAATTTTAATGGGAAACAATTATCCCAGTCTCCATACTTTCCTTTTACTCAGCAGATCCCATCCTCATCGCCATTTGTAGCAGCGAGCACCCAAGCATCCCCAGGGTGGTTGCTAACACAGGTTCTTATATCTGCTTTTCTAAAGGAAAGCAACTCAAAATGGGTTAACAATCTTGCTTTAATCAATCAAACTTATATTTACCTAGTTCAGGGGAAAAAGGTCAGCACCCTGAAATTCAGATTATACAGACAGAAGTTACAAGAAAACAGAAAAATATATCAAGCAGACAGACCTTCAAACTGTCCAAGCATTATATCCATACCAAATCACAGTAACCAGAGAGGAAAGCATCAACATCTGGGTTTTTCAAAGGGATGGGGCGGGGGGGGTTGTGGGAGGGATCTCAATGGCTGCCCAGAGTCTCATCTGGTCAAATCAAACCACACTTCTCAAAGTGAGCCCCAAAGCAAAGTCTAACAACAGAGCTTATATAGCCTTTTCCTGGCTCAAAGAATGTAACAACCCTCTTGTCCCACTGTCCAATCACAAAGTATCTCCTGAAAAACAAGCCTCCCACCACAGGTTCCAGGTGCAGGGAAGATCTTAAAAATTTACATTTCTATCACAGTAAGTCACTTAACCCCAACTGCCCTCCAAAAAAAGCAAAAACAACAACAACAACAAACAAACAAACAAAAAAAAAAACGTTCAATAATACCTAGAACATGTCTCACTAGTAATAAGGGGTGAGAAAAGGGGTATGTCTTTAGACTGTATATCAACTGTAAAATGTCTTTGGATAGTTTGACATATAGTAATATTAAATAATAATAATACCTTAGAGACAAAAATTTCTGAGTTTCTGCTTATTCAGAAGGATCAAAAGGATGCCAAATATAACCAATGAATTCAGACTATATAGTAAAATGTATGGATGAATGAAGAAAATTTCCCTAGGCAAACCAATTTGTCATTAAAACATGTTTCATTTCACTAAACTCTCATGAAACTTTAGTATTCTCTGAAATTATTAGAAAAAAAAAAGAAACTAATCTGAGAAGGGGTTCATGGATTTCATCAGATTGACAAAGAGGTCACACACACACTGTTAATCAGTGGTATAGAACAAATAACTGATCAATTTCTCCCATTTCTCATTTTTTCAACAATTGTTCTCATGTACATATTTATGACTTTATCATGTGGTCTCTAAATTGAATAAATTTTAATTTTCCCTTTAGTACCCCCATTAAGATGTAGATTCTTCTTTCCTCTGTCCCTCCCTTTTTCCCTTCCATTCTTCCTTCCTTCATACTTTCCTTCCTTCTTTTGTTTGATTCAATAAATATTTTTAAATACTAATTATGTGCTAAAAGTCACTTCTCAAGGTGTAGTCAAAGAAAGAAATGACATAATTACTGCCCCCAAGGAGTTCAGTGAATGGAATCAACATATATGTCAATAAAGAAATAGAATTCATAAGAAGAATAAGATAACACAACCAAACACCTAGAACTAGAAGGAAACCTCATGTCAAATTGGTTTGCCAATGAACTTCTACCCTCATTCGTTCATATATTGTAGTGTAGAGTCTGAATTCACTAGTTATATTGGCATCAGTTCTATCCTTCTTGATGTGTAGAAACTTAAAAATTAGTTGATGTACTGCATTTTATGTATGATTAAACAGAAACTCAGAGAAGTTGCCCAAAGACCCATAGTGTCAGCAGTAGAATTTTAACTCTGCTTCTTTGACTCCAGAAACACTGGTCTTATGTCATTGTCATTTTAAATATAAAGAAGTTTGTTTTTGTTCTTTTTTTTTTCTTTTTGGGGAGTGTGGTGGCAAAGGAAAAGGAAAAGACCTAGTGTGGGGAGGAACTTGAGCTGAATCTTAAAGAAAGATAGGGATTCAAAGTCAGAGATGAGGAAGGAAGTTCCTTTCAACCTGAGGATCCTTCTGTACAAAAACTAGTGGCAGGAGGTGAACTATCCTGGAGAGCTATGATGTCAAACTCAAATAGAAACAGGGATCATTAAACCACATGTAAGTATCCCTGCAGGCTGCATATTGACTTAGAAATCACCTATAAAATTATCCATATTTGCTGTATTTTTGGTTATTTTGTTAAATATTCTCCAATTACATTTTAATCTGGTTTGGATTACATTGGGAGTGCTGTGGGCTACAATTTGGTCTATGGATCCTATGATTGACTCCTCTACTGTACGGGAAATAAGAAAACCAGTGTGGTGGGTTTCCAATGAGCACAAAGCCAGTTCTGTTGAGTTCTGTTAAGAAGCAAACTGAAAGCAACGGTTTGTCACATCAATGTAGATTAGCACAGTTCACTAATACAAATGAGTCAGTGTGAGATAATAAAGAGCTAGTGCAGACATGCATTTTTTGATTGCACTTCCTTTTATTATGCTTCCTACATATTGCAGCTTTTAATAATTGAAGGTTTGTGTCAACCCTGCATCAAGGAAATCTGTCAGCATCATTTTTTTTCCAATAGTGTGTGCTCATATCGTGTCTCTGTGTTGAATTTTGGTAATTCTTACAATATTTCTAACTCTCATTATTGTTATGGTGATCTGTGATTATTGTTCTTTGATGTTACTATTTTTGTGGCATTTGTTTTGTGGCAACATGAATCATGCCCATAGATGATATAGAACAAAATTAATACATGTCATGTGTGATCTGAGGGCTCCCACAACTAGTCAGCTGTCTCTCTCCCTCTCCTCAAGTCTCCCTCTTCCCTGAGACACAGCAATATTGAAATTAAGCCAGCTAATAACCCTGAAATGGCCTCCATGTGTTTAAGTGAAAGGAAGAGTCCAATGGCATGCTTCATTATTATCTTCTTTTAAGAAATTGCCACAGCCACCCCAAACTTCAGCAACTATCACACTGATCAGTCAGCAAACATCAAAATCATGTCAAGACCCTCCCACCAGCAAAAAAAGATTATAATTCGCTGAAGGCTCATATGATGGTTAGCATTTAATTTTTAGCAATAAAGTATTTTAAATTAAGGTATGTACTTTTTTAGACATAATGCTCTTACATGCTTAATAGGCTACAGTATAGTGTAAATATAATTTTTATATGCAATGGGAAAACCAAAATTTCATGAGACTTGTTTAATTGCACTATTGTCTTTATTGTAGTAGTCTAGAACCAATCCCACAAAATCTCCAAGGTATGTCTGCATAAAGCTTCATAACCAATACTTGACCTTTTCAATTATGTTGATCCACCTTGTGCAGAGTTATTTTTGAGGGAGCAATCAGATTATCAATTTTGATAACTTCATGGTTGCCAGTATGAATAAATAACCATTATGTGTATATATCCTTTAGTTACTAAGATTTAGTTGAATAAACTAATCAATGATCTATATGAAGCCTCCTCACAAAAAGTAAATATTATAGTTTCAAACTTTTTGTGCATGGTCTGAGATGAGACAGTGTATCATATAGGAAATCTGGATGAGTTCTGTATAGTTGATAATCACCTTTCTATCTGTCTATCTCTGATGTCCTTTCCACTCTAGCAGCTGACTGTGACTAGAAGGCACAGCTGGTTAGAAAGGGTTTCTGAGCAGCTGGTGGTATGTAGTTTCATTGTTTCAGGATTGTTATTTGTGAATCAGCTCATCATTTCTTACTAAGTAGTGGCATGCAGAGATGGAATATGCAGGACATAGCTTTTGAGGTCTCTTCATAGCTCCATGATTCTACATGTGAAGCAGTAACTAAAAGTGAAAACTTCAGGATAAAATTCATATTCATATCTGACTAAAAATAAACATTTCTCTTAAATGGGAACACGAACCAATTCTACATTGTAATTCCTTTTGTCTGTTATAACTAATTTGATGAGATGTAACAAATTAAATTTATTACTTGATGTCATTTTTTCTATGCCTATTTTCAAAGAACAGCTCAAATAAGTTTGTTTCACATAATATCTGGTAGATGCATATATCTTTCTTAAAAATAAAGAGTTAAGATAATCAATTATCAAGATCATTCAGTCTCTGTTGAAGTTTCAGTGATATCGTCCAGCTAACAATATTGTTTGGTATCTTCTATTGGAGAGTGTAGTAATCAATTTAACCCTGAATATTAAGAAGGAATAATGCTAGCAATGACAAGCAATAGCTGGGGCGACCCCTGACATCTGTTACATTCCTGACAAATCTGTTAAAGCTTTCTTTCAGCAGAATAGATTTAGTCAGCTTTTAGTACAGGTAGTAATAACCTCGGAGTAATGCATATCTTAAATGAACAGTCGTAGAAAGTGTTCTAAAACCCATCAAGTTTTATTGGGTAGCTGATAGCTTTTATTTCTAGCTGTACAGGTATAGTGAATCATGCATAAAGGGGGAACAGAGTTCACTGAGGATACAACCTTGAATTTTTTTTTTTTTGCTCCTTAGAAGACCTAATTAGGAGTAACCTCTTTCTACACAAGAATTACAGAGTGCCTTTCCTAAACAGAGAAAGCCAAGTCAGCGACACCCATCCACCCACCCACCCACCCACCAACACACACACACACACACACATATACACACATGCATGTGTGTGTGTATTTCTCCATCAGGTGGAATTTTCAAACATTCTAATTCATAGAATGGAACAAAGAAAGTACATAGGATCAACCTATCCCATGTAAAACAAGTTTAGTGAAATACGTCCACCTATTGACCTGAAATATTATTAGGAATTTAAAATATTAAATTCAAATAATAACAAAGTACAGATAAATGGTGGTAAGTGGAATCATAGAGATGAATCTTAAAAAATCACATGGACTATGCCTATTTTCGTAGATGAGTATTATCTAGATTATTTATTACTCTCCAATGGAGGAAGGATGAACAAAGGAAAAAAAGGTTTTTATGATATTTTTCAGGATTTTGCAATATTGCTGCATTGAGAATCTTAGTCAAACCTAAGTGACATGCTACTGTTTTTCTTTACTTTTTTTAAATTATCCTGAAGTAGAAATGGAAGCTTTCTTCTACTATTTCATAGCTTTTTAAACACTGGTTCATGTACTTGTATTTCATTTTTTGTATTTTGATACTTGTATTCCAAATCAAGAAATTTCATTCGCAAATATTTTATTTTATTTTATTCCATTAAAAACATTATCCCTAGAAAGGTAACTGAAATTTAACAGAGCTTCAATGTTTATAAATATTATCATATTTAGTTCATTCACAAATCCTGGGAAGTAGGTGCTAGTATTATTCTCATTTTACCAAATGAAGAAGCTGAAGCAGACAAAAGTTAAATAACTTGCTCATTTCCACTCAGTTAGTAAAAGTCTGAGATCAGATTTGAACTGAGGCCTTCTTGATTCCAGGTCCAACACTCTACGTATGCAACTAAGCTGTCTCTAGAAGTAGTCCATGGATTTCACTAGACTGACAAGGAAAATTCATGTCACAAAATGGTTAAGAATCCTTTTTCTATACTATTCATTTAGTATACAGGCATACATATATATATATACATAACACATACACACATACATATATGTATATGTGTGTATAAAATTGCTCAGATTAGGGCATATTATCAGAGAATGTTCACTGAGCTAGTATATTTCATATGTATATGGATCTATTTTCCATCAATCATTACAAATGGATAGTGAGCTGAGTCCAGCACACAAGGGGATTGTTCTAGATATCATTTGGGAAAACGAGCAGCATTTTCAATGATTCTAACCATAATTTCTCCTGCAAATGCCAATATTATCCTATTGGAGTTATAAGGAATGGAATAGTTGCAGAAAAATCAGAGGCATTGCCAATAGAAAGAAATGTGAAAGATATTTACAGGTGGCAGCATATAATCAACAAATACTTCTTTTAAGAAGTGATTACATGCACATATACATATATAATGTATGTCTGTAGTACATATTAACAAACATGTATGTATATGTATGTGTACCTACACAAACATATTACATTCCTTATATGTACATTTCTATATATTGCATCCGAAATGGTTAATTGGTTGGTTGGTTGTTATCCTTTATTCTTAAAGAGGGCCAAAATTATATCGCTTTGTTAGAGTCAAGTTATAGTGTGTCCAACTGTGGCTGATCAGACCAATATAAGTTCAGAATGCCCTACCACAGATTGGGCACACATAGCATTATTACACATATGTATATATGGGCAGCCATGGCCCAGTGAATAGACATTAGGCCTAAAGGCAAGAAGACGCATCATCTTGAGTTCAAATCTGGCCTTAGAAACTTACTAACTGTGTGACTCTGGTGTAATTGCAAGCAAAGGAATACTTAGCACCTTGTTTAAGCTATTTAAATATTTAGCATCTTTTTGGAGGCCCTTGTGATTTGAAGGTGGGAGGTACTTGCTGATGCAATAGGAAGCAATGGGACAGGAAGGAACTGACCATATAAAAGGAGGAGCACAAGCTGGGACAGAACAGAACCAAGGAGAACACATGTGTTGGCTGACACTCTGTTTGTCTATTCTGTCTGTGTTGATTTGTGTTTGTGATACTTTGTATTCCTCAGACCTTGTTTGTGGGTCTGTATTGATTTCACAGATAGATAATGAATTGATGATGGTGTTGGCAATGTGTATGAATGTTGTTTTGGCTCTGTGAAGCTTTGTCTTCCCAGAAACAGAAACTGTGAAAGACTTGAGGTGGATTGGACACCATGAGCTTCAATATGTAACAGGAACTTAATGAGGAACTGGACAAGGAGCTGAGAGCTACTTGCCTGTGAATCCAGGTGGCAGCAGAATGAATTCAGGCAAGAGCTGAGACCATGGAAAAGGAGCCATGCAGTTTGGGAACTATCCTTGAGCCAAGATGAAAAGACCTTTCCTCGGGTACTTAGTGCTGGCTGACAAGATCATAATTTATTGTGAACTAGGGGTGGTAGAACTTTGCACTTTGTACCCCTTGAGTATGATTGAGTTAGGGATGATTGGTAGCTAGCCTCCAATTAACAAGAAAGATTAAGACAATGTGACCTAGGGGTGGGAGACCTTTATATTTTGTATCCCTTAAGGAGGACAGATCCTTAAGGATGATTCAGTTAAGGATTTACTGAATGAAATCTTTTGTTTAAAACCATGTGGCCAGTTTAGTGATAAGTTGTTATGTTATATCATTGTGAATGCTGTACTTTGGTTACTGTGAATGTTTTGTTTTAGTTTACTGCTGAATAAATGGAGAATTCACTATAGTATGTTATCAGAACTTTAAAGCTATTCACAGCAGCAGTCCCTTGGAAAGCTGCTCATGCTTGGCTTTACACTTGAGCAAATCACTTCACACTTTTCACCTTAATTTCCTAGTGTCTAAAATGAACTGGATGAGGAAATGGAAAATGATTTTAGTGTCTCTATCAAGAAAACTCCAAATGAGTTCATGAGATATCAGACATTTCTGAGCCACAACAACAGAAACAACAATTACATATAAATATACATATTACATACACATATATTGCACATATATGTATATGTGCACATCTACATGTATAGGAATGTATGTATGTGAAATGATGGTGAATATGGTGGGTTGTTCATATGAGAATGAGACAATGATATAGAGGTGTGTAGAACTGAGATATTAAAAAAAACAAACAGTTTTAGACACTAGTGAATTGACTGGGATCATCTAAGGAAGATTTTATAGAAGGACATGGATAAACATTAAATAAAATAAGAATATATTCACAGGTTGTGATTTGTGTCAGTTAATGGAATACCCACTAAGATATGATCACAAAGTCCTCAAAATAGCAAATGGTTACTCATTATGAGTGGTCAGATAATTTTTCTCACAGCAACTCTTCAAATAATTTAAAATGTTCTAAAATCTACCAGTTTTTTTATGGCATAGTGCTTGAATAGCTGGTCTATGAATGTGACCGTGTGATCCTCTCCAAGAGTATGAGTTCAAAAGCAGGTAATGATTTACATATGTGGTTTATCATTGGCAGCTCCCTATATTAGTGAGATCACAGATCTACGTCAACTATTTCTTTTTCATTTTTTAAAATTTTTGTTGTTTTTAGTCATTCAGTTTTGTATGGCAGTTTGCAACCCTATGGACTATATTATATTGTCCACGGGGGTTTTCTTGGCAAAAATACTGGGGTTCTTTGCCATTTCCTTCTTCAACAGATTGAGGCAAACAGAGGTTTAGTAATTTGCCCAGAGTCACACAGCTAGTAAGTGTCTGGGGCTGGATTTGAATTCAGATCTTCCTGACTCCAGGCCCAGCACTCTATCCTCTGAGACACCTAGCTGCTTCTTAGATTTATTTAGCCATTTTGTTCTTCATTTGTTTAGGTTGTGTTTGATTCTTCATGACCCAGCTTGGGGTTTTCTTGGAGAAAACAGGTTAAGTGACTTTCCCTGGGTCATACAGCTGGTAAGGTTCTGAGGCTGGATTTGAATGCATAAAGATGAGTCTTACTTACTCCAGGCTCAGCACTTTATTCACTATGACACTTAACTGCCTTTAGAGTATCAGTAAATTTGTTTTAGTGGAAAAATGAACACAGGTATGTGAAAACCTACTACTGGCAAGGTTCTATCAGATTATTCTAAATTGCTTCCATTGTGTTTGCTTTGATCTTCCAATTAGAATATAAACATATCAAGCACAGAAAGAGTGGCCATTACTTTCTTTTCCTTACTTTACAGAATCTGGTACAGAACTTTGCATGTAATAGGCACCTAATGAATATTGTAAACTAGATGAATAATCCCACTGTGAATATTTTCAGATACAGTGGCCAATGTGTGACTGAGTAAGCAAGGTAATCCCAGTTTGGATCTCTCCCAGTTGGCTTGGTGGAAATGTCCTGAGACAGGGACTATTCACACATTTGAGATAAATTAATGCTTCTTGACTACCAGGTGCCACTTGATTAATTATTCCTTTCAACAGTAGTAAATGGTACCTGAAATTAACTAATTACATCATTAGATGTGCATCGTACAAACAGGGAGTGATTTGCTCACATACGTTCTACCTCAGGATGGCATTATCATGATTTTTATCACTTCTATAAAATTACTATCATTATAGTTACTTTTATTATGGCAAAAATCCATTTAAATTTATATAAACAAAAATGCAGTTGATTCATCAGCAGATGGCCCACACATTTGAAACAGCACAATAGAAGTGATTGGTCACCTTTTATCAGTTTGTTGTAATGAATTTTTTTCTTGAAATTTATTTCTTTGATCGCCTTCCAAGGGACTCAATCCCTCCCTATCCTTCTTGCTTAAATTTAGCCATACCAAAATAGGGAAAGCTGGAAAAAATCCTCAGTGAAAGTAATATATACATATGTCATTGATTCTCTGTGTTATCTTAAGAGTACCTAGAATGCCCCTATTAAGGGTCATTTTTTTGGAGAGGTGAGTTGGTCCAGACCTGTGCCTCTCCTCTTTGGGGAACTCTCAATGTAAAAAGACTGTCCACCAATGTAGACAAGTACCTCCTCAGAAATGTATTTTCATGGGACAAAGAGAACCGGAGTGAATTGTCTATTAACATATATAACATGCCTTCAGATTTACTACTTAACCCAATCTTTCATGACCCATGCTCTAATTAGAGTGCCATGTTGCATCTTGAGGCAAGTCAATAAAGAAGTTTAAGCCTGTTAATGTAACTTTTCTTTCTTTTTGTAGGGCAATTGTGGTTGTGACTTGCCCAAAGTGACATGGCTAGTAAGTGTGTCAAGTGTCTGAGGCCGGATTTGAACTCAGGTCCTCCTGACTCCAGGGCCTATGCTCTATTCACTGTGCCACCTAGCTACCCATTATGTAACTTTTTTAGAAAAAAAATGCTTTTTTAAAACAATTTCCAAAACTGGGAATTTAATAAGTACATGACTCAAAGGGCAACAGAATGGAATATGGTAAAAACATAGTTTATGATTTCCAAAAATGAAATGCATGTTAAAAATGGCATAAAGCATTTTCCAAAAATTGCATATTGAAAAAAAAGTAAAAATGATATATAGCAAGATTCATAGAAAATATCTGGATACTTCAAATTCTGCCCAGACTACCACTTAATTTTAAAAGACCTAGAAGAAGGCCTCTAATCTGTGGATAGGTACTGTATGACAGATTTATATGATAGCATAGACAAAAGTAGCACAAGATAAAAAGGTGTGGAATACTTAAATTATGCTTGTTTTGTGGGGTAAACATATTAATAGTATCCCAGAGCAAAATTTTTTAAGTATCTGTTGACTACTTAAAAACAAATTTTGTTTATCTTACATATAGACACTCTTATAAATATTGGCATTATATTCCTAATAATGAATTTTAAATGTGAAAACCCAGCCAAAAACTTATTATCATCCTTAACATGCACATCTTTAATCAATAAATCAACAAGTAGTTATTAAATATCTACTTTGTGTCAGATAATGTTAGGTATTGAAAATACAAAAAGATAAATGTCTACTCTCAAGGAGCTTATCTTCTAATAAAGGAAGCAAGTATCTCCATATATAAACATGTCTAAAGTGGATACAATTAGTATCAGATGGGGTAATCAGACATGGACAGACACGGACTGATGCTAGAAGGCATGTAGTGTCCTAAGGGTTTGGGTTGAAAGAGAACATTTTTTAAATTTTTATTCATTAATTTATAGTTTTCAAGATTTATTTCCATAAGCTTTTGAGTTTTCAATTTTCTCTGTCTCCCTCCCCTCCCTATTCCCCAACATGGCATGCAGTCTGATAAAGGGTCTACTTATCCATTCATATTAAACATATTTTCACAATTGTCGTATTGTAAAGAAGAATCGGAACCAATGGGAGAAAACATGAGAAAGAAGAAACAAAACAAAAGAAAATAAACAAAAGAGCAAATAATATGCTTCACTCTGTATTCAGATCACGTATTCTCTAGATGTGGACAACTTCTTCCATCATGAGTCTTTTGGAGTTGTCTTAGATCCTTTATTTCTGAGAAGAGCTAAGTCTTTCAAAGTTAGTCATTGCACAATGTGACTGTCACTGTGTACAATGTTCTACTGGTTCTGCTCACCTCACTAAGCATCAGTTCATATAAGTCTTTCCAGGTTTTTCTGAAGTCTGCCTGCTCATCATTTTTATAGCACAATAGTATTCCATTACATTCATATACCACAACATGTTTAGCCATTCCCAATTAATGGGCATCCCCTTAATTTCCAAGCCTTTGCCACTACAAAAAGAGCTGCTATAAATATTTTTGTACATGTGGGTCCTTTTTCCTATATTTATGATTTCTTTGGGATACAGCCCTGAAAGTGGTATTGCTGGGTCAAAAGGTACACACATTTTTATAGCTGTTTGGGAGCAGTTCCAAATTGATCTCCATAATGGTTGGATCAGTTCACAAATTCACCAAAAACAAATTAGTGTTCTAATTCTCCCACATCTTCTCCAGCATTTACAATTTTCCTGTTTTGTCATGTTAGCCAATCTGATTGGTATGATGTGGTCCCTAAGAGTTGTTTTGATTTGCATTTCTCTAATCAATAGTGATTTAGAGCATTTTTTCATATGACTATATATTTCTTTAATTTCTTCCTCTGAAAAATGCCTGTTCATATCTCTTGGGCATTTATCAATTGGGGAATAAGTTATATTCTTATAAATTTGACTCAGTTCTCTGTATATTTTAGAAATGAGGACTTCCTAAGAGATGCTACTTGCAAAATTTTTTCGCCCAGTTTACTGCTTCCCTCCTAATCTTGGTTGCATTTGCTTTTTTTTGGCAAAAACTTTTCAATTTAATGTAATCAAAATTATACATTTTGCATTTCATAATATCCTCTATCTCTTGCTTGATAATAAATTTGAAGGAGTGTATTTCAAAAATTCTGGGACAGCCCAAAGTTGCATAAATGGGAATTATTCAGCAATTTATGCAGAATAGGAAGAAGGGCAGTCTCGTTGGAACCTAGAGTACATGAAAGGGGGTGAAATAAGGTTATATAGTTAAGTTGAAGCCAAGCAATGAGGAGTTTTGGATGCTAAAGAGAGAATATGTGATCACAGAAGTGCTGGAAAACTACATAATTTTGTCGAGAAGGATGGGAACATGGTCCTACCCTTGCTTTAGGAAAATCATTCCAGAAGCTCTGTGGAGCCATTAATGGGTTAGAGTGGGGAGAGATTTGAGGCAAGGGGATGAATTAGGAGGTTGTTGCATTAATTCAGATGAGCAATAAGGGCCTGAACTGATAATCCTGAAACTTAAACACATATAACCTCAAACTCTCCAACTTCCAAAAATAAACAAACCCAAAGCTTCCATTCTCATTAATGCCCCCTTTTCTGTTGTTAACAGAATCAATCTGTCAATAAACTGAGCTTGAAACCTTGTAGTCACCTTCACTCATCCTCTTTTCTTGTTTTCCCTATCTAGTAAATCATGAAGTCTGATTGATTCTGACTTTGCAATATCTCTTTCATCTGTACCTTCTTCTTGATTCCTAGCACTGGAATTGAACTAGAAGGCTAGAAGGCAGAGCACTAGGTTCCTCCTAAAGCTTTCCTTAGAGAGGGCAGAGGATGTGAACTTTTCAGCTCCCTCTCCAATGTCAGACTATAGCTTTGCTATATTCCTGCATCAAGGTACCCCCTAATGTCCTCCTTCTCTTCCTTCCAGCTTCTTTTTGTGTATTGTCTTCCCCTATTAGATTCCCTTTCAGGGCAAGGAATATCTTGCTTTTTCTTATTTGTGTAACCAGTGCTGAGCACAGGAGCTAGAACATGGTAAATCATTAATAGAGGTTTATTGAATGAAATAGAATTGAATTCCTAGCACTATCTTCCCACTTTATGTTCTCATTATATTTGACTAGAATATTATCAAATCATTCTTAATGATTGTTACCATTCCACTACATCCTAAACAGCACAGTGATACCAGTCTGTCCAACATATACCTCTACTGATTCATTCCACTGCTCAAAATTTATCCCGGATTCTTTAATACCTAATGTATAAAGCCTATGCTCTCATTTAATAATCAAAACTCACCATAATCTGGTCCTTTTTAGAAAAGGCTACTCCTCTTGCTTGATTATTTCAGACTAGATCACTCACCTATTCCCAAACATATTTTTCATATTCTTGTCTCTGAATATATACTCACATAACTTCCTCAACTTTCCTTTCTCTAACATATCTTTACCAATTTCGGGGTGGGTAGGTAGTGCAGTGAATAGAGCACTGGCCCTGGAGTTAGGAGGACCTGAGCTTCAGACACTTAACACACACACACACACACACACACACACACACACACACACAGCCATGTGACCTTGGGCAAGTCACTTAACCCCAATAAGCCTACCTTCCCCCTCCAAAAAAGCAAAATGATAATGATAATAATAATAATCTTTACTAGTTGAAATCTTACCCACTCTTTAAGAACAATGTAAAATACCTTTGATACTTCCCTTTTACTGAACCCCAGAACAATACTCCAAACCACCAACCAAACATGAACTTTATATTTCTCCAGATCACATATGACTTTCTTAGTAGTTTTCTGTTAAACTGATTGTCGTTGTGGTTGAACCATTTTTCAGTTGTTTCAGGCTCTTCAGTATACCATTTGAGTTTTTCTTGGCAAAGATACTGAAGTGGTTTTTCATTTCCTTCTCTAGTTCCCTTTACAGATGGTGAACTGAAACAGAGTGAAGTGACTTGTCCAGGGTCACATAGCCAGTGTCTGGGACAGATTTAAATTCACAAAGAGGAATCTTCCTGACTCCCATCCCAGCCATCTATCCACTCTGCCAACCTACCTGCCTATAGAACTGATTGACCTTTTATATTTGTGTGTCTATCTTATCCCCTATTAGAGCATGAGCTCCTTGAAGGAAGGTATGAAGTTTTATTTTCCTCACACTCCGAAAATAAATTATAATATTATTAAAGGTCCTTTTATGAATGTTTGTGGAATGAATTAATGAAAAGTGATGCCAAATAGTAAACAGGAGACTGATGCATAAATATGTATATCATTGGTGGGAATGTATTGTGTACTCCTTCTTTGATCAGGGTTCATGATGAAAAAGAAATAATGCAATCTCATAGTTGTGAAGCAATGAAAATTCCTAAATGGAAGCAATAGGGAAATGTAGAAACCAGAAAAAAATTAAAATTCACCTAATTGGTACAGGTAGTGAGGATACTGTTTTTCATATATGTGGAGAGAACCCAAGAAAATTATATTAAGTTTTGGAAAATTCAGACTAATAGACCTGGAGGAAAAATAGTCAGAAGCACAGATATTGGACTGTCAGGGCAAACTTGAAAATAATAATTCTGAATGAATACTACTGTACTTTGTTATAAATGTATCTTCTGGCAGGTGTCTACAGGTATTTTCATTCAGATGTTTGCCTACAGATGAGGTGCTAAAAGTCACCATCAATCAGACCATTTCTTTCAGTAGCAAAAATCAAACTGCATAGTGACCTGTGTCTGTGTAGAGATGGGAAAATTTTAGGAAACAAGAGAAAGAGCCAATTAATTTTATCTTTACAGTGAGTTATGGAAACTCCATGGAATACATGGTATCTTTTCATATGGATCTTTCTTTTTCTCTCTTTTGCACAGGGTATCTATGCCACAGGAATTTAATAAATGTTTATGGAATAAATTAAATTCTACCTCTTGGCTCAATTTGAATTATTAAGAAATTTGTTGATTCTCATTCTTCTAATTAAATCTAGCTGGAAACATAAATAGTAGTTAAGTACTGGTTGTGCCATGGAAATTTAACTTATTTGTTTTGCTTGAATATCTCAAGGAATCTTTGAAGCTTAGTATACCTGTTTAGACAGCCAATGGAGATCAAGAGCTGACAAATAGCAGGCATGATATAGGCATAACATATATGTGATTGTATGAAATGTAAAGCTTTAAGTGTGCTTTTTTCTCACTCTAATTCTGGACCTTTCAACTTCCATATAAGTCATAGTTTTTAATCTCGAGTTCACATATTTCCAGGATTTCATGAAATATTTAGGGGGGTCTTTTGAACAAGGGTGGTAAAGCATTAAACCCTCAATTCATTATAATTGGCTTCTTTTGTAATCATGGATATTTCATTTTATGCATGTGAAACATTCTTCTTAAGAGATCACAGACTTCACCAGATTGGCACAGTGTCTCTAACACATGGAATAGTTAAGAACTCCTTTTCTAAATAATGAAAACAACCTGCTATTGACTAAGATAGGGAGGTAGATCAATGGAATATTTCAGGCATACAATATATGGAAATAAATGATAATAGTGTTTGATGAACCCAAAGATCCAAGCTTTGGGGTAAAAAACTCAACAATTGACAAAAATTGGGAAATTTTTGCTGGGAAATCTAGAAAGAAATTTTGTATAAACTGGGAATTGATGAATATCTCACATTGAACCAAGATAAGGTCAAAAGGGATAAATAATTTAGATATAAAGAATGATACAACTAAATTAGGGGAGCATGGAAAAAACTTACCTCACAGACCTAAAAGATAAGAAAATAGTTTATAAGGGCGGCCAGGTAGCACAGCAAGTAAGATCACCAGCTCCAAGTGTCAGGACGACCTGGAGATCAAATCCTGGGCTCAGACACTTAGCACCCACCCAGAAACACCTGGCCATTTAACCTTGAGCAAGTTACTTAACCCCAATTGTTTAGGGGTAGCCAAGTGGCTCAGCGAGTAAGAGCACCGGCTCCAGTGTTGGGATGACCTGGATCTCGAATCCCAGACTCAGACACTCAGCACCACACCCAGACATAACTGTGCGTGTAACCTTGAGGAAGTTACTTAACCCCAATTGCTTTAAAAAATAGTTTATTACTAACCAAAAGATAGAGAGTATCAAATTAAATAAAATAACTTTGCTTATATAAAATTTAAAATATTTAGCATAAACAAAATTAATGTATCCAAAATTAGAAGAAAAACAGGGAATTGGGGAAAATTTTTTGTAAAATATTTCTCTGATAAAGACTTCATTTCTAAAATATGTAGGAAATGGAGCCAACTTTATAAAAATAAGCACCATTCCCCAAAAGATAAATTGTCAAAGGATATGAACAGGCATTTTTAAAAGAAGAAATAAAAGTTATCAATTGACATATGAAAAAGTGCTCTAAATTATTATTAATTACAGAAGTGAAAATTAAAACAACTGTGACATGCCACCTCACACTTATCTGATTGGCTAACATAACAGAAAAAGAAAATAACAATATTGGAGGGGATGTGGAAAAATTGGACCCTGGTGAACTGTTGGTGGATTTGTGAATTAGTCCAACCATTCTGAAGAACAATTTGGAAATATGCCCTAAAGTGATAAAAAAAAAAAAACTGTGCACACCCTTTCACCCATTACTAGGTCTATACCCCAAAAAATGAAAGAAAAAGGAAAGCAATATTTTTACAAAAAAAAAATTATAAGAACTCTTTATGGTGGCAAAGAATTGAAAATTGATTGTTATGCTATGTGATTGTTATAGAATACTATTGTGCTATAAGAAAAACCTGGGATGTCTTATATGAGCTTATACAAATTGAGCAGAAACAGGAGAAACCAGTAACAGTAATATAGTAGGGATGATTAATTGTGAAAGATTCAGTTACTGTGATCCAGACAATGATCTAAGACAATTCCAAAGGACTCATCCTGAAAAGTATTATCTAGCTCCAGGAGAGAACTGATGAATTTGGAGCACATATTGACATTGAAGCATGTTTTTTTTAAATTTTCTTTATTCCTTTTTGTGTACCTGTGTGTGTGTGTGTTGCGATATGGCTAATATGGAAATATATTATCCATGACTTCACACAGATATAATTGATATCATATTACTTTCCTTCTCAAGAGGTTGGAAAGAGAGAGAATTGGGCACTCACAATTCTTTTAAAATGTTAATTTGTAAAAAGGTAATTTAAATGTATTTTATTACACACACACATATACATGCACACACACACACACATCCTGCTCTAGTTTATTGTAGCAACCTTTTAGTTGGTCCTCATAAATCACCACATATACATGGTCCTCAGTTTTTATTTCCCCTGATCCATCTTGTACCTTACCACTAGATGATATTCCCTAAAATTCCTCTTTGCTCATTTCTTTACCATGCCCAGAAACCCTAAATTACTTATCATTGGGCACAGAATAAAACACAGACTGTTTTGCCAGGCATTGAAAACTCTGAATGATTTAGTACAACCTACCTTTTCAGCTTTTCTCTCATTGCTCCCGAGTCTGTGCTCTTTCTTTCCTGGCAAACATGCTCCCCATATCTGTATTCTTATTTATCCTTCAAATCCTAACTCAGGGCCTTCTTCCGGCCAATTAGTCTTTTGAGTCAATAGTATTCATTAAATCAATAAGTTTTTCTTAAATATATAATTATGTGGCACACACTGTTCTAAGACCCTCCACAAAGAGAAAACAAAGAAAAAGTCTTTGCCCTCAAGGAGCTTATTTACAATGGCAGAATGAATATACAGAGCTCTCTGTAGATATATGCAGTGTAAATGGGAGCTCATCTCAGAAAGGAGGTTTTTGGGGGTAAGGGGATGAAGAAAGGCCTTTTGTAGAATGTGGGTGGGATCTGACATAATTCTTGAAGGAATCCAAGGAAGCCAGGAAAGAGTTAATGAGAAAGAAAGCTGGCCTGAGTAGGAAAATAAGGCATCTTGTTTGAGGAGCATTGAGTAGGCCAGTTTGATTCCTGACTTCTCAGCATTCTGAGTAACATTCCCCTTGGTAAGTATTTATGCCCTGCTTCAGGATATCTTATGTCCTGTTAGCACATAATTGATTGAACAGTAGACTATTTGGAAAATCTTTTTCTGGGTGCTATCAGGGACAAATCTGAATACAAAACCATGATAGTAGTTAAAGTTAAATGTCTGACCTTATTTTATTAAAATTCATAATGTTGATTAGTCATTGTATTTATGAGCATTTCCTTGACATTCCATATGTTCAGTAAAAGTCTGCTTGATCCATTTTGCACTTTGTTAAAAAGAACCTTAAAATATTGGAATTTAGATGTGTTATATTTCTGTGGTTATGAACATGGTGATTGTCTTGAAAATGGAACAAAAATGTAGAAGATTAAATACTGGCAGAACACAAAAATGTCATGAAACTTCCTATTTCCCCCACTGAACCTTTTGGTATACCTATTCCCCTGTTCCCTAGACATCTGTTCTTAAATGTGACTTTCTAGTAGCTCAAATCTCTACCAATATGAAACCCAATCCTGCTTTAGAATTCTTGTGTCTTGGTAAAATTACTTCTTTTTCTTTATCCCAATGAATACTCCAGTGACTGGGTTTATTTACCTCAGTAAAAAAGTACGAATTTTTGAGGTGTGAGCTTTTCTTTTCTGGTTTCTACAGAAAAAAAGCATGAATGCTCAATTGATTGGGTCTCTCTCAGTTATGGGAACCTGAGAGTATTCAGAAAGGACTCAAAGGAGCTACTGTGTTTCTTAGATTTCCCTCCACTACACTTACCTTTCTCTTCCTCACCTTACTGCCCTTCCCCTTTCTTTTCTCCATACCTTATCCTTCGTTCTACTCTGACATGTATCAAGATTCCAGCTCCTGAAACTTATTTATTTATTTATTTATTTATTTTGCCTTTTGGAGGGCAATTGGGGTTAAGAAACTTGCCCAAGGTTACACAGCTGCTTTTTTTTTTGTGTGTGTGTGTTAAGTGTCTGAGAGCAGAACCAAACTCAGGTTCCCCTGACTCTGGGGCCAGCGCTTTACTCACTGCGCCACCTAGCCACCCCAAAACTTTTTATTTTTAATGCCTGCTGCCCTTCCTTATTCCTTTATTTCCCTTGTAAATGGGCTGAAATTCACAAGGTGATCTTGGCTTATCTCTGATTCATCAAGATATTAATCAGAAAAGTGATCTCATGTCCATGTCTCACCTCCATAGAACAAACCAGACAATGGACTTAGTATTTTGGAAGTTAAGGTGAGATCAGAAGTAATAGGATATGAGAATATCTCATTCCACCATAAGCCATTGATAAACATCTTTATAAATTTTCAGTCATATGTCATGGTTGGTTACTCATGGCATGGTCATTTAAATACGTTAGAAAAATTTGTGATTTTGTGGGTATAGATATCCTTTTGGTTAATTCTGTGATGAATAAAAAGTCTGAAAGAGAATTTCAGAGTAACTAATGATCAGTTTGTTAATTAGACTAGGAAATGATCAATAAATTAAAATCAATGGTTCTCTCAGTACCCAAAGACCCTACATAGAGGTTTTTGGAAGTTTAATATCTTTGGAAAAATAGAATACCTGAGGGTGAAAATCAAGTCAGATTGGTTAAAAATTAATGAGAATGAATATTATAATGAGAGATAGGCTTTTTCTAATGAGGGACCTGACTTTGATCATGTCAATGCTCTGGGATAAAGAGACTCATCTCCACCATGACCACTTAAGTGGAACACAGGGAAGCAGAATTCACCTAGATTAGACTCTGTTTATACTTTAATCAGAAATAAACTCTCCTAGTTGGGTGGGGTCCTACCAAAGATTGAGGAGAATTTCTCATTTTAATCCCTATTCTTTATAAGGACTGGGCTTTGAATGAGGAAGTAAAAAGAAGACAAACCCTACAAATAACTAAGCTACTAATAATTGGTTATTAATATTCAGAAAAAGAGGATCTTTGGGTCTCATATTTAAAACTGGATATTAATATACTAAGAAAATAATCACATTTCTCAATGCAGATTATAACTTCTCAAATCCTTAATATAGGTTCTTCATCTATATACATGTCATATTTAAGTTAGAGTGGTCTTCATAGAAATCATACATAGTCATTCTCTGGGTCAAAGAGGACATGTGGCTCCTTTAAAACAACAGCAACAACAAACAGTGGCTCTGAAGTTGGAGGACTTGGATTCAAATCCAATCTCTGACAATTAATATTTGTATAAACTTGTTCAAGTCATTTAAAATCTCTTAGCTTCTGTTGCTCCATCTGTAAAGTAAGGAGACTGAACTAGATGATCTCTAAAATATATGAATTACTTATAAATTCGCAAGCTAACTCAGTTTGTGCAGCATTGCCATATGATTCAAGAATTTATGGACACTCTTATACCCCAGTGAAGTATCTAATTACATCTCTCTCCCTTTCCTGAACCTCCCACAAAAATTTACAGGACAATCTTATCAAGAAAATGTTTTCTGAATATGTGTTTCTGAACTTGAATACTTATGTTGTTTGTAAATATGTCAGGTAGATTATCAATATATGCAATAGATTCCAAATGAGGATAAAAACAAAACTCCTTTAAAATGGTACTTAAAGCTCCCTGAAAGCTTAACCAACCACATGAAAAACAATTTTCATTCTCCAAAGACCTCCCAGAGAGTAGTTATATGAAAGAAGTCAGGAAACTGTGTTGTAATTGTAGTTGGTTTGGAGTGCTTTTCTCTGTTTAGATAAGATTGTTCATAAATGTGTAGAGGAAGTGATGGAAAAAAAGGGCCATCTTTTCTTTAGAGAAGAGAAATTCTCAAACAAAAATAGAGAAGGACAGAAAGAGCCACCACTTGGAATTAGCTATTTTGTTTGCAAAGGGACATTAATCTATAAGGGAAAACTGTACAGTAAAGCTCATTAGCAAAGGAAAGAGAGTAATGACTCACTCCTAGGCAAGGCACTATTGATAAAATTGCCTAAGGGTGTTGGGTTTTCTATTCTTTTAATGTTGTATTTATATGCTTAATAGATTCAGAAAATGGGGCTGGAGGGAAAGACAAAGCTCCTTTAAAATGATACTTTGGTTCCTGTTAAGGACATGCAAATAAAGCAGCCTCACCAAATGGAGGTGAAAAAGGTGCCCCTTTCTCAGATGCTCCCTATTCATAAAGAGCTATGACTCCAAGAAGGCAGGGACAAAATGGAGTGCTGGATTAAAAATTAAAGGACCTGAGTTCCCATTTTGCCAATATCACTACCTGTATGAACTTGAAAAAAATTACTTACTAAGCCTCAGTTTCCTCATCTGTAAAATCTGGGGATTGGACTAGATGACTTTTAAATTACTTTCCAACTTGTGAAACCTAATCCAAAAAGAAAATCAAAGTAAATTTGCAGTACAACATTAGTTAAATAGAGGTAAAACTTAGCAGAGCACAACAAGGTCCTTAAGTGTTTGATTTTTTAAAAAATTGTACTATATGGTATGTTTGCTCTTTAAAAGGCAATGAGGCAGAAGTACAGGGTTCAAATTAGAGTCAGGAAGAACACAGTTCAAATCAAGTCTCAAGTCCCTTAACTTCTTTCAAGCTTAGGTTTTTCATCTATAAAATAGGAAAACTGATATCATGTTGCTCAAGGTTTCTTATGGAATTCTCATGGAATTCTTATGAAGATCAAATGAGTTAATATTTGTAAAACATATTGAAAATTGTAAAGCACTCTTCAGATATTGTTAAATATAATGATTACATCTATACCTTTATTTAATGAGTAGTTATGTAAATTGTATATTTTAAGGGGGATATATTTTCATAGAAAAGTTATAACTCCACTGAAGTTTATCTATGGGATGGAAGGCAACAGTGGTGTAGAGAAAATGAGGCTCAGTTTAGAATTGTGGGTTCTTGTTTTGAGACCAAATCTTCCCTGAAAGAGGTTAATAACCTTGGCGAAGTCTTGTAATCTCTCTGAGTAGTCATATTTTCATTCTTAAAATGGGAATACTAATACATGCAACGCCTATTTAATTGTATTATTTTAGTGTCTAATAGAAAGGCTAGAGTAAATCCAAAGGAAAAAAAATTTATATAGAAGAGCAAATATGATCGAACTCTTAAGAATGTAACTAACATATCCATACACACAAATTTTTCCTTTAAAATATGTTTCCTTATACTTTAATAAAAGAAAACATGAAAAATAACAGTTTTGAAATTTTAGGAATTTGAAAAATTACTTGAGGATTTGCCCAAGTTCACACAAATAGTAATAAATAAGAAAGAAGAGTAAGTTTTCCTAAATTTATGTCTGGCACACCACGTGCTATTTTGAGTAGAAATTAGAAGAAACTAATCATAGGTAGTAGGCCCAGTGGTGCTGGAGGCACTACATCCATTTTGGAATCAGGAAGACTTGAGTTCAAATCCAGTCTTAAATGCTTACTAGCTGTGTGACCCTGTGTAATAGTAATGAAATTTGAAGATCCCTTTGTATTGCTAAGCTAAGTGATACCTAGTTTCAAATTAAGCCTCTGTTAAAGAAATAGAAGGTATGATCCCCTGTTGCTGACATAACAGGAAGGGGCTGAACAGGGAGGAGCAATATCATGTTTATCATGTTTAAGGAAGAGAGAGCACAAGTTGGACAGTCAGAATTTCCTGGGATAAGTATTGTTGAGGCAGGGCAGCTATTGCTGGGCTGAAGACTGAACTGAGAATTGAGAAATTCTGAGAAGAGGAATGAGAATTGAGAACTGAAACAGAATTTCTTAGAGCGAGACATGTGCAGGCTAGATAAAGTGATTTTTGATTTGGACAATGGAGCTTATGGTGCTGAAGACTTCCAAGGGCCAGCTGGAGCTTCTGAGGATTTCTGAGGACTAGCTGGAGTTGTTGAGGATTTCTGAGGGCAGGCTGGAGCTGCAGAAGACTGAGGAAGCATGACTGTGGTGCTGGCACTTTGTAGAAATGTTGTTATGACTTTGTTAACATGTATGAATGTTCTTGTGGCTTTGTTAAGCCTTGTCTTCCCAGGAACCGAGACTGTGAAGGATTTGAGGTGTACTGGACACTGTGAGTGAGCCCCAATGTGGAGCAGGAATTGCACAGAGAACTGAACAAGGAGTTAGGAGCTGTCTGCTTTTGAACTCAGGTGGCAGTTGGTTAGATTTGGGCGGGAGCTGGGACCATGGAAGGGGAACCATGAGAGCTGATAGGCTGTCCCAAGTCAAGATGAAAAGACCTCTCTGTGGGTACTGAGTAGTGACTGATGAAATTGACTGAGTAATGGCTGATGAAATAGGGTACTGAGGGGCGGCCAGGTAGCACAGGAAGTAAGAGTATTGGCCCCAGTTTTGGGATGACCTGAGGATTGAATATGGGCTCAGATACTTAGCACCACACCCAGAAATAACTGGCCGTGTAACCCTGAGCAAGTTACTTAACCCCAATTGCTTTAAAAAAAAAATAGGGTACTGAGTAGTGACTGTGGAAATTGTGATTTCCTTATGACATAGGGGTGGATGGTTTTTGTATTTTCCACTATCCCTTAAGAGGGTACTGAGTAGTTAATGTTGAAGTTGTGGCTTAATTGCACTCCATGGGTGGAGAACTTTGACTTTTGAACTTTGTGACAAAGATAGTGTGTATTAGAGGAAGGGGTTATGACCATTTTTTTTCCCTTGCTCCAAAGCCAACTCTCCATCCCCTACCCCAGACTGCCTCTCACTTTATAGAATAAAGAAAAAAAATACCACAATGCAGCCAATATCATGAAAAATAAATACTTCTGACATAGTTTAGCTCCAAAGAAAATAGGTATTTTAAAATATGTTAAATTTTTCCATTCCATCTGAAGTCTATAGATTACTTAACACATAAAATATTTTTTATCATGAACATTGTTATTGAATGCCAATTTAAAATATTATATACTTTACACAAAACACCTGCTCCAGGAATGGAAGGTCACATTCATTCTTGTCTTATAAAAATAAAGAAAAATTCAATGAATGTTCTTAATGCAAGTGATTGTTTCGTCAGATTCTTACTTTATCTGTAGAAGGGAAATAAAGAACATTCACCTCTGTTCACACCTGTTTTTTTTCTTTAATTTGTTTTGTTTTGCTGTAACTTTCCCAGTGTCTTATAAAATCTCATTCTTAATCTTGGGATAGAATTGGCCGCATAAGGTTAGTAGATTTTGAGGTGAGGACATTGCAAGTAACAGACCCTACTCTGAGAAACAATGCTTTAAATAACTAAATCTCATCAAATTAAAAATAAAACATATTTAGAACTGGTAGATTTGAGAGGAAAGAGGGGTAGATGAGAGAAGACAGGAAGAGAATTCCATAGATATTTGAAATATAAATGGAAAGTGGAAAGATCAGAAAAATTATCCTTCTTTCCTCTATCCCTTCAACCACATTATGCACTGTGAGTTTCTGAAAAAATCATTAAGGTCTCTCTCCTGGATAGTTTGCTAAAGTTGTTTGCTAGAAGAATGTAAAAGATCTTTTCCTAGGCTTGGAACATATATCTCCATTTATCATTTATTATCATTTACTTTCTAACTCTCACCTTTGATTTTCAATAAATTCTGAGTGGCACCTCACTGATGCCTGCCAGCTCATGAAATGCTGGAGCATATTCTGCAGTATAAATGAATACTGTATATGCATAATAAATGCCACTGTTCCACAGGTTCATTTAAAACATATATATATATAGTCAGCATCCAGAGGTCTAAATAATCATGCAATGGCTGGGCACATTGTTCTTTTTCTTGTGGTATTTAGTAATAGTCTGGAAGGACAAGATGAACATTCAGCTCTCTGGGGCTCTTCTTACAATTGGGAATCTGTCTACCATGTGGTGGATTATACACTAAACCAGAAATTACATGACATATGTTAGTAAGCTTTGTGCCACAAATCAATTTTGTCTAACTCTAATCTCATGTACCTGAATCAAGCATAATGAAATTCCTTAGGAGGAAGTAGGAGGCAATAGAGTGCAATTCTAAGAAATATATTGGGGAAAAAATTGGCATTTTAAAAAAATCTGTACTTGACAAATATCAATTAATATGAATATTTTCATATAGGAACAACTGAAAAAGAAACCTGTACATGAAATCTCAGATTTCCATTGCAAAAAAAAAACCCTTACCATTAAAATAATAGCCATGTAATGAAGTAAATATGCTGTTTTTAAGGTTGCCCAGCTTGTCTTGTCTCTCTCCGAACCTCCTTATGTTTTCTGTGTATGTATGTTTGTTAGCATGGTGGGAGTAAAAAAGAGGATGTTGATACTTCATTGTGACAGTTTTCTTTCCCTTTTTTGTTTTTGGCACATTATCATTTGTCGTGTCATACCCTCAAAGCTCTCCCCTCAGAAAAAGAAAATAAATAAACATATAAACAGAAACAAATGGCCCTCTCACTACTTACAGAAAAGTATGGCCAAAGATAACATACTCATCGTTTTGAGTACATCCAAAAAAATGTAAATCCCATTCTGCATCTAACCTCAATCATCTGTCTGTGAAGAAATCGATAGCATATTTCATTACTGGTTTTCTTCTACAATGTTACAATCACTAAAAAAAGACATTCACCTGATTCTGCTCATTCCACTTTGGATCCGTTTTTACAAGTATTCACAGGTTTCTCAAAATATTTATTTTTTCTCATTTCTTACAATGAAATAATATTCCATTATATTTATGACAGAATTTGTATTATTATTCTCTAGTTTATTCTCCCTCTTTTCCATTGCTTTGCTACAATGGAGTGATGCTAAAAATATTGTTGTACCCATAGGTCTTTTTTTCTTTGTCTCTCATTACTTACTATATGTATTTACAACCAGTAAAGTACTGGCTGTATAACTTTTGATGTGTTTGAGGTGTTCAGGGAGGATTAGTACTTCTGGTGTGAGGGCTTGGCAAGCCTTTTTCTGGGCTACTGATGGACATTTCTTGCATCCTTATCACCCAAATCTCACCTGTGGCTCTAGGAAGCTGAAGTAAGCACAATAAACACACCCCCAATAAAATCATCTCTGCAGAGCAGCTAAATCAGTTTGAGGGTAACTCAACATATCATTGAATTTGAGGGGGGATATCTACCCAAAATATGTGAAAACTTCCCCCAGAAAAATAGACAGATGAGAACAATTTTCTCTGATGACCATAAAGGAAGCTGAATCAGGTGCTATGGAGAGTTAAGAGCTTTGGTGAGACATCAAAGAAATGGAAGATCCCAGATTGTTCACTAATTCTCAGCCATTACCAGTAATCTTGACTTTTGTCTTGCCTGAACTTCAGTGACTCTGGAAGAGAGAGTGAGGCTGATGAATTTGTGCAAATCTGCCTCACTTAAATCCAATTCATTCACACTCTAGACATCACCTCATGGTGTCACTGGTTTTCTTCAAAAATGAAGGATGAACAATGGCAACTTTGGGCTATGAACATAGAAGTGATATCACTAAGTCAAGAGACACACACAGTTTACTTCCTTTACTTACTTTTGGAGCATATTTCCAAATTATTCTTCTGAATATGTGGATTATTCCATGTATCTGCTAGCATTTTGAAAGAGTAGAATAACAACTATGAATTAATTAATGGATTGATTAATTAATTGAAAAAAGACTGTAGCAAGATCTTGTTAAATTCTAAGCAGTATGAATACAAATAATGAAAATGAGATAGTCCTGCTCTTAAGGAATTCACATTCTAAAAGGGAAGATGTCACAATTAGGAGAAAAGAGTTTCCAGATCGTTTGAAAGTCCCAATGGTCTTTAGTGTATCTTGTCAAGGCATTTTGTAATGAATGCATCTCTTTAGTGTCAGTACCATTTCCACTGGCTTTCTAAATCATATTCATTTTTATTTTGAACCTGTTGACAATACCAAAGATTTTGGTGGGAAGAATTTTCTTGATCAGCTTGCTGTTTGTGTTAAAGTAGTCAAGGCTACAGAATCAAGCAGAAGTATTTTTCAATTGTCAGGTTGAGTTCCCACAGAGGTTTCTCCCCTGAATTCTGGCTGACAGGTTAGATTTTTGTTCCTGGGGCTCTGGGTACAAAGTTCAGAGCTGTTTCTACCAAAGTCAGAGAGAAGGCAGTGGTCAAATTAGTAGAATAAGTATACCTGGCAACTGGCTTTGTTGTTATCTAAGATTTCCTAGGTATAGTTTTCTCTGAAAATAAGGAATTGGTTAAATTACTTCTAGAATAGACTTTTATTTCAGTGAATTGATTCTTAGGAGCTCCAAACTGATAATTCAATTCAGTTAAAAGTATAATAAATATCTACTGCTTACCAAATAGGCAGTGGAAGAGGGAGGATCCAAATGGAGGTATTTCAACTTTGAAAGCTCATTCTTTTAAAAATTTTCCCCACCTTGGCCATGAATGATAGTATCTTATGTACAAATAAATGAATAAAGTTCTATGACTTTTCCTTAAGCTCAGTAGAAAACCATTCTTAGTTGTAACATTAGAGTGATATTCTACTCTGGTCTTCTGAATAAGTGATATAATAAGTGAATAAG
The DNA here is from genome assembly GCF_028583685.1 of Petaurus breviceps papuanus. NCBI lineage: Eukaryota > Metazoa > Chordata > Mammalia > Diprotodontia > Petauridae > Petaurus > Petaurus breviceps. Next base: position 11,758,199 of record NW_027185698.1, read on the forward strand.
TTTAAATTGTCCTCTTCATTTTACATAATGTAATGTAAATACATAAATACATTCCACATCAGTTGATAATGTCTACCCAGGTTTCTCTGAAACAATCTCTTCATTTATCATAGTACAATATTATTCCAATAAATTTAAATACCATATACTTTCCTCATAATTATTACACTGACAGACTTCCCTTAATTTTCTCCCATTCACCCAAACCCTGTACTTAAAAAAAAATGACACAGGTTTTATTTTCTAGTGCTCTGCAGCATTGGAAATCTAGTCGTTATGACTTTTTATAACTAGTGGTATAATGGAAAAAGGTAGGTGATGCAGAATGCTGTGCATGGAGTCAAAAAGACCTAAGATGAAATCAAACCTCAGACACTTGTTAGGTATGAAACACTGGCAAATCATATACCTGCTGTCTGCCTCGGTTTCCTTAGATGTAAAGTTAGAATAACAACTACTTCTCATGATTATTGGAAGGATCAAATTAGGTAATATTTCTAAAGCTCTTTGCCAACTTTAAAGTGTCATTCAAAAGCTTACTATTATTATAGCCTTTATTACTATCTGTTCAAATATTGTGAACTAAATTAGTTTTGAGAAAGCCTATATTGTCCATTAAAGGAACTTTCATTAAACTCTAATGAATGCTTCTATAGTGTCACTACTATTTGGTTTGGCCAAATAAGCTCAAGAGAAGGAAGTGGTTTCTATGGTTCTATAGGGTAGCAAAAGTAGTGGGTAAGGAAAAGCAGGCCATCAGAAATAAAAGTTCTTTAGATCTGCTTCTTTATTACTGAAAATAAGTAAATATATCTTAGTTAATGGAAAAAAAGATAGAAAACTGAACCTAGAATTGAATAACAAAGGGAGAGGGCACTCCAGTTTAGATATTGTTCTTTGTAGGAGACACTTCATCTCTCATTCACTTTACTGGCTGTCCCAACATACCTGAACTTTTCTCCTTCCCCCACCTTCCACTTATACCTCTCAATTTCACTTGCTTCCTTCAGCTCAAATACTGAAGAGAATTTGGGGAGTACTTCCAGCTGCCAGAGATTATCACCAGAAATTACCTTCATTTGCTCTGTATATTTATTAAATATATGGATTTATTTCCAAATTTAGAATGTGAGTTTCTTCAGGGCAGTGATTATTTTGCATTTCTACTTCATGGCATATAATAAGCACAATACACTCTCATTTGCAACATCTTTCTCTTAGACAATTTTGTGTTTCAAATTGAGTTCCATCAAGAGGCACTATTGAAGCATTTTTATATTTATGTCACACACAAGGTGATCTTGAAATCACATAAGAAATCATTAGTCTTGTCATTGAGTCCTATAGAATATCTGTGTTAATTTAAACAGGGATATGAACATAGGAATTATATGGGGGATGTAAAAAACTGACAGGTCATAATGGCCTATTTTTTCACTGTGCCAATGAGTAAAGTGGGGTCCAAATAGGTATAGTGACTTCTCCACAGTCACACAGGTAATAAACAACAAAGCTAAGAAATAAAATCACTTCCTCTTAATCTAAATCCAATTATCTTACTGTTATTTAAAGTGGCAACCAGTAGAGTATTTTGATTTTTAGGGGGGTGTGTAAGGAGAAATGGAGAAATATAAATTTCTGAACATATTTAACCTAGGATTTGATACTCAAAACTCTTGCTCATTTGATATTCATGTACAAATCGAAGTAGTTGAAATAGGTGATTGTTCAGGTTTCTTTAGTCTCTAACTTTCTATCATTATCTTATTCCTACCCCATTAAACATAAATTTATGAACATGAGATATTGGTTATGAAAGCAGATATGTTTTCAATAATCTCATGACTTGCGACCTTACTCTCATGGGATTTGGCTTAAGGAGGGAATAACAGAGACACTCCTTTGGGTACCTTATCCTACAGGAAAGTAGGAGGGAAGGGGATAAGAAGGGGGTATGATAGAATGGAAGATAGTTTGGGGGAGAGGGTAGTTAGAAGCAAACTCTTATAAAGGGATAGGGTCAAAGGAGAACATAGAATAAATGGGGAACAATGGGATAGGATGAAGGGAACTAAAGTCTTTCACAATGTAACTATTATGGAAATGTTTTGCATAAATACACATGTATAACCTATATTGAAATGCTTGTCTTCCCAATGGGTTGGGTGAAGAAGGGAGAAGGGGGAGAATCTGGAACTGAAAGTTTTAAAAGCAAATGTTGAAAAAATTGTTTTTATGTGCAACTGGGAAATAAGATATACAGGCAATGGTGCATAGAAATCCATCTTTCCCTACAAGAGAGTAAGGAGGGCATATAAGAGAAGGAAGATTGGGGGAAGGTGTACTCAGTATGCTTGCCATCTTGGTGTAGGGGGTAGGGGAGAGATGGGGAGAATAGTTTTAACTTGAAATATTGTGGAAATGAATGTTGAAAACTGGAAATTAAAAAAAATAATCTCATGACTTGATAAATTGCTTTATTCTTAAGTGAAACACACAAGGACCCTGTGGTTTTTTATCCCCAAACTCTCAGTGCCTTCTGAAACTTTCTAAGACTCTTCACTTGCAAAAACCTTACAGATCTTCAGTAATTAGGGAAGGCTCTCACTTAGAGCTCTCTATAGTGATGAAATCTTGGATGTAGTTAAAAAAAAGCTAATAATGCCTCCTTCCCCTTACCTACCAATAACATAATCACCAGGACCAGGGTTTCATTGGTGATTATTTAGGGGCTATGCCTAACTCATACCAATTCCTTAGTAGTTTAGTTTAGTTTTTTTTTTTTTATATATATACTGGAATGAAAGGAGGTGCTTATGGGAAATTTTACTGATGACAATAGGACATTTACCTAACATTAGCAAAATAAATATATGCAAGAAAGTTTTTCACTGATAACATGCTGAGCTGATTCTGCTGAGTGAAGCTCCTTATATGAGCTGCCCATCATGTTTAATTAAGAATCAGCAAGTTCTTCTATCTCCTCTGGATTGTTTCCTTCTTGGGTGACCAAGTCACCAGTTTCAGTAATGAGTCATGTCATGAGTTAATCAAGTCTTAAAGATATGTTCAAAAACCTTCTAAAGAAAAAACGATCCTAACTAGCTTGGGATAGGTGATAGGATATTGTCTCTACCACAGTGACTCGGTTTATTACATTCATTTTTCAACATTTAGAGATTTTCATAGAAGATTAAAACTCTCTGATAAGCTAAGAATGATAATTAGAAATTTTATAAGGATGAGCTTGGTTTCAATGTGGTCTGCCTTAGCAGTCAGCTACATCTGATATCCAAAGCAGGTGGAAAATTGACTAACAAACTGAATGTTTTCATCAAAGAGTATTCCATACAGAGAGTTCCAAACCCTTGAGGATTTTAGAAAATAATAGGCATAGAAGTCAAGGCAAAAGGACAATAGTGTCTCTTAAGAACAGAGACAACCTTTTGCCAGAAAAGGAAAGCCTGAGAAATAAGATTTCTGTCTCCACTTCCTTATACAACTACAATGATCTGGAAGTATAGAAGGGGCAAATAATGTATCTACTTTTGAGTTGACTGAGTGAGAACCTGGTATATAGGTATGGGGTTATGTAGGACATGAAGAAATAAATCATTGTAAACTCATTGAAGGAAGTAATTATCTAATATTCCCTTTCATGACTAAATGAAAATTATTTTAAATAGTAATTAGCTATTTGCTCAAAAATAAAAGGCAAGAGGAATTTTAGTAAATTTCTTAGAAAGACTTGACTTTCTTAAAATTGTGAAACTTTGCTGATTAATAACAATAAATAAATTAGTAACTGTTTTTTCTATAGATTAATTCTCTGCTTAAAATTATGTGCTTATATAAATAGAGAGAACTTAAAGGAACATTAATAACATATAATTTGGTCTTTACTACATATTTAACATTTGAGAAATTGAAATGGTTAAGTGACATGCCCAAGATCACACAGATAATAAGCAACAGGACTGAATTGTATAAAATATATTTTTATTTATTTTGTTAATTCTTTCCAATTATATTAAATTTTTTTAAAAAATTATCTCCCTACTTCTGGCCCTTCTTCCACTCATTGAGAAGACAAGGAATATAACTGATAATACATCTGAAGCCATGGAAAACATTTCCATATCAGTCATCGCTGCAGAAGAAAGCAAAGACAAAAACAAGTTAAAAACAGTATCCTTCAATTTGCATTCACACCCTATCAGTACTTTCTCTACAGGTGGATAGCATTTTTCATCATGAGTCTTTTGGAATTGTCTTGGATCATTGTATTAATGTGACTCTGTAAGGTATTTAAAATTGATCATCACAAAATGCCATCGCTTTGTTCAATGTTTTATTCACTTAATTTTTCATTAGTACATGTAAGTATTCCCAGGTTTTTTTTGAGAGCATGCTTGCAAATTCTAAATTTAACTTGAAGACCTTTCCTGATTTGAAAATATACTTTCCCCCTAATAGGCTACATGTGCTCACCTGGACCCTGTGGTGAGAGGCTTGTTTTTCAGGAAGGCACAACTTTTGTTACTTTGTAGTCAAGTAAGTTGGGAGGGTTGTGATGTTCTCTGACCCTAGATAGGGATATATACCTCTGATGCAAGGTTTTGCTTTGGGGCTCACTTTGAGAAGAGTTGTATGATTTAGCCAGATGAAACTCTGGGCAGCCATTGCAAAGCCTCCTTGCACTCCCCCCCCCTCGGCTTTGCAAACCTATATGTTGGTGCTTCTCTCTCTGGTAACTATGTAGTTATGTGATGGTCACACAGCTAGAAGCCTTGTCTGTCTAATTGTGTTATTTTCTCTATTTTTGTTTGCTTGTAACTTTTGTTTGTATTCTCTGAAGTTCAGGGTGCTGGCTTCTTTCCCTGAACTAGGTAAATGATATATGTTTAATTGATTAAAGTAAGATTGTTAACCCTTTTTGATTTGCTTTCCTTTAGAAAAGCAGATCAAAGTACCTGTGGTAGCAGCCATCCTGGATATGCTAGGGTGCTTGCTGCTACACCACTGTAAAAGCTCTGTTGTGCTTCTTGTATCAGAGATAATTTGCTGTATTCTACCTCCCCTTTCTCCCTTCTCCCAGTGATTCCCTCGTTATTACCCCCTGACTTTTCTTTTCTTTTTCTTTCTTTTTGTATATCATTCCATCATTGTCAACTCACATTGAGTCTGCTGTTTATCTATACTCCTTTTAAATGCCCTAATCTCAAGGGTATTCTAGTAGAGTATTAACTGTGGCAGTTTTGTGTTACAGCTCTTCTATGGCCTAGCAAAAATTTAATAGACTCATAAGTAGAAGAATGCACCACCAGAAATGATTTTATTTTTGGCAGCTGTGACTTACAAAGTATCAATCTCTAAGACATTTAAACTTCATGAATAGATGAGAATACCCTAACCAATGAAATACATTTAAAGTAGAAAAGAAAAATAATAAAGAGGTAAACTTAATTCCAACCATTTTCCAAATTATTCTATTTTCCAAATTAGAGGGACACCAATTAATGAAGATTGATTCCAAAATTCTAATCCTAAATGTTAAATCTATTCATAACTTGAATATCTGTGTGACTGTGGCCAAGTCACTGGACCTCAACTGATGTAAGTTTTCTCGTCTGTAAAATGAGTGGGTTGGGCAAGATTAATTCTATGATACTTTCTACCTCTAAGATTCGATGATTATCTATGATAATGCTATATGTTCCATATCTGTGACCCTTTTATTATTATTAATTTTAGTTCACTTAAGACTTCTATTTGAATTCAACATCTAAAGGATGATGAAATTTTCTTTTCCCATTTCAAATTCTGATCGATGGAAATTGAGATTTATTCATAAAAGTTTTTCCAGAAGAAACCAAATTCTTATTTCACACAGGTAGCATAGAATCAAATACCAGCTGCATAAGTAATTAATTTATATTTTTGCTACTGTAATTATCTATATTGTGTCTGACATGATCAAATTGAACTTGCAAAAATATGTGTGCTCTTAAGCAATTGCTTATTTGAATACACATTTTTGTCGTAACAAATCCACCCTGCACAAGCTATTAAAGAATCACAAATTAGACTGAAGGGAAAAAAAAAATCAGTTGAAGTAGTGTGTGTGTGTGTGTGTGTGTGTGTGTGTGTGTGTGTGTGTGTAATACAACCATAGGTGTTAGGTTTCAGTTAAATATTTACAGTCACTTTCAAAATGCATAAATCTAAAGCCCTTATTCTATGGAAAGCTCCTACTTGTGTCTAATTTAGACTCATAAGAATTATGTTAAGTAATACATGAAATTAAATATTCCCTGTCTGATCAAAAGGAGTTACAATTAGAATGTGTAATAATAGACAAGTAATTAAAATTTTTACTTTTTAAAATTTTGGGGTTTTAAATTATTTTTAAATTTATTTTATTAGTTATTTTCCAATTTCATGTAAAAATTTAAAAAATTATTTTTTAAATATTCAGTTTCAAAGTATCTTTCTCTTTCAAGCTTCTCCCCTGCAATTGAGAACATAGGCAACCTAATATTGATTACACCTGTAAAGCTATAAAAAAAATCATATTGGCCATATGGTAAAAGAAAATACAAACAAAATAAAACAGTAAAAATAAAGTATTAAAAATATAATTAAATCTACATTCAGAGTTCATCAGTTCTTTCACTGGAGGTAGATAGAGTTTTCATCATGTATCCTTTGGAATTGTCTAGGATCATTATATTGCTGAGACTATCTAAGTCATTCACAATTCATCATCTGCATGTATAATGATGAATGTATAATGACATCATCAGTGTCACTGTACAATGTTCTCCTGGTTCTGCTCACTTCACTTTGCATAAGTTCACATAAACCTTCCCAGGTTTTCCTGAAACCATTTTGCTTCCCATTTCTTATAGCACAATAGTATTCCATTACAATCATATATCACAAAATTTTCAGCCATTAACCAATTGATGAATATCCCTTCAATTTCTAATTTTTGCCACCAGAAAAAAGAACTGTTATAAATGTTTCTGTACGAATACATACTTTTGATTTCTCTTTGATCTCTTTGGGATATAGACTTAATAGTAGTATTGCTGAGTAAAGTACTTCAACAGTTTTATAACCCTTTAAGTGTAGTTCCAAATTGTTCTTCAGAATTGTGGATAAGTTCAAAACTCCACTTATACTACATGTCCCAATTTTTCCACATTCCCTCCAATATTTGTCATTCCTCTTTTCTGTCATATTAATCAATATGTGAGGTGATATTTCAGAATTGTTTTAATTTGTATATCTCGGATCAGTAGTGGTTTAGAACATTTTATTTTCATATGACTATTGAAAGCTTTGATTTCTTGTTCTGAAAACTTGCTGTTCATGTTCTTTTATCACTTATCAACTGTTTAATAGTGCTTTTAAAAAATAAATTTAGTTCTGCACCCTTTATGTTTGAGAAATGAAGACTCTTTATTACAGAAATTTGCTATAAATCTCTCCCCCCGAAGTTTACTCTTTGCTTTCTAATTTTGGCTGCATTAATTTTCTTCGTGCAAAAGCTTTTCAGTTTCATGTAATTAAAATTATTTGTTTTACCTCCTGTAATTCTCTCTCTTGTTCAAACACTCTTGGTAGATCCATAGATCTATGTGACAGGTACATTCTTCCATGCTCCCCTAATTTACTCCTGATATTACCCTGCATGTCTAAATCATTTACTTTTACCTTATCTTGATATAGGATGTCAAATGCTGGTCTATGCCTACTTTCTGCCAAACTCTTTTCTAGTTTTTTTCAGCAATTGCTCTTTTGTTCTTACCTGAAAAGCTTGGATTTGGGGGTTTATCAAACCCTAGATTACTATGGTGACTTACAAATATGTATTGTGTTAATGTATTCCACTGATCTACCACTCTATTTTTTAAGCTAGTATCAATTTTTTTTATTGCTTACTGATATGTAATATTTGAAATCTGGAACTCCTAGGCCACCTTCCTTAACATTTTTTTTCATTGATTTCATTGATATTCTTGACATTTTGTTCTTTCAGATGGATTTTGTTACTGGTTTTTTTTTTCTACCACTATAAAATAATTCTTTGGCATTTTTATTTGTATTGCAAAATTAAGATTTTTAAAACTATGCCAGATACAAAATTTTATCTATTATAGGACACAGTCATACTCACTGTTGTGTAAACAGTTGCTTACCACATGAGATGCCATGTTAAATGCATTGCAATTTGCAAAATGCTATGTAATTGCCACTTTTTACTGTTACTACTGCTACTATTACTACTACTATTAATTGTTGAAGTTCCTCATTCCTTCATTAACAGAAGATATTCCATGGGCTTCCATAATTTCAATCTTACTTTCAACACACTAAAAACACCCCTCATGCATTATTGTCATTTATGTCAACAATTTCCTCAATGCCTAAGATAATACTTTGTATGGTGATGCTTAAAAAGTGATCTTTGAACATATTAGAATCACATACTTAAAAATAGCATATTATGGTCACATGTGATTGCTGATAATGTAAAGAAAATTTAAGAGTTCTTCTTGAGCTCTACCATGATGATCATTTTTTACTTTTATAACAAAAATCATATATAATAATCCCTATGTCCAAGTTGTATCACAATCCAGATTTCCATAGAAAGTGGATATTTAATTCTATAGGATTGGATGGTCAGTTATTCACTTTCTTCTATCAAGGCTCATCTATATTGTAAATTCCCTCTCAAAAGTTTTTCTCCTATGATAGAAATGTTCTGCCTTATTTAATTCTCCTTCAAAACATTCTCCACTTCTCAAAAATAAATCATGATTATCCATCTTCTATTGTCCATACATGCATATGTATTTTATTATAATTTCATTCATTCCCCTTAGTAGATGATAAGCTTTTAAAATAAAGACTTTCATCTTTATTTCTCTAGTTCTAAGTTACACTGGTTTGTAGTAGTAGTTATGTTTAATAAATGTTTCTTGAATTTAATGAATTTATGCTAAAAACTATACTCCTCTGTAATTTAATCCTTCTGACTTGGTATACTGTGTTTATGTTCAATATTACTAGCCTTGTTAGCTTATATACTATTTGCTTATTGTCCTGTATGTAAGAAAGCACCTTTGATCCTACTATTGATGTCATAGTCATTTTTATAATTGTATCTGACTTCAGAGCATTTATAGACCATAGCATATCATGCCAGGCTTCAGCACACTCAGAAAACAAAAAACAAAAACAGGAGAATATGCTGGTCTCTTGCCTTGCTATTGGACATAATGGCAGGTACGAATTACAGGGGCATCAATGGTTTGGCAGAACATTATGGTTCATCTGACAAAGAGTCTGAAGTATACTTTTCCTTCGTGTGTGGTGACAGACATTGTCTTCAAAGGGAAATTAAACTAAGATTTTATATAACATTTGTGTTTCTAATAGAATGTGTAAACTAAGTGGCCAAGAAGAAGAAAAATAAAGAACAGTGCTTTTGTAGGAAAATATGATTATGGTACCTGTTTAAACAATCAAGTATCTTTTTGAGGCATATATATGGCAAAAATCTGGGGCACAGGAAGGGGCGTATGGTAATGAGGAAAATAATAATCCTAATAATTTATGCCCTGGATGGACCACATTTGAAATATATTCAGTTTGGATGCTGAAATGCATATTAGAAATTCTTTGGCAATTAGTATTTCAGACAATGGTCACCAGAATGTTGAGGAGATTGGAAGAATATTCTGGAAATACAAGAATATTTTGAAGTACACAGAGAAATTCGTCTTGAAGAAAAGAAAATGTAGATGAAGCATTATAACTGCCTTCCATTAGTTGTGAAGGATTAGACATTTATTTCACCTCAGGACATTATTGAAACCAAAGGGTGGCACTCACAGGGAAACTAAGTTCTGACTGAGAAGGAGGGACTTTCTAACAACTAGATCCATCCACGAATGAAATTTATTACCTCTGAATTTATGAATTTCTCACATCTGATTCATATTTGGGGCATGTATTGAACTGATAACCTCTGAGGTCATTTCCAAAATTAGTGTAGCACTGCGTCTGGATTTACTCTCCCAGTTCTCATGATGACTATTAGGTTGGGGCCTTGGAGGACAGCTACTAATGTTCTAATGGGGTTTTAGGTATAATCCTGAAGGTTTAGGCTTTTCCTTAATACTGTCATCTATAGGGAAACATATTTTTCTTAAATAACTGATATGGAAGGACTCTTATGCTTCTCTCTGAATGATGCAGCATTCCTCTATTCCTTCTCCAGAATAATTTTAGACAGTTTCTTGTCCTCATTCTACTGCTATTCAGAGAGAAAGAACACTGATATTCTTTAAGATAACTCATGAAAGATTTTTCACAATTTGTTGTTTCTACAATGACACTAGGAATTTCAATTTGTTTGCCTTGATGACATTACATGCTTTTATATTTTAAGTTCCATCTAGTAGATGTCTCTATTTTATTTTCTAACTCAGAAAATTTCCTTCTATGCAATGTTAAATATAGTTTATTTAAAATTCCTTTTGGTAATGTTTTATGTTAATATTTTTATAATAGTGAGTCATGTAATTGGTTTACTGGTATGATTTAACAATTAGAACAAAATTATACTGAAGTGGAATAAATGTATTTGTTTATATACAAAAATGCTTTCTATCCACTAACTAGGAAAAATAGTATTATTGGGAGTTTTCATATTTATGTTTTTGTTACAGATTTTTAATTTTTAAGAAAAGAAATCTTAAGCTGCCAAGGTAAAAACAATCAAAATAGCCACAGAAAACGGAATATACCATATCATGATATGGTATGGATTTTCAAGTTGGTGGTTTGTACATATATTTTAATATGTTTTATAATTATATTTCAATGCAGTTGGTTTCTTTTATAATTCTATATATTAAAAACTTTTTTTCCATCTGAGGTGTTGTCATGCTTCATTAAGCTACTGGAATTCATGTCACATACAAAAGTTGAAGGAATCATCATCTAGAATCATAGTCCTTATAAGTGAATGAAATCATGGAGTCAATATAGTCCAATCCTTTCATTTTACAGAAAATGAATTAAAATGGCTAATAAATAATAATAAAATCAACAATGAAACAAACAATTCTTAGTAGCATCCAAAAATGCCTAGTAGCATCAGAAAAGCAAAAAAGATGCTAAACATTCTTATTTATTGCAAAATTTGGGCAGAATTGATCATTAGGAGCTGCTAAGATGACATTTTAATTGGCTGAACCTGATACCTTTTCCATTATCAATATACATTAATTACAATGGAGTCTTTTATCCTTTATACCTTTCATTTAATTGTTAAAAGTCAAATATGATAAATATTTGTTAAATATTGCTTTTTTAAATATTGTTTGCAAAAACCTGTTGCATATGAATACTCTCACAAAGAACAAGCCTGCTTCATGTATAGATGACTTTTAAAAGCATTTGTGTATATACACACACACACACACAAGAGCGGGGATGCCATTGGTTGTTACTGATGTTTTCTGTATAAAAAGGTCTCTGATCTTTTTTGTTTTCTTTTGTTTTTCCCCATAACTTTGGTATATGCCCTTCCTTCATATATATTGTATATTAGTTCCTCATGGTTCCAACAATCATGTCACTCTGGCATAATATCCTCTGTATGCACTTGTTACAAACTGGCTGCTTTTCCAATCTTTCTGAAAATATATTATGTTTCAAATTTGGTGGTTCCATTGTCCTTTATAGAAAATAGTTCATTGTAATGATTTTTTTGCAAATTTTCCCCATTTTTCTTCTGTTTACAAGCATCCTTCCATTTTCAGGCTTCAAAACCCTTTAGATGACGTTAGATAATTATATATTTTGCTGTATTTTCTTTTATATGATTTTTACTCTCCATTGCTTCTCTCTGCTTCATGACAGGATAATATTGGTACTGCTTCATCATTTTCATATAATTTTACAAATGACTTTATGTTCTGATAATATACCATGTTTTGCAACCATCTTTCTCTAAGTTAAGTTAGATTTCTGTTATTTAAGGACCTTTCTGGAGTATATCAATAACTTAAATCAGTTTAACTTCTGGATACTATTATGGGCAAGGCCAATGGCGTATTTGTTGTACATTTCTATTTTTGATTTTTAGTCTTTTTAAAAATAGTTCAAAGTTGTTTTAAGTGTTATATATATAATAAATTTTATTATTACCCATTGTGCTCTTCGACTTGGTACTTTGCTCGTTTAACTACGCATGGTCTACTAACAATGATAACACATTAATAAACCCTTCTTCTATAGCCTTCTACCTAAGCAGAAGGATAGAAAAAGTTGAATGCCTACATGTAGGTTGGGTAGTATCCTTCAGTTGTCCTTGATATTCATTGTATCCTGGTATGTGCTGAAGTAGTCCTCTATTTGTATCAAAGTCTAACTTCATTTGTGTGGACAGAAATTTCCCAGAGCTAAAGTACTGAAAATTCCAACTTTGGCTAGGTAGATAGTAACTGTATTGTAATTACTTGTGCTTAAATTGTTATTGGCAGTGGTGTTATATATGCTTTTCTCCCCAAATGTGTTATGTGGTCCTTATGGCATGTGACTAAACTTTAAAAATGTTTGTGCTCTACATAGCATGTGTCTTTCCTCTGAAAACAGTAAATATTCAGCAAATATAGATATGTTATTATTAACAAGATTTTCTAGGTAATTGTCATATTTTCTTCATGGTGTTAATAAACCCAAAGTATTTAAATGTCTTTAAAATGATGGCTGCACTTTCTATCAATTTAAAATATATATTTTTAAAAAATCAATTAAAAAATTCTCCCTCTCAAAAATGTTTGTCACTGAGCTTTCATTACTTTGAAATCTATCAAAGGTATTATTTTGACATTCCTGTGATGTGGAGTGACAAGATTGTGTGTCAGTCTTCCACTGCTTTGCTCATGCTATGGACTCTAATTTAACAGACTGAGGATAACACAAATAACACTGTCTTGAAAATAATAATTTAACCTTTTACTAAAGGGAAAGTCTCAGCACTATGATGGCAATAGTCCAGTCAATGCAATGTCATTCTATATAAAACACTAAAGTGCTTTCCAGTTGGCAAGCATAAAAAAAATACCTTTCAAATTAAATGAAATTTTGAGGACTTAATGTCCATACACAAGAATCAGAATGAAATTTCAAAGGAGTTTCCATTTTTGGCTCAGTAATATGCCCTAACATTGAAACATTCTAGGGCTCCTCATCGGTTATAGCCTAAAATCAAAATGTCTTCATCTCACACTATTTTCAGCTGTGTCCCATCCTTCTTCTTTAGGATATGTTTGCAGCTGCCAAAAATGTCTGCTTACTAAATTCTCTCTGCCCAAATAAACCATTGTGTTTTTCAGATTCCACTCTCTTCTCCTTGCCTCCCCCTACATTTGTCCCATAACTTCTTCCCCACTTTGTTAAATTTCCTCCATCTTTTAAAATTCATCTTAACTGCCACCTCCTTTATGAAGTTTTCAATTTGAAATTTTGAAAATTTTGAAAATTTTCAAGTTTGAAATTTTCAATTTCAACATTTACTAAACTCCTAAGATCTTTATTCTTTGTCTCATTTACCTGGTACTTCAAATGCAAAGTGAATTTTTGCTTTGTAAAGCATCCCAAATGAAAAGTGGTGATTCAAGTGAAAAGAAGAACATATCATTTATTGTATAATGAAATGTGTTTTCCAAGTAATCAGATGTTTACTTGTTTGTTTATATTTGTTTTATTTTATAGTTTATGAAGCTGTATTGGTTTCCTAAATTAAAAAAAATTACTGCCAAATTTGTTGGAAAAAAAAACTGGTCCTTGTATTTGTTCCATTATAAAAAATAATATTAACATACATCTCCTATGCTTCTGCTAGGTTGTGTACTGTTTGAAACATATTTATGAGAAAGAAATTTACCTTCCTGAGCATTAGTTTCTTCATCTAAAAATGGATATTATGGTACTTATATAACTAAGCTCAGGGAATCCTCCTGAGAAACTTAAAACACTTCAGAAATGTGAGCTACTCCTATCATCATTTCTATCCAGACTTCTATCTTCCAATAAATTTAATACATTTTACTCAGTAACTATATGTTATATGATTCTGGATCAAATATTAGCAATAGAGTTAATGCATCTCTAAAAATAGCTATCTTTGAATTTGTCTTCAACCAGTGATTTATAAGTATTAGTTTACAAATTCTAAAGTTTATAACCAGATAGATTGGAGTGCACACAAGTCATATAACCAGAAATGACTAATAGAGATAAATTAATTTTGAGCTTGCAGTGAACACTGGAGGGCAAACATTTCTTTATCCACACAACAACAGCATTATTCTTAAGGTTAATGCAAGGGAGTCATGCTCATTTTGATTAGAGACTGACTGGGATCAATTCCAGTGTTGGTACTGGGAATTATCCAACTACACTATTAAGAATATTGTTACCATCCTGTCACAGGAGCTGTCAGGAATTATAGAATTTTCAGGCTTCCGCTCCATCCCAACCATTATCCTAGCAGACAATTATTAGGGATTGGTATAAATAACTCTTTCTCATAGTACAATGAATAATTAGTGATAGTAAATACATCCATTATCTTTTCTCCTTTCCTTCCTGTTCCTGTCACATTGTAAACTGGCTATCATAGATGTGAGAATCTTCTGTCTCCTTTCCAGGATCCTATGACATTGCATAGCTTTGTATCCCACATACAATAGTATAGTTTCCAAGGTAACCAGAGGTTGACAAAGGCCAGAACCAACCCCTAAATTACCATTTTGAATTTCTCTAGGATATTTAACCTTTCTGGATCAATTATTTCAATATGTGGGTTGATGAAGTTGAAATGGACAAAATACAATAAGCAAATAAAGAAACCTATTTAAATTCTTCTAAATAGAAAAAAAATTAAACATTTCAATTTTCATTAAATATTCACTATCCACAAATTTTTTACAATCCTATTAAATTGAAAACAGAGTCATTTAAACTGCATGGAGCACTCCTTTGGCCATGATTCCTGGGTGATAAGCACAGGTACATGAAAGACATAGTCAACATAGAATTAAGAGTGAGAGTTTTTTTTATGTATTGTGGGCAGAAAAGATGATGATTCATTATCATTCCTACATAAAAATATTTAAAATATTTTCCAAATAAATCTTTGTAAATAACAAATAGGATTTTACATGAAAAAAGTAATTTCTTAAGTGTGAATTTCACTGAAATCAGTAGAACTAAAATAAATAAATCCATATTTCAAATTTCATTATGTATTGTGAATCTCAAAGTGCTTATGAACGAAAAAGTAAATCTATTATTGATATTAAGTCTTTTTAAATGTACAGGGAAGAGATGTGTCCCAAATAGAGAGAAAATTCATTGATATGACCAACACTTTTCCTAACAATAATTTTCATCCCTTATTGACAGTTTTCTTTGGGCTTTGATCCCTCTATGAGAAATTTTCAAAAGATGTGGTTGCCTAACAATCATATTCAGATTGCCTTTCAAATAGAGTAAAAAAACAAAATTCTTATTTTGATTTCATTTATTATAAATGGAGGTTGGCCATAATGATTATTTCCTTTTAAGATTCAGTATTCTCTCTGTATGTTTGTCAGTCTTTACATCTGATTCTTTTGCCCTTCTCTCTCTCTGTCTGTCTCTCTCTCTCTGTGTCTCTCGGTCTCTGTCTCTGTCTCTCTATCTCTGTCTGTCTGTCTGTCTGTCTCTCTGTCTCTCTCTCTCCCTTCCCCCTTCCTCCCTCTCTTGTTTGCACACAAACACACATATAGATATGCACCTTTTAGAAATGTATACTCTCATTTCCTAATAATAATGACTATCTTGGAGGTCTAAAGCATAAGTTTTCTTTGAGAAGCTCCCATACAGTATAAATGGTATCAGATTTACATTCTCATTTTGTGATAATGTAATTATTAGGTAGCCACATCTATTGAATATTTCTCTTAGAAGTTGAGGCCAAAAAGGAGGAAATTACCTACAATTAGCATGATTAATAGTAAAGGTGATTGGGGCGGCTGGTTGGCGCAATGAGTAGAGCGCCAGACCTGGAGTCAGGTGTACCTGAGTTTAGATCTGGCCTCAGACACTTAACACACACACACACACACACACACACACACACACACACACACAAAACTAGCCATGTGACCTTGGGCAAGTTACTTAACCCCAATATGCTCTCCAAAAAACACTAAAGGTAATAACTCTATCAATACCATGTCTATAAATTTAAATTAAAATGAAAGATTTACTTGCAAAATTTTTCAATATTAAATTTCTTAAAAACTCCATAATCTCAAAACATTACCAATCAACATATGATAATATAATGTAATAATATAATGATGCTTTGTATTAATTAGTTGTGATTTGGGACTGGGGAAATGATTCTAAGTTTAGTGCATCATGAATTTAGAAATAATTGCATTATTTAAAGTATGATTTATCTGTTTTTAAACGACATTTTAATTTGTAAATGTTTTTGCCAGAAACTCTAAGAGGGGTTTATATTTTAGAATCTTTCCTTTTAATCTTGACGAGAATGTGTATTTGAGCACAAAGAGCTAAAAAAAATTCAGATGTGTTGTCATAGAATATTAATCTTTGTAATAAAAGAACATCCCTTAATTAAATGAACTAACTTCTTGAGGATTCTGAAAATATAAATAAAACAGGAATCTTAAGTTTTTATCTTAAACTAACTTCTACTTGTCATGTAAATGTGTATGTTGAGATGATGTAGTACCAATGGGTAAGCTATTTTATGACTAACAAACATTCCAACTGTTATCTTAGAGGACTATGTATTTTTAGGAATGTAATAATGTGTAAAACATAGGACTAAGTCAATTAACAACACATCACCACATTGCTAAGCTATTTCAAATATCATTATCTAGAATGGATTGGAGAAAAGTCTGAGTTCCCCAGTGGCATTTGGGAAACTGGACAGTAGGCTGAGGGGTGATCCTCAGGATTTTCAACTACCAGCAATGCCCTCCTCCTTTTTAGCTTCAAGAATCAAGTTTATGAAATAACGACAAATCAGCCAACAAACAGAAGTTTCTGTAAAAATTCTTCCTAAAGAAAATGGTTTCATATTCAAAATAAATACACCAACAAACAAATAGTGATAAAATACCACTATGTATCAATTAAACTGCTAGGAACTGGGAATCTGAATTTTTTCTTAAATCCTTTCTCTGAGGAACAGATGAGGTCACATTAAAAGTTATGAATTAGATTTGATTAGCAAGCATTTTATCCATTTTTTAACTGTTTTGAGTGATATTTGTAACAATAAATGACAATAGTCTCTTTTAAAAAACAACTATTTCATTGAAATGGTATTTTCCTCTTTTTCAATTGGACAGATGTCTTCAGAAGCTAAATAATTCTTTTTTTAAATTAAATTTTGTGTTCATTTTTAGTTTAAATCATTCATTTCCACAAGGTTTTGAATTTTCTCGCAATCTTTCCCCTACCCACCACCCCAAAACAACAATCCCACTGTATACCCCCTCTCCCAAGCTGTTCTCTCCTATATCCTCCCCCATCCTTCCTCTGACTTTCCAGTAGGGCAAGATGGATCTCCATCCCCCAGTGTCTGTATATCTTATTTCCCAATTGCATGTAAAATAATAATAATAATTTTTAAACATTTTATTTTAAAACTTTGAATTACAGATGCTTTCCCTTCCTGCCTCATCACCCACTCTGGGAAGATAAACAAGATAAACAATTCAATATAGGCTGTACCTGTGTAGCTATGCAAAATATTTCCATGGTGGATATATTGTGAAAGACTGACTACATTTCCCTCCATCCTATCCTGCCTCCCACTTGTTCTATTCTCTACTTTGACCCTGTCCCTTTAAAAAGTGTGTGCTTCTAACTACCCTGCCCCCCAACTTGCCCTCCCCTCCATCATCCCTGTCTCATCCCCTTCCCCTCTACTCTCCTGTAGGGTGAGATACACTATTTAGTGTGTATGTCATTCCCTCCCTAAGCCAAATTCAATGAGAGTAAGGTGTACCCATTCCCTTTTGCCTTCCTGTTCTTCCCCTCCATTATAGTAGTTTTCCCTTGCCTCTTCTATCTGAGATAGTTTATCCCATTCTGTTTCTCTCCTCTCATTATATACCTATCTCACTTCTCAATTTTACCTTTTAAGTATCATCCCTTCCCATTCAATTGATCTTGTGCCCTCTATGTACACCTGTACACCTATATACACACACTCACATATGTATTCATATGCCCATATACCCCCCTATATAGACATATATATATATATATATATATATATATGTATGTACACACACACACAGACACAATGTCAAATTTTCTATTCAACTCTGTTTTTTTTTTATCAAGAAGGCTTGAAAGAGCACTATTTCATTGAATGACCATATATTCCCCTGAAACATTATGCTCAGTTTTTCTGGGTAGGTGATTCTTGATTTTAATCCCAGGTCTTTTGACCTCCACAATACCATATTCCAAACCCTTCAATCCCTCAATGTAAAAGCTACCAGATCCTTTGTTATCCTGGCTGTGTTTCCACAATATTCAAATTGTTTCTCTTGGCTGCTTGTAATATTTTCTCCTTGATCTGGAAACTTTGGAAACTGGCTATAATATTCCTAGATTTTTTTTCTTTTTGGGATCTTTTTCAAGAGGTGATTGGTGAATTCCTTCAACACCTATTTTGCCCTGTGGTTCTAAAACATCAGAGTTTCCTTGAGAGTTTCTTGAAGGATGATTTCTAGGTTCTTTTTTATTTTTATCATGGCTCTCAGGTAGTACAATAATTTTTAAGTTATCTCTCCTGGATCTATTTTCTAGGTGAGCAGTTTTTCTAATGAGATATTTCATATTGCCTTCTAAGTTTTAGTTTGTTTGAATCTGTTTAGTAGTATCTTGATCTGTCATAAAATCATTACCTTCTATTTGCTCCAATCTAATTCTGAAGGAATTATTTTCTTCAGTGAGCTTATGAGATTCTTTTTCCATCAGCCAAATTTGGCTTTTTTTTATCTACTCTTTGGCTTTTGGGGCCTTTTTTGCCATTAGAGTTACTCTATTTTTTAAGGTGTTATTTTTTTTTTTTGAGTCAGGTTGTTGACTCTCTTTTCATGATTTTCTTGCATCATTTTCATTTCTCTTCCCAATTTTTCCTCCACTTCTCTTATTTGGTTTTCAAAATCCTTCCTAACATCCTCTATGGCCTGTAACCAGTTTATAGTTTACTTGGAAGCTTTTGGTGCAGGAGTGCTGACTTTGTTGTCTTCCTCCTGTTCTATGGTTTGATTTTTTTTTGTCCTCAAAAAAAAAACTCCAAAGTTGGATTGCTGTGCTTGCTTTGCTTCCTTTGCTTGCTCATGTTGCCACTCAATTGCTTGACTTTTGAGCTTTTTGCCACAGTAGCACTCTGCCTCTAGAGAGGAGAGCTTTGTCCCAAATTACTAGGCTTTTCACAGCTGTGGGAGCTATTAGTTGGGTGCCCTTTTTTGAAGCCTCCACATGCTCTGGCACCTGGTCACACATCCCAGAACCTCCACCCAAGACAGTGATCCAGATCCAACATGGCTAAAGCACGAGTGATAACGCCTCAGAATGGTCTCTTGGTCCCCCTATGATCTGCAGGCAAGGAGCTCTGAAGCAGCCATGTGGCAGCTGCACCTCAGCCACTTTTCCCTCCATGGACAGATGCCAGACCCCACTCTCAATCCCCCGTTCCCAAAGTCCACACTGACCTTTTATTTTGCCTTTGGCATTTATGGGTTGATAAATCTGGAAAATGCCACAGCTGCTGGTGATCCACTCACCCAAAGTCCCTCCAGCCATGGCTGGTCAGGGCCACCCCCAGTCTAAATCTGTCACACAGGGACAGGCTCTGCTCCCAGTGTGCTGTGATGGAACGCTTTTTACCAGCCTGACTGGCTGCCTTCAGTAGGATATTTGTTTCTCTCTGTCACTCCTTGGGTTCTGTAGCCCTAAAGTTTGGTTACAGTCATATATTATAGGTATTTTAGGTGGTTATTGGGGGGAGGTCAAGGAGTTTTCCTGCTTCTACATAGCCATCTCGCCTCTACCCTGAAGCTAAATAATTCTTAAAGAAAATGATTTAGGTGATTTAAAGTTACTAATCTTACAATTATATCCTTAAATATCCTTAGGATGATCTTGTCTAATGAATTTTCTCACCACGCTTTCATAAGACATCTTTTTCTTCCTTCATGCTTTTCTGTTTTATGAGACAATACTATTTATATTCTCCAACCATTTTACTTAGTAAATGTAAGCACATTCACATGCACGTATGTTGTATGTAATATGCACAGATTCATACATATATTCAAAATTTGTATGGATCTTGGCTATGATATCTCTACTCTATAAAGAAACAAAAACACATTCAACATAATCATCCCCTTATATGTCTCCTTGTTTTGGTGAATTACATTAAATTTTCTTGGGAAATTGTGGTTTTGTATCTGTCAATATTTTTCTATATTGTTTTCTGATATTTCTTAAGCTTCATTAAACTGATTAAAAATAACATAGATTCTGAGCTAGAATGGAATATTTAGATCTAATCCAATTTCACTTTGTAGATGAATAATCTGAGGAGACATAGCTCAGAGGCTTTGTCCAAAGTCTAGTTTTTGTGCAAAGGTAAGAATTTGAACCTGGGACATATGACTCCAAATGCTGCAGTCTTTCCCATGAAGTTATTGATGAGGTTATATTAATTTCAATTGAGCATAATATTTTCCTCCTTATTCTATCCTTTCTTCTAATTTGCTATTGTTTTTAATGTTTGCTCTAACAAATCAATCATCTCTTTTGAACACTGATAGGTAGTTAGACAATGTCCTACATTCCTAATGGGCCATTTCTTGTCTCTTAAAGTTAACAATTTCATCTTTTTTTCATGAGCTTGATAAGCATTTAACAGGTTTAGCATCTTCAAAACTTCTTTTCAAGGAAATGTAACAAAAAATGTGAGCCACTTTCATAATATATACTTACCTTTTTTATCTCCTGAGTAATAACTTGACAAGTTCATAATAATGACATTTTATTTGAATATGATTTAATATCAAAACAAACCTGTTGACATGACATAAAGTTTCATAGCTAATATAGACATTTAATCTAATTATCATGAAAACCAGTATATGCCTATCTGATTAAGCATATGCATAAATATATATAGGCAGTATACATACAAATATATGCATACACTCTAGTAAATGTTAATGTTGTTTATATTATATGTATATAGTTTATTGATATATAGACATATAATATATATCTTTTGTATGAAAAATAATTTGTGTTTGGGTCTTTTCGAAGGTTTCCTGGCTCATTTTAAAATTTTGCTACTGTGTGCAATATAAGTTCTTTGCTAGCTATGATATTTAGCCCTCTGGAACTATGGATATTGTTTTCCTTGCTGAAAGTTACTCTGTATATCTGTGGGGCACAAAACAGTGAAACCTTATGGTGATTGCTGATATTTTAGAATTTAAATCAAATTGTGCCCTGACAGCAAATATCTACTATAACATTTTCCAAAATAGTAGCTGATGTGTATTCATCAAATAACTTAAACTGGCTTAAAAAAAAGAAATATGTTGAAATGTGTGGTTCTACATTGACAAAGTAGAGTATGTTAGGGCAAGGCCACCTTCTTATTTTTCCTACTGTTGGGAGACAGAATATTATTTCGTTTGAAGGGCAAATTGGGAGCCATTATACATATCTGAAAAATGCATCCTGGGTACAGTGATGGGGAATGCAGATTATTTTTAGTATTTCTTGCATTTCTGTATGTATGGAAAAAAACTGGAAGTCATCATATTATGAGAGAAATCTCTGTAGTGTAGTGTAGTTCTTATATGGTTGATAATGACTATCTTTTGACTAAATTTTAGTTAATGATAATTTTTAACAAAGTTTGGAAGCATTTAATAAGTGCTTATCTTATGCTAACTCTCAGTGCTGAGAATACACAGAAACACAAACCATCCTCAAAGAATTCATAATCTAATCTGATAGACAACATGGGAAAAATACAACATACATAGAATGTATATATAAGATACCTTGGTAGTAATCTCAGAAGAAACTAATTAGCATTAAGAAGTACTCTCTTTCAGAAGGTAGGATTTTATTTGAGACTTCAAGGAAGCTAAAAGGATAGGAAACAAAAAGAGGCATGAAGAGTAGTCAGTGAAAATGCACAGATTTGAAGATGGAATTTCTTGTGTGAGTAAGAACAAGGAGACCAGTGTCATGGATCATACAGATGATGATGGGAATAAAGTATAAAAAGATAATAAAATAGGAAGGGGCAAGGTAATGAATAGCTTTAAAGACCAAAGATGGACTTTTATATTTGACTCTCAAAGCATTTGTACTCTTTTAAAAATATTTCTATGATTTTGCATCAGATATCCCTGACTTCTACAAAGAGACCTCCCTATTAGTAAGTGAACATAAGTATAACAATTCAATATGGTGAGGTCATAACATGTAGAACAACTCACTTCTATAGAGAGCTACTCTATGAAGGTGCTTTTGTAGCAAAATTATTTTGAGGCATTAAAATAAAATCACAAAAATAGTAATATAACACATTTATTTCATACATGTTATAATGAAGACTTATTATATCTAGTTTACTAGATAGTCACTTAAGTATCAAAATCTGTGATGTATAATAATGACTGGCTTTTTTATATCATCCTTATATTTGGAAACTATTTTCTAAATGATACATTTTACTTATACATTAGGCAACAAAATGTTACTTTTTCTTAAATTTACAGAGGAGCAAATCCAGGCCCATGGAGCTTAAATGACTACAGAAATAGGTCTATGTTTCTGTCTACAGAAATAGACATAGATGAGGGCAATAATGTAAGTCTTAATTTTAAGCCCAGTTTTCTATCACTTACTGTATTGTCTCTTAATAACTATCAAATGAATGAATGTGGTATATTTAGAAAGAGGGAACTGTAAATATACAATATAGAAGACCATCAGAGAATTTCAGGCAACCAACTAAGGAAAAGTCAGAGAAAATTTTTCTTTCTTTCTTTCTTT
>NW_027185698.1:11781812-11861859 GCF_028583685.1 Petaurus breviceps papuanus
TCCCTCTCTTTCGATCCTCCCCCTCCCTAAGATAGTAGGCAATTTGATATAAAATATGTGTGTGCAATCATGTAAAAACATATTTCCATATTAGTCATGTGAAAGAAGAAACAGAACAAAAGAAAAACATACAAGGAAGTGAAAATATAATGCTTTGATCTGCATTTAGACCCCATCAGTTCTTTCTCTGGGCATGGCTAGCATTTTCCATCAGGAATCTTTTGGAATTGTCTTGAATCATTGTATTGCTGAGAAGAAATAAGTTATTCATTTTTGATCATTCCACAATGTTGTCAGAGATACTTTGAAAACATTTTTCTCGAGGAATTTGAGTCAGATACAATTTTTAAGAGGCACATGTATCTTGAATGGTACATGCCTTACAAAGTTAACCTTGAATGTTGGGAGGGTTGTTGCATTATTTATCTAAGTCAAATGAAGTAGACATTCTTTAGAAGGAAAAAAAAGAGAGAATTGAGTGGTCAAAGAAAACTATTGAATAAAAGAAACAGTTGAAATAGAATCAATCACTCCTAGAGAAGGGGGACACACTATCTCATTGCAATACATTTCACTTTTGGTTCTTTAGGGGGTGGAGAAGAGAGGGAACATGGCATAAATGATGTAACTGATCTAGAACAGAGTTCTACAGACATAAGCTATTATCAGGCCATGAATTTGTTTTACGAACATGTTTTAAGACATTTTTAAGTAGTGTCCAACTCTTCGTGAGTCCTTTTGGGTTTTCTCATCAAAGACACTGGAATGACTTGTCAATACCTTCTTCATCTAATTTTACAGATGAGGAAATTGAGGCAAACTGGATTGAGTGACTTGCCCAAGGTCACACTGCTAATAAGTGTCTGAAGTCAGATTTGAACTCTGAAAGATAAGTTTTTCTGAGTCCAGGCTCGCCATTATATCCACTGCACCACCTAGATTCCCTTGAAGGACATAAAGAGAATGAATTGGTTATGGCAGAGACACTATTGACAGATCATGAGAGTTATACATCAAGATTTTATATAAGAAATTGTTTTGATCTATGGGAAGGATCTGATTACAAAATAAAATTATGTGTGGAACAATTTTAACCAGTCTTGGAACAAAAGTCTTGAGCATACTTTAAAAGTTTGGCTTAGGGGATAAAAAAAAGCCAGATTCTAAGAAAATATCTGTGACTGTATTCTGAAAGTGTGGTTTTGTTTTGGGTTTTGATGGAAATAATAAGAATAGAGATAAGGATAGGGAATAGACCTGTGATTTTACCATTACAGGGGACTTTTGGTGAGCAAACTATCCCAAACAATGCTGATCACCATATATTTTTCAAATTGTAGTCCTAGTGAGTTCTCAGGAGCAGTGCCACAAGCAAGTATGTATCAGACAGAACTTGAACCCATGTCTCTCATATTTGAAATTCAATTCATTTCAGTATGACATGTTACTTCTCAAATATACATATATATAGGTGTGTGTATGTATATATGTATATATAAACACACACAAATACATATATGTATATGTGTGTGTATATTTACACATACACATACATGCATATGTCTATACACACACATGTAAAACACAGTAACAATAAAAATAATTTTAGAGAAGTAATCACAAAAATTGGAAAATCACTTAAATTAATGAGACCTTAATTTAAGACACTTCAGATTAAAACAAACAAACAAACCTAAACTGTGAAGTGATGAGATGTATTTTCTATACTGAAACCAAAATAAACCAAACAAACTTCTGCCTGTCTAACATCACCTTAGAATGGTCTGAAATTAAAGATTAGTGATAAACGCCTGGATTAGATTTTGTTTTGTAGAAATTGCAACCCAGAGTAGAATTATAATCCTACTGAGAAAATGAACAGAAATGCACATGAAAATAGAACATTACCTAATGAGGTAGATGTAAAGCAGATACTATATTTGGAGTCAGAACACATTTAAATCCCAGGTTGTCTACTTATTGTACAACCTTGGACAATGTATGACCTCCATTTTCTCATCTTCATGTTAGTCACATTTTCAACAACTACCAAAGAATATCTCTACGAAAAACAAGAGAAAGTTGACCAAATGTTTGGTAAAGTCAAATTACATACTTAGGATATAAGCTATTATTTTTAATAAGAGTTCATCTATTTTGGCCAGTGCAATGGTATGTTAATAAACTTAGTTGGATTAGATATTACTTGATTTTATTCTAGGTATTAGTCTTGGAAAAAGACAATTTTTACTGTTGCCAAATCATGTATGTCAAGTAGAAAGGCTTTTTTGTGGCTCTGAAACAAAATATTAACTTCTAATGTCAAAGTCTTCACTGCAATTAAAACTCATGGGAATAGTTAGAGAGGACACATTAGATCACAACTTTAAACATTGCAACAGTGTATAAGGCAATTACTGACTGAGTATTTCTTCTAGCTACTCTTCTAACCCCAACAGCAGCAACGGGACATTATTCCTCGAAGCGATACCAGATGGTTTTTATCTGTTAATTAAATTATCCTTTTATGTTGGAAGAGTCAGATTTTAAATGGAATTGCAATATAGCCTCAAATTTGTCTTTGTGGGTTCTACACCTTGCTAAGATGATATCAGATGGCTCCTAAAATTATTGGGATTAAAAACCTAGAAACAGCCATATTTTAATAATTTCTACTCATAAACTGACTTTTGAATTTTCAAAAACAATTATTGTAAACAAGTTCTAAACCTAGAAGAAAAAAAATTAAGCAAGAAAAAAAATCTCTCATCATAAGAACATCATTTTTTGTTGGGAAGGAAGGTGGAAGGATATTCAATTTAGAGTCAAGAAGACCTGAGTTTAAATCTTGTATCAATTATGTAGAAGCTTGTGTGGGGCTGGACCAGTCAAAGAAATTTCCTATGTCTCAGTTCCTTCATCTGTCAAATAAAGGAGGCAGATTCATTGTTAAGGTCTTTTCTAACTCTAAATTTATGAAAAAAAATTCTTTTTTTAAAGATGTTTTAAAGATGAACTTCATGAGTATTTCCTCTTAACCAGACTGTTAGGAAATGAAGAACATGTATTGGTGCCTGTGTTACTGATGTTGTCAGCAGGATTTTTTTTTTTAGTCATATTCAACTCTTTGCAACCCGATTTGGAATTTTCTTAGAAAAGATACTGAAGTGGTTTGCCGTTTGCTTCTCTAGATCATTTGATACATAAGTAATTAAAGAAAACAGGGTTAAATGTCTTCCCCAGGATCACACAGTAAGTCTGTTAGACCAGATTTGAAGCTGGAAAGATTAGTCTTCCTAATTTCAAGTGCAACCCTTGATCAACTGCACCAACTAACTGCCCAATATTGGAGGTTATTATCCTTCTAAATCTGTTGGGAAGAATCTGGATTCTGGAGAACTTTAAGCCTTGCTATAGCACAGTGAGGTCAAATGCATGTGGAAAAGTGAGCTATGGCTTTCAGCTTTTCTCCCAAGCTCATTAGCAGGTTCTGCTGCTTCAGTCATATCACTCAAACAAGATGGTGAAGGTCAGAGTCAACAGATTTGGCCGTATTGGTCGCCTGGCAACCAGGGCTGCATTCACCTTGGGTGGAGTAGACATTGTGGCCATCAATGACCCCTCCATTGACCTCAACTACATGGTTTTTATGTTTCAATATGACTCTGCTCATGGCAAATTCAAGGGCATTATCAAGGTTGAGAATGGGAAGCTAGTGATCAATGAAAAAGCCATGACTATCTTCCAGAAATGCAATCCCACCAATAGTAAATGGGGAGATGCTGGAGGCGAGTATGTTGTAGAGACCACTGGAGTTGTTACCAGCATGGAAAAGGCTGGGGTTCACTTGAAGGGTGGAGCCAAGCAGGTCATCATCTCTGCCCCTTTTGCTGATGCCCCAATGTTCATGATGGGAGTGAACCATAATATGATAATTCCCTTAAGATTGTTAGTAATGCTTCCTGCACTACCAACTGCTCGGCCCCTTTGGTCAAGGTCATTCATGACAACTTTGGTATTGTGGAAGGACTCATAACTAAAGTCCATGGTAAGCTGTGGCATGATGGGTGTGGTGCTACCCAAAACATCATCTCTGCTTCCACTGGTGCTGCTAAGGCTGTAGTCAAGGTCATACCCGAGCTGAATGGGAAGCTCATGGGCATGGCCTTTTGTGTTCCTACTCTCAGCATATCTATTGTGGATCTGACTGGCCACCTGGCGAAACCTGACAAATATGATATCAAGAAAGTAGTGAAGCAAGAATCAGAGGGACCCTTGAAGGACATCTTGGGCTACACAAAGGACCAGCATGTATCCTGTGACTTCAACAGCAACAACCACTCTTCTACGTTTGATGGTGGCACTGGTATTGCCCTCAGTGACCATTTTGTCAAGCTCATTTCCTCGTATGACAATTAGTATGGTTATAGCAAACATGTACTAGACCTCATGGTCTACATGGCTTCCAAAGAGTAAAGTGGAAAGCCATGGACCATCATCAACCAGAGAAAAAGAGGAAATCTACCACTGAGGAGCCCACATTCCTAACTTATGTTCCCTATACTAGGGATCCCATGTCCCTTTCACATCCTTGTTCCAAAGCACCCCTGTAGTATGGGGGATAAGCCTAGAATCCTGTATTGTGTACCATCAATAAAGTCACCATATTCAGTGCAAAAAAAAGAAAAGAAAAGTGACCTACTAGAGTGCATGTAATGATTCCCTTTGGCCACATATTGATTCAGAAAACCATGTACTATCTATGCTTTATTATGGGGCAGTGTAATGTTAATGGGAATTGAAGATCTTTCCTGCCCATTAATAGGCCTCACATGGAGCCCAACAGGAGAAGCTTGATTAGGGGAGGCTTGTTATTTAGAAAGGCTCACACCTTTTGTTACTTGGTAATTAGGCAGTACGAGGGTTGTGATGCCCTCTGACTCTGAAGAAGGATATATATATTGAAATGAGGTTTTGCTTTGGTTCTCACTCATGGGAAGAGTGTTTGTGTGATTTGGCCAAAGGAGACTCTGAGTAGATATTAAGGAGCACCCCCCCCCCCCACTGAGTTTGAAAACCCAGATGTTGGTGCTTCTTTCTCTGGTAACTACATATTCATAACTTTGGTCAGACAGCTAGAAGCCCTGTTTGTTGATTTGTGTTATTTTTCTCTGACTATTTTTTCTGCTTCTAATTTGTTTGTATTTTCTCTGAAGTTCAGGTGCTGACTTTTTCCCCTGAACGAATTATATATGTGTGCATACGTTTATTTGTATTTATTTGTGTATATATGTTTATTCATATTTATATATGTATATTTATTTATGTTTATATATGTTCTATATATATATTTATATAAGTTTATGTGTGTGGGTAATTAAAATAATATTGTTGACCCCTTTAACGTTGCTTTCCTTTAGAAAAGCAGCTTAAAGAACCTATACTAGCAACCATCCTGGGTATGTTGTTAAGGCAGCTAGGCAGAGCAATGGATGAGAACTGGGCCTAGAATTAGGCAACCTCACCTTGCTTAGTTCAAGTCTAAACTCAGACACAGTAGTTTTGTCACTTTGGGCAAGTCACTTAATCCTGTTTGCCTCAGTTTCCTCATCTGTAAAATGAATTGGAGAAGGAATAAAAAACCACTCCATTATCTCTGCCAAGAAAACCTCAAATGGTGTCATGAAGGATTGGATATGGTTGAAAAGTGACTAAGCAATAACAAAAATGCTTTCTTATATTTCTGTTTGTTATTAAAAATGTCTCAAGTACATATTAATCTAGTATACACCACATTCATTAATTCTGGTGCCAGATGTAGTTGAGTATTTTATACCTCTGCTATATTTTGCATCCACAAAGCAGAAACCCAGAAAATAAATGCATAATTTGGTTCCAGGAAGAAAGTGATTTAATAAAATTGATTGCAGATATGCCATCAATAGAAATAATTACTCAATGATAAGCATAAGAATACATGTATATATTTATACATACATGTTTATGAGTGTAACTCAGAAGAAAAATGAAAGGACCATCTAGTATTATCCTAAAATTTTACAGAAAATGAAAGTGAGAATCAGAGAAGTTAAATAATTTTCCCAAGGTAGATGATGTTAGAAAAATAGGCAGAAAATGACAGAGCCTGGATTTGAACTTAGCTTCTATGATTCCTAAACCATGCACCACTATTTGCTTGTTTATGGAAAGAAAGAAAATCATTAACTAAAATATGAAATACATAGTACATGCAATGATTCCTTGTAAAGGTGGCTTTCATGAACTGTTGGGTATATCTAGATATCAGGGCAACAGATACTTGAAAGTATCTGCAGATGATTTTTAAAAGAAAATTATCTTAATCATTGTTCTCTAAATTATAAATCACATTAGTGTTGTTTTTAAGTGCATTTTGTTGCTTAATGCAATGTATCTCATGGTGATGATAACCAATTTTATCAAGAAAAAAAAACATTTTATGGTCCTAAAATCAGCCATGTACAATGGAATCCTGATTAATTGTGATGGTTAACTAAGTTCCAGAGAAGAGATGATGGAACAAACTTTTTTTTTTTCAATAGATATGTATGGAGCTATGTTAAAGTTAATTCTTGTTTTGGTCCACATGACTCCTCCCTGTTTTAGTCAGCATAGTAAGTTAATAAGTCACCAGTATAAAGTAGCAATAGCAGGAAGTAAGATTGCAAAGGGGAACCTAGAAGTCACCAACAGACTGTCCTAAAAATCAAAGGATCATAGTTTGTGAACTGTATCATATATAAATAGAAAATCACATCCCAGTAATATGTGCTTAATCACTTAATTTACAAACATTTGCAGAATACCAACTGGAACTTATAATTTTTGAATGACATGGTATGCTAATTTTCAAGTTTTACTGACAATTTTGAGATAATCTAGATATGTTAACGAACTAAGCCTAATTTGGGGTTAATAACAAATAAGATTTAATCTGCCCCTCCAAATCCATAAAAATATAATCTCAAAACTCCTGTCCCCTGAGCAGTCTTCTATCTCTATTTGGGACAATGTTGCTGTGTGCTCTGAACCCTAATCCAGGGTTACATGCTTGATTCTCTGTGCCTCTCCTCTCTTCCATGCTGTACACCACTGCCACCTGCATTCCTCCACCACTCTTATCTACATTTCCATGCTGTCTAGGCTTCTGTGTTGGAAAGTAGCTTATCCTTTCCATTTTAACTATTTCATTCTGATGATAGTATAAGTTGCTTCCAAGGAAAATTGGGAAATTACTAGAAAACCAGCTGTATTTATTGTTCATGAACACTTCTTTCCTACTGTCTTCCCATTTGGTTTGGTGCACCCAAAATCTATGCTATAATATATATGAATTTTGTCAGGCTCCAAATGCCAAATCGGATCATTTCTTAAGACACTGGTCTTTCCTTACAAATTACTTCCTTTCCCCCCTTGCAAGAGAAGAAAGAAAAACAAGTAAATATAACCAGACTTCTAAATCTAGTTTTGCCACTAATTAGTTGTATGATTTAGACAAGGTTCTTCCTCCTTCTTTGTCCCAGTTTCCTATATAAAATGAAGTAGTTGAACTGAAACTCTGATGTGAATCAAAGGTTTAATTGCTTATGAATTTTTATGAATCTGTTATTCTAGTTATCTGATGCTTCTAAGGGTGTGTACAAAGAAGTAGGGACAAATGTAGAACAGTCCATTGCCTATTTACCATCCCTCTATCACACATTATGTCCATCTCCAGCTTCTGCTTTTTTTGTGGGAAGATAGACATTTTCAAAACCTTCTAACTTAAGATCTTTATATATTGAAAACCTTCTTACCTAAGATCTTGATATATTGAAATTACTTATATTTGGCAGACTCATGATGGTGGTGTAGAAACAGGACTTCCATGGGGCTCCCACTCCCACCTCCTCCAATTCATGTAAAAAAATGACTAAGCAAACTTTGGAGCTACAGTACCCACAAAATGACACAGAGAAGCTAACTTCCCACTAAAGACAGTCTGGCAGGCTGGCAGGATGGGGCCAACATAACACTCTGGGAGCCAAGTACAGACTGGTGAGAGCCCTAGGTTTTAGCCTCAGTGTAACCACAACCATCCACCAGTTGGAAGGACTTCAGATCACCAGCAGGTGTGGAGTTTTCCATAATTATCAACCCATAGATGCTAAGGACAAAGTGAGAAGGCAGGGCAGTGTGGACTTTGGGACCTGGGAGTTCAGGAGTCCAGTATGGCCTTTGCCCACAGGGCAAGAAGCAGCTGAGAAGTGGCAGCCATCCAGCCACTGCCATGTAGGCTGCTTCAGAACTCCAGGTATGCAGGTTGTAGGGGGACCAAGCATCCAATCTGAGGGGTAATCACTCTTGCTTTAACCTCCTTGGATCTGGATTACTGTTTGTGGTGGAGGTCCTGGGGTGCATGACCAGTGTGCCAGAGCATGTGGAGGCTTCAGAGAGGGAACCCAACTAATAGCTTCAGCTGCTGAGAAAACCCCAGGAATTGGGACAAAGCTCCCTGCTCTGGTAGCAGAGTTCTACTGTGGCAAAAAGTTCAAAATTCAAGTAATTGCGTAGCAATGTGAGTGAGTGAGGGAAGAAAGGCAAGCACAGAGGTCCGAATTTCGATTCCTTTTTTGCAGACAAAAACGATCTGGGCATGGAAAAGGAGGAAGACAGCAAAATCAGAAATCCTGAACCAAAAGCTCCCATCAAAAGAATAAGCTGCTTACAGGCCATAGAGGAGCTTAAGAAAGATTTTGAAAACCAAATAAGAATAGTAGAGGAATAATTGGGAAGATAAATGAGAATTCTGCAATAAAATTATGAAATGAGAGCCAACAACCTGGCTGAAGAAAATAATACCTTAAAAATAGACTAAACTGGCAAAAGAGGCTCAAAAAGCGAATGAGGAGAAGAATGCCTTAAAAAGCTAATTTTGCAAGATGGAAAAAGAATCTCGAAAGCTCAATGAAGAGAATCATTACTTCAGAATCAGATTGGAGTAAATGGAAGCTAGTGACTTTATGAGAAATCAAGATACTATTAAACTGATCCAAACAAATGGAAAGATAGAATTCAATGTGAAATATCTGATTGGAAAAACCATTGACCTGGAAAATAGATCCAGGAGAGATCATTTAAAAATTATTGGACTACTTGAAAGCCATGATCAAAAAAGAACCTAGAAATCATCCTTAAAGAAATTCTCAAGGAAAATTGCCCTGATGTTTTAGAACCAAAGGGCAAAATAGAGGGTAAAAGAATCCACCAATCACCTCCTGAAAAAAGAACCCAAAGAGAAAACTCCTAGGAATATTATAGCCAGCTTCCTGTGTTCCCAGATCATGGAGAAAATATTTCAAGCAACCAGGAAGAAACAATTTGAATATTGTGGAAACACAATCAGGATAATACAGGATCTGGCAGCTTCTACATTAAGAGATTGAGGGGCTTGGAATATGATATTCCAGAGGTCAATGGTGCTGGGATTAAAAACAAGAATCACCCATCCAGCAAAACTGAGTATCATGTTTCAGGGGAACATATGGTCATTCAATGGAATGGAGGACTTTCAAGAATTCTTGATGAAAAAAAAACAGAGTTGAATAGCAAATGTGACATTCAGATACAAGAAGCAAGAGAAACACGAGAAAGTAAACAGGGAAAAGAAATCATAAGGCACTTATCAAAGTTGAACTCCTTATATTCTTACATGGAAAAACAATAATTGTAACTTATGAAACTTTTCTCTTTATGAGAATAGTTGAAGGGAATAGAAATGTATATATACACATATATAGGTATACATATATACCTATATATGTCTATATAGGAGGTTATATGGATGTATAAATACATATGTGAGTGTGTGTATATATGTGTATAGGTATACATAGACAGAGGACACAGGACCAATTGAATAGGAAGGGATGATACTTAAAAGGTGAAATTAAGAGATAAGAAAGGAATATAATAAGAGGATACGGGGAGAGACAGAATGGGGTAAAATGTCTCATATAGAAGAGGCAAGGGATAACTTACAATGGAGGGGAAGAACAGGAAGGCCAAAGGGAATGAGTCAATCTTACTCTCATTGAATATGGCTTAGGGAGGGAATGACATACACACTAAATAGGGTATCTCACTCTACAGGAGAGTTGGGGGAAAGGGATGAGAGGGGGGATGGTGGAAGGGAGGGCAGGTTGGGGGGGGGAGTTAGAAGCACCCACTTTTGAAAAGGGACAGGATCAAAGTAGAAGATAGAACTAATGACGGGTAGCATAGGGTGGAGAGAAATATAATCAATCTTTCACAATATATCCACTAGGGAAATGTTTTGCATAGCTACACATGTATAACCTACATTGAATTGCTTATCTTCCCTGTAAGGATAGGTGATGAGGGTGGTAGGGATAGAATCTGGAATTCAAAGGCTTAAAATAATATATTTAAAATATATGTATATTACTATTATTATTTTACATGTAACTGGGAAATAAGATATACAGGCACTGAGGCATAGAGATCCACCATACCCTACTGGAAGTCTGAGGGGTGATGAGGGTAGATATGGGAAAGAGCAGATTGGGGGTGGGGATATTCAGTGGGAGTTAGATAGCTGGGTGGTAGAAAAGGGGAAAATGGACATAAAATTTGTAACTCAAAATCTTGTGGAAATAAATGATATAAACTAAAAAATAAAAATGAAAAAAAAGAAGCTTTGATCTAAAAAAGAATTACTTACATTCACCCTTCTCCAGAAGAATGCAATATGAGCTAAATGAGGACAAAATAAGAATTAATTAGCTTAGCTCTAGTCAATGATACCTAAGGACTT
Organism: Petaurus breviceps papuanus; assembly: GCF_028583685.1. Lineage (NCBI taxonomy): Eukaryota > Metazoa > Chordata > Mammalia > Diprotodontia > Petauridae > Petaurus > Petaurus breviceps. Next base: position 11,792,668 of record NW_027185698.1, read on the forward strand.
TTTGCCATTATGAATTCCAAAGTAACAGAATTTGTAACAGGATTTCATATACTTGTTCAATCCCATTTTTCACCGAACAAATTGAAACCTAAATAACATGATTTTAAAATAATATAAATGACTTTTAAAAAATTATAAAACTAACATATGAGAAAGTAATTAAAAACCAAAGGTACTTTTCATGAATAAGAGAGAATTTTCAGTTAATAATTTCTATTTTGTGTTTGTGTGTGTGTGCCTGCGCATAGCGCTAAAGTGTAGGTAGGTGACTTAGTGGATAGAGCTCTGCACTTGGAATGAGGAAGATTTTTCCACAGGAGCTCAAAACTGGCCTCATATATTTATTAGCAAGTAAGTGTGACCTTTGACAAGTCATTGAAACCTCTTTTCTAAAGTTCCTCAACTGTAAAATGAGCTGGAGAAGGAAATGGAAAAAATTCCAGTATCTTTTCCAAGCCAATCCCCAAATGGGGTCATGAGGAATTAGACATGACTGAAATGATTGAATAGCAAAATACATACATATCAGCTAGGTGGATCAGTGGATACAGAATAAGGCCTTGAATCAGGAAGACAATGTTTCTGAAGACAAATTTGAATTTATTTGTGTGACGCTGGGAAAGGCACTTGACATCTATTTGTCTCAGTTTCCTCATCTGTAAAAATGGGGATAATAATATATCTAACTCCCAGAGTTGTTACAAGAGTCAAATGAGACAGTTTGTAAAGCACTTAGCAAAGTGCCTGACATATAGAGGAAGCTATGTAAATGTTAGCTGTTGTTGCTATGATGAAAGTATATGTATGTGTGTATGTGTTAAGATAGCAGAATTTCAGCTAAGAAAGAAATATTTCAGGGCATCTATACAAACTTATCCATACCTGACCTTGAATCCGTTTAATAAAAATGTCAACAGGTATATATTTGTATTGTTCAACTGAGTAACAAGTAATCCACTATTAGCAGAAGTACATTTCTTTTGGAATACTTTAATGTTGGGGGATGTTTTTATTTTTTCCACCTGTTATACCAAGCATAAAACTGTCTCTTAACCATTCTCATCTGCTGTTCCTACTTTACTCTTCTAGAACCAAGAAAATAGCTATTATGTTCTGTCTAAGTATTCTCTTTTTATAGTAACATTCACAAATCCTAGTTTCTTAAGTTGAGCCTTGTATGCCATGGACTCCAGACTCCTCTCTTTCCACAAAGCTCTTTTTCGGATGCTTTTTGGCTTATTTGTAGAGCCCAGAACATGAGCAGAGTAATCCTGAAATGATACCAATAAGATAGAATACAACAAAAATACTACTGTCCCTGTTCCATTATATATCTATTAATGAAGCTCAAGCTCACTTTTTCCCCCTTTGGGTGCCATTTCACATGACTCATTCATGCTAATCTTATGGTCTACTAAAAATCACAGATTTTTTTTTCATGTGAGTTGTTAATTAAAATTAAACTAACAAAACGAACTTATAAAATTTATTCCTGAACCCAAATTTAGTACTTTGTATTTTCATATATTAAATTATACCTTGTTAGCCTATTAAGACCTTTTTAGATGCTGTCTTTGTCATTTGAATATGTTAGCTATTCCTCCCAGATTTCTTTCATCTTCAAATTTATCAGAATGTCATCTTTGCCTTCAAGCCATAAACAAACATATTAAAAAGCAAAAGGTTAAGGATAGATCCATAAGACACTCCACTATTGATTCCCCTCCGAAGCTGCATTAAACAATTAATGGATACTTTATATCCAATAATTTGATCAGTTTCAAATCCATATTATTGTTTTATCATGTAGCTTTGTGTCCTTTCCCCACTAATAACTTGGGAAACTTTGTCAAATGTTTTCCTGAACCCTATGTAAACTGTAAATACAACAGTGATCATTTATATTGGAGTAATAACTTTGCTAGCAAAGGAAAAAGAATTAGTCTATCGTGATGTATTTTTTCTTGAATTTCTACTGGATCTCAACAATAATACAAGCCTTTCTAAATGTGCCCAAAGTGTTCATTTCACAATGCATTCAAAATATTTATGATAGGAAATTAGAGATGAGAGGTGGTTGAAGCTGTTTTATTCATTTAATTCCAATAATTTCATGGGTTTTTTTTTCCTGTTTTGAATAATCTGGGGAAAGTTAAGAGTTTACTCTTTCCAAAGGTCTTTCCACATTGATGAAATATGGAACGATTTTCTACTGCTTAAATTTTCTGCCTCCAATAAAGTCCTACATTGGTGTTTTAGAAGCATCTCAAATTCAATATCTGAAACAGAAACTAGTATTTCCCCCAAAACTTCCCCCTTTTTCCCAAATGCCTTAGGCCAGTCAATGGTTGTATCAGGGTTTCAGTCATGCAGACTCACAGCCTTTGGGTCATTTTTGACTCCTCACTTGCCCCACATATACAATCCATTGCCAGATTTTATTTCTACCTTCACCAACATTTCTGGAATATGTTCTCTACTCTCCAGTCACATAACTGCCACACTAGGTCAGGTCTTTATAGTGTCTCTCTTGGACTATAACAATAGTGTTCTAATTCATTTGCCTACCACATCTCTCTCCCTCTCTCTCCCTCTCTCTCTCTCTCTCTCTCTCTCTCTCCCCCTCCATCTATGCGTCTCCCCCCCGTATGTGTGTATGTGTGTGTGTGTATGTATATATATATATATATACACACACATGTATATATACATATATATGTTAAATCTCTTTATTCAGTAAACTCAAATAGCTCTTATTTAAGGACCATAGGACCAAATGTAAATACCTGTTTGGTATTTAAAGGTCGTTTTTCTTTTTTTTTTTTAATAACCAATGTCTTTTCTAACAATCCAGTCTTCCTTATTTCCCTTCACTGACTGTGATCCAGGTACATTGGCTTACATAATATTTCTCAATGCACTTGTACTGGCTGTATTCTATGACCAGAATATTTTCTCTCCTTGATTCTACTTCCTAGTTTGCCTGGATTCTTTCAAGAATCAGTTCAAATACTTCCTTCTGGAGGAGGTAGTTCTGGATATCCACAGCTGCTTATGCCTTTTCCTCTAAGATTACCTTCTGTCTACTCTGTCTACATCTTGTATATATTCCCACATTGTCTCTTCTACTATAATGTCAGCTCCTTGAGATCAGAAAGTTTTTTTTTTTTACTTTTTTGGGTATTACTAGTGCTTAGTATATTTCTGACAAATATTAAGTGTTTAATATGTATTTACTGACTGGCACAGAGATAATTTTCACTCGTAAAGACAATTTAATCATTCTCATAAGAACACAAGCTCTGGACTTTAGAATCAAATTCCAAAGGCCTTGATCATAGCCTTGCAGACAGACAATATTTTAACGTGGCATTATTTGTCATTAGACTGTGTGGTAATAATAGGTGATTTTATTTTATATTCCCATATATGTTTTTATATAATTATCTCTGTAATTCATTTCAAAAAACCTCACATGTCCACTTGCCAACAGCATGTAAGGATTCACACCAGTGAAAGAGAAGCAATTGCTGACTTAATTAATTTTATTAAAAATGCTTGTCCCTGTGGACAGATAAACTAATGAAAGATTGGTATATGTTGGAAAATATTTTTTTAAAGACTAGTAAAAGACTTTCCTTAAACTTAAGTTGTACCTGTAATTCTAAACTTTGACCACTCCAAGGTGAAAGCTATTTTGCCTTCATATGAAGAAATAATTATTGTAACTAAGAATAGAATGCTTATGTGACTCGGAGAAATATCAGCCACACCTTATTAAATAAGCTATATATACTTTTCATGCATACACAAAAATCTTAGTGCAACTTTAAGTTATTAAAGTTTAAAACTTTAAAATATTTTAATATTTGTGTGTGTGTGTGTTTTGATTTTGTCTTTTGACTATCAAGAAGACAGAATGAAGGACAAGGGAGAGAAGATTAAGGAATGGGCCTCCAGGCATCAGTGTCATCTCATTCGGCCTTTACCCCCAGGTCTGCTTGGGATAAGAGACTAGAATTCTAGGATATATAATTACAGTAGGGTGAAGGATTAAGAATATTAAAACTTTAATAGCTTACAACTTAAGATTTTTGGGACTCTCCATATAGTCCACAATATAGTTTTCTATATTCTGAAATAGTTTTCCATTCTGAAATATATAAATAATAAAGTAAATGGTCCAAAGGGAATGTGAAGGCTCATAGAGTTAACTGATAACTCTTAATAGATTATTTATCTCATCAATATGGAAACTCTATCCATCAGTGGATACCACATCCCATTCATTCTATTTTGTCTCAGGCTCTCTGCCAACCTGCTATTTCACATCTCCAACTGCATTTCATATATCTCAAACTGGATTTCCAGTGGACATTTTGCCTAACCATTTAAAAAATGAACTCATTATCTTTTTCCTTAAATTCTCAGTCACTTTTCCTTTTACCATAGAGGATAATACCTTCCTCCCAGTCCCAAGACTTCCCACCTAGGTATCATCCTGAGCTCCATAGAATCCAATTTCTCTATATTCAATCTCTTGCTAAAGTCTGTTGATTTCACATTTTCAACATCTCTCCTTTGCCCCCTTTTACTTCTTTTGTACCACTATCATGACTCTGGTATAGGGCCTCATGGTCTTAAACTAGACTGTTAGAATAGCCTGTAATCTAAAATTAAAATTATAATCTATAATACATTTAGCTAATAAAGTGGTTTTCCTAAATCTCAGATATGGCTAAGTCAACCAACCTCTTATTCAATAAACTCCACTGCTTCCTTATAACCTCCAGGATGAAAAAGAGTCCTATGTTCAGTATTCATTGGCCTTCCCTTCATAATCTACCTTCCATCTACTTTTCCAGTCTTCTTATACCTTCTTCCTTACCATACAATCTTTGACATCGATAGATTATCTCTTGTTTCTGGGAATTTTCTCTAGCTGTTCCCTTTACCTGGAATGTTCTCCCTTCTAATCGTTGCCTGCTACCTCGCCTGCTATCCTTAAAGCCCAAACTAAAATCTATTCTTTTATAGGAAGCCTTCCTAAAGCCTTTTAAATTTAGGGCTTTCCCTCTCTTATTTGTTTCCCATTAGTCTTGCATATAGTTTGTTTGTACATATTTGTTTGTTACCGCCTTCATTAAATTGTGAGCTCCAGAGCGCACAATGTTTTTTACCTCTTTTTGTATCCCAAGTGCTTCACAAAGGGCCTGGCAATTATTAGGTGATTAATAAATCTTTATTGACTGACTGACTTCCCATCCTTCCAACAAATACCCCAACATGAAAACCATGAAGCATATAGCAAGATATTTTCAACAATTTCACATAATATTTGTTTTCCTACAATAGTTAATATCAGATTTTTGGCAATAATTAATTTCTAAGCAGTAAAATCTTAGTTATTTTAATATAGTGTAATGGGAATGTAAATTTTTAAAGATCTTCCCTGCCCCTAGGCTAAAGTGCACCTGGAGCCTGGGGTGGGAGGCTTGTTTTTCAGTAGATACTTTTTGATTGGGCAGTGAGTCAATAAGGTTGTTACATTCTCTGAGCCAGGAGAAGGCTATATAAGCCCTGATGTGTAGCTTTGTTTTGGGGGCTCACTTTGAGAAGTGTTCTGTGATTTGCTCTGGATTCTGGGAAGCCGTTGTTGAGAGCCCCCCCTCGGCTTTGAAAAACCCAGACGTTGAAACCCAGATGTTGATTTGGTATGGATGTAATAGTTGGACAGTTTGGAAACTGTCTACTTGATCTGTTTCTCTGTCTTGATAATTCTGTCTGTATACCCTGAAGTTCAGGGTGCTGACCTTTTTCCCCTGAACTAGGTAAATGATATTTGTTTGACTGATTAAGCTTGTTAACCCATTTTGAGTTGCTTTCCTTTATCAAAGCAGATCTAAGAACCTGTGTTGGCAGACACCCTAGGGACGCTGGGGTGCTTGCTGCTACATATAGATAAACTTCAGGAAATCATATGTGTTTATTAAATCCTCAGAAAGCTCTAGAAGCATCAAAGAATCTTTATCAGGAAAATGAGAATAAAAAGTTTTGAAAGAGTTTCTAGAGCTGAACAGGATGACGTTGAATTAGGCACCAAGGGATTTTCATCTATTCTAGTCATGCCCTTTTCACCTTTTAAAATATCTTTGTGTGAGCTTCAGTTCAATCTTTCTGAGCTAGATATATCTTGTCCACTTCCACCTATTCTTTGGGTGCTAACTGAAATTAATACTCTCCTTTAACAAACTGTTCAGATAAAAGAAATATTTTAGCTATAAACCTGATAGTCATTTTTTACTCTGAAATTTATCAGAGTAATAGAGACCTATATCCTCTCACCACTGTTTGTGGGGGATGATGATTTATTGACAGGTACTTTATTAACTTCTGATTCAAAAGAAAAATTTCTGCTTAACTCCATCAGGTGGTGGAAGGGTAAATTATTCCTCTTGGTGCATTGCCAGTGGAGAATGTACTCATTTGATTTATACAAGGCCTGGGAGACATTTATTTTCTGTATTTGAAAGTGAGCTTTGCTTTTGAAACATTAATTCTGTCTTACTGCTTATAGTTGTGTCCCACATATTTCCAATGGTGCAATATTGCACTGCCCACTTTAGCATGCATTTTACCTTTTGTGAGATAATATTTTAACTCTGATTTTTGGCTCACTCACAGAGATAACACTACATGAATATCATTTAGCATTATTCTTATCATCACCATCATCATTTAATCTTCATTGTTATTATTGCATTAATCATTTAACTGGGGTGTATACTGTGCGGTTATTGTGTGTGTGTGTGTTAGAGGACCAGGATAACATCTTTAAATGCATAAAAGAAAATGCTTATGATTAAAAAGAGAACAAATGGTTGGGGTAGAGTTGTCAAAATATGTTTTTTAAAAGTTCACAGGCCCCATGTTAAGAATACTTCCTAAAAACACAAAAACAGAAAACCTCATATTATTTATTAAATCTTACCTTTTGGAAAGTTAAAGGAATTTGCATACATTTATCTCTATTGATACATGCATGTGTTTCATTCCCCTACATATTTTTTTTATCTTGACTGTAAATCCTCCAACGATTAGCACAGTATTCTATACTTGGCAGATGCTGGATATATATTTGTGATGTAAAATTTAATATCTGGATTTAAAAAAATTATAAATATTTATATATGAGTATATATGTGTATACAATTAAAACCTAAAATTAATGAAGTAATTTAAAATTGCATTATCATTGGATCAAGAATAACATAAAATCAGAAGTTTGCAATGAATGAAAATAAATAGATTATCACAATATATTCCCAAACACAGAGCACTTGCATACTGCTATATGATAGTAGAATGGAGTATAAAACAGGAGGTTTAAATAAATACTAGAAAGGATAGAAGTATGAAATGATTTTTCAGTATGGACTTTCATGATGATGATGGTGATGATAGATGATAATGATTGCATGGGGGAAGAGAGAAAGAGAGAGAGAGAGACAGAGAGAGACAGAGAGAGAGAGAAAGAGAGAGAGAGAGGGGGCGGGGGAAGAGAACTGATGTTGGGCAACTATCCACTGCATAATTTGTCATGGTTTTTTTTTTCATGTTTTGATACTAGGGTTTTACTAATTCAAAATAATATATCCTTATCTCCATAATTTCATTTTATTCACTTAAATTTCTATGGTGGATATATAGAGAAAAAGTAAAGAATGAGAAAAATACATTTGTCACTCATGATTATTTTGTACATTTGATCTTTGCATTAAACCCCAATGACATACCTCCTCTATCTCCATTCTCTCCTGGATAATCTTCTTTGGGTCCAATTAAGTCTTTCTCTTGGATTATAGTACTATTTCCCTGTAGCTCGATGCTGAAATATTATTCTTGTTACACAAACTGATCCCCACTAGTTTATCATTAAGTGTACTCATGTAAACCATGTGTTTGCTCTTTTATTCTGGTTCATTGCAGACTCTATAGATAATGGAATGGAAAGAAGACACATTATTAAAAATAACATAGTAGCCCCAATATATTTCATATAAGTCTGTGGTAAGAGTCATGGCCACCTCAAATAGGCATTGTAATATTTCAAAACTGATAGAAATTTCGAAGTACAAAATTATGAGAAATTTAACTGTTAGAAAAGGCATTAGCAAAGAAAAAAAACAAAAGGAAGAATGAATACACATTGGAAATAAAGATCACTTTGGGAGCATATTTTCAAAGCTGGTGGCCTTCTTCACTACATTGCCACATTACTTCAATCTCTGATACCCATGTATTTGACTCAGCACTAGAGTCAATAAAAACATGTCCGGTTTCTGCAGTACAGAAGACTGAACAAGTGTTGACACATTGATTTGGGGTAGGGTGGGGGACAAAAGAAGGGAAGGATTACTGTGGCAAAGCCAGACAAGACTTTATTGAATTTTACCAAAAAGAGAGTGTTTTCTCTGCTTATTGATTTGTTAAATGTTACATAAAAAGATACATTGTTTAGAAATCTGGTATAGTTTTTTTTCTATTTCAGAAAACAGTTAATTAATAGGATACAAAAAATAATAAAGCACATAAAATACTTATAAAGATATTTCATAAAAAGGAAGAACACATGTATTTAAATTAGCTAGAAAATGAATTATTAGGCAATTACAATCTAGCCCAAACAGAAGAGCCATTTGCCACAGAACTAAAGTTCAGAAAGGCCTTTAAATAAATTTATTAAAGAAACAACCCTATTCAATGAAAAGATAATAATATTTGAATGTTATTGTCAAATTTAATATCAGCTATAATATTGCAAAAGCTGATTTTTTCTTCAATTCTTTGTTTTTACTGGAAAAAATACTTTAAAAATTGGTACTCTTTTGCTTTTATTAAACTTTTTTTAAAATTATGGTTACTATGCCCTATGTATTCTTGTGGTATTCTTCTCTGGGTATTCAGGGAAGCTATAAATTTCTAGTCCATATCACTGCCTCTAGTATTTGATTCTATGTTACTTCCTAACTATTTTTAATTATTGTATATATGTATTTCTTATTGTTAGAAAAAGGGAAAAAATATGGTCACATGACAAGAGGGAGCAATAACTGATGGACAGTTTATTTTTTGATCAATGTCCCCAAATATCCAAGGACAGTTCTCAGCATGTTAAATGGATTCCATATGGTAGATTTTGAGAAGAACATGGGAAACAGGAATCTTACAATATGAAAGGGTATTGATGAGCTAGATTCTTCTTCACTAGAAGTATGTATAGTGATCAGTTAGTCAATACACACCTATTTATCTCCTACTATCTGCCAGGCAGTGGGAATGCAAAAAAAGACAAAACACAGCCTTTCCTTCTAGAAGCTTACAATCTAATAAGGGAGATAGCTAGCAAACATATATGTGCAAATAAGCTGTATATATGTATGTCTATATATATACATCTTTACATCTCTCTCTGTATAAAGAATATATATATATATACAGATGTAGTCATAGATATATATATATACACACATGTATATACATGTGTGTGTAAAATTCTAGTGCCTTCCTTTCCTGTTTCATATAAGATATTATTGATATGAAATAAATAAGAGAGGGAAGGCACTAGAATTAAGAGGATTTCCAAAAGAACTCCTATAAAAAGAGATATTTTAGTTGGGACCTAAAAGAAGTCAGGGAGGACAGAAGGCAAAAATGATCAGGGCGATCATTCCTATGTATGGAACAAAGCCAGAGAAAATCCCTGGAGCTCAAAGATGAGTGTCATGTTGGTGGAACAGCAAAGAGGCCATTGTCACTGGATTGAAGAATATGTGGAGGAAAGTAAGGTGTAATAGATTGGAAGGGTAGGATGGAGAGAATGAGAGGAAAGAAATTGGGAGCACCTATTGTAGATGACCTTTTCAAGGAGTTTAACCATAAAAGGCATAAGAAATATAGAATGAAAGTTAGAGATGGAAAGATTAAGTGAGGGTTTCTTGAAGATGAGGGAGACATGAACATGTTTGCAGCAGTAGAGAAGGGATCATCAGGGAAGGAGAGATATCTGTTTCATCAAAGAATTTCAATGTCTCTCTCGATTTATCATTTTCCCTTCCCCTACCCAACCCATATGCTTCCTTAAGAACAGTATCTATATTTAATTTTGTACCCATCAAAGTACTCAGTACATTAGGACTAAGAAAATATTATATATGGCATCTAGATGGCACAGTGGATAGAGCACCGGGCCTGGATTCAGAAACACTCTTTTTCTTTAGTTCAAAGCTGCCCTCAGACAGTTGTATGTTCCTGGGCAAATCATTTAACCCTGTTTATCTCAGTTTCCTCATCTGTAAAATGAGATGGAGAAGAAAAATGTCAAAGCTCTACACTTTCTTTTCCAAAAAAACCCAACCAACCAATCAACAAACAAACAAACAAATAAAAACAATCCTAAATGGAGGTCACAAAGAGTTAGACATACTGAAAATGATCGAACAATAACAAATAGTATTTGGTAAATGCTACAGGATTAATAAAAGTTTCCTGATGGAGTGATGTACTTAGTGACCAAAATCAGGGATGAAAGATCTTCATAGATTGAAAAAGACTAACACTCTGTGATACTATGCCAGCAAAAGTGACTTAATAGTCATTGACTCAAACTAACTAGCAGCCTTCAAGCTAAGACAAACCTGGCATAGTACAAATACATGTCCACAAAATTTAGTATAAAGGTCAACATCATTATCAATAAGCATCAGTGGAATTCTCACTGTATTCAAAGAACTCTTCTATGTAATTTGTAGACAAAGAGAAGCAAGGAGCTGTAATGGGAAGAGAACAAGAGTTGGCATCAAGAGGGCTAGTTTCAAACTCTACACTAAAAATTTGCTATATGTGTGGTCATAAGCAAATCTTTTACCTTCTCTGAGTTTCCTTCCTCATTTACAGAGCCATTATAATAATATTTGTCTCTCTTGGATCAAAAGCTTATGGAGGAGGAGTGTATTGCAGTCTTTGAGGAATATCATAACTATTTTCTTTTTTATTTTAATTACTCTTCATATCTAAGTACTTAGTCTAGTTGAGAAGATAAAGTACATGCTTTCAAAGATAAAGAATTCAAACAGCATAAGATAACTTACAAACATAGTGAAAACAAATCCAGATCACTGTTCATAGGGAAAGGCTTCAAAGAGAAGACCATAGGTCACTATAAAGCATAGGTCCCCTATAAGGACACATACTCTATTCTACATATGCCTATGAAGTAGAATTTAGGCATTTTTTTTCTCTTGAGTATGGATTGGACTAAAATAAGATGGGGGCAAGATGAGGAAGCAGAAAGGAAGAGGGAGAAGCTTGTTCTAGACTCAGCTATCTATCTTAACAGAAAATCACAGAATTCTGAAGATAAAATTATTTCAGAAAAAAAAGAATGTTTCATGTGTGAGCATCTTGTCTAGCATTGTAAAGACTATGTTGTAATTTAAGTCTACAGACACAAATACTTTTATATTAATGGATTTAGCCTGCATAATGCATAGAGTTTGTCAATAAGTATAACTAGACCTCTTGACAACAAGTTTTTATTGATTAGTCAAAGATGGTTTAACCTTTCTGCATTTTCTCAGTTAACAGTCTGTCTTATTTTTAAATGGCAAACAGTTCAATGGAGTTCATAAAAATGTATGAAACTCTCTGTAAAAGAAATTGTTTAATGATATTGTGTGCAACATTTTCTATTATTCAAATTTCATATAAGTTTTTCCCCTTCCCCACCCCTGGCTATGTCCTAGCTTCGTGTTTTTCTGGTTTCTTTTCTCCCTTTGTGCTCTCTCTCTCTCTCTCAGAATGGATATCTGCTGTTAGGTTCATCTCAATGCTTTTATGTGGATGATTCCCAAATGTATTTCCCTTCCTAACATCTCCCTTTGCTCAGAGGCTGGAGCTTCTCTTGTCTTTATCACATTGGTGTTAGGGATATCTTTTAGTACACCAAAGTGATCTGCTACTCTGCTACATTCCCCTTTTCTCAAGGTGACTCACTTTTTTCAGGCAGAGAGAAAGACAGAGAGAGAGAGAGAGAGAGAGAGAGATTATACCTCTGTGGATTTGTGACAGCTTTGTCCCCTTTATTTAGAGGCTTTAGAATGTTGGTACTGATTTGGAATGATATAGGACTACCAAGTTTTCTGATAAAATCATGACTAGACCCAAGTTGTCTCAAACATCCTTAAATATCCTTAACATCAAATTTTCCTTTTTCTCTTCCTCAATTACCTAGTAACCACATTATTTCTATTCTCAAATACTTTATCCATTTCAGCTGAAAATGTTTTTATCCTAGAAACACTAACTATGCCAGACTAAATAACAATGTCCTTAAATCTTCTCCTCTTCAACCTAATTCTAATTGTTTATTCCAGGCCTTCCTTGTACTATGCATTTACAACCTTCAATCCCTTTTGATTAGTCAAGCTTCTGTTAACTTATCATTCATTATAGTTCTTACTCTCTGCTTCTAACCCTTGACCTAAGCTGGGCTATTTATCTGGCACAGATTTGCACTGACACCACAAACCAAAACTTTCCTTCCTGCAAATTACAGGATAAAACCATCTCCTCTGGGAAATGTGCAATTCCCCACCCACCTCTGTGCCTTAATTCTGGTTTATAATGATCATATAACTTAATGCTGATTGTATATTCACCTCCTTGCCTTCTCTACTAATTTATTTCTTAAGTATATGCATGGTATCAATTTGTTGTGTAATTAGTACTGCAAGTATCAAATAATGCTTTCTACATGTACTCCCAATAAATATTACTTGCTGACTATTATGTGTGCAAAAAGTAATGTCCTCCTGAGGTGAATGTCCATCAGTTGATTAACAATATTAAATATTACAGTATCATATCAATTCCACCTCCCCTACTCCCTTGTATCCCACCTTTTCCCTACCTCATATGGAACAGGTGTAGACTGCTTATTGTATGGACAAGTCTTCTGGGGAAATAACTTATTAACTGGTCAGTAACTTTTACTCTTAGAAAGTTGCTAAGGCCAGGAGAGATTAAGAGACTTGCACAGAGTCCTATAGCTTGTAACTATCAGAGACAGGATGTAAAAGAATCCTTTATACCATATTGCATTTCCAATGTTCTTCACAAATAACTGCAATGGTTCAAAAAGAAGTCACTCTAGATATAGGGTACATTCCTAACAATGAAATATTCAAAAAATAGTTATATGCAGAAAAAAATATTACATTTACTGGCAGGTAATGGAGGATCAACATCTAATTATGACCACAATCCTGGAAGAATAGCTCAGAAGGAGCTGAGGTTGATGATGAATACAGAAGACAATGAGATAATATTTTTAAGCTATGCTGGAAAAAAGAGGTATATCAAGAAAGGGAAAAGACTGAAAACAAGGTCTATTTTATAGAATCCACTTTTCTCCCCTTTTGGAAAATAATACAAAATCTACACATTGTTCATGATCCCTCAGAGATCACTGACATTGGCTTAGCAATGACACACACCAATTCCTGAATGGGTATGGAATATATGAAATATATTTCCTTGGAAAGTTTTCTTTTCTCTCAATTCAGATAATGATTTTTAATTTATTTTTTATCATCAATGCATTTATTTACCCTTCTTTCCAATTTTCCTGCAATATACCATCAACGGTTTTTCTATTGTTTGGAGTTTTAGCAGTGAAATGTAGTAGGTTCAAAATGTGTTACAGCTGTATATTATCATTCAGCTGATAGACCTTTTATGTTTAGAATTATGGTTAACATTTTTAACATTTTTTGGAGGTGCTATTGGGGTTAAGTGACTTGCCTGAAGTCACAGGGCTAGTTTTTTTGGTGTGTGTGTGTGTGTGTGTGTGTGTGTGTGTGTGTGTGTGTGTGAGTGTGTGTGTGTGTGTGTGTTAACTGTCTGAGGCCAGATTTGAACTCAGGTCCTCCTGACTCAGGGCCAGTGCTCTATTCACTGTACCACCTAGCCGCCCCTATTTTTAACATTTTTAAAGGCAACATCTAAATACATCTCACCACTGTATGGAGGGGTGTAGCACAAATGCAATATTCACAATACCCACGATCATTTTAAATATACCTGCATGGTGCTTGATTACAAAATACAACAGACTCTCCATATAAAAGACAGAAATGAAACATTTATTCAGACACCAGAAAACAAAATCCCAACACCAGGAAACCAAATCCATTATAGCAACATAGAAGTTAATGTACCACAGCATAGTAGAGAGCCACACCATCCTTTATCCTTTTAACAAAGCAATATATTACCAATATTTACTCACAAATTGATCTGTCTCCCTTGGACAAAATCTTTCCCTCTAGCAGGCTCTGACTCCCAGCTTCCTGTGGGCTCTGCTCTAACCTTCAGCAAACTCCTCCTACCACAGGTTCCATGTTCCATTCAGCCTTTTAGGGGCAGAGTATATTTTCACAGCACAGAAGGTCTTCAAATTTCCTTAGGCTTATTAAAGAGCAGGAAAGATCTTAAAATTACCATTACCATTACAAGGGGGAGGATATGTCCTTTCCTGGTCAAAGGTTGGTCTTGAATGAACGATATTGAGAGATGAAACAATATTTAATGAAACAACAAATGAGAAAATTTATGAATATATCATGTATTTTGTGCATATGTGACAATATTTTACAAAAACACATCACAGGAGATGACCAGATATCTTGTAGATTATTTAAATTATGACAATTATAAGAAACTGAATAGGAACACAGTGGTAGCACAAAACAAAAAAAAGCTGTTCTGTAAGCTGAGGTGGGAAGTCAGTTTGAAACACAGAAGTCATTTTGAAAGGAATGATCTAGACTACTAAGGAGAATATGACTGTCAAATACTAAATATTGTAATCAAAATCAAGATGGATGTGTGAGCAAATATCTCTAATTGTGCCAATACTATCTTGATAGCAATTGAAACAGAAGTCTCAGTCTTCATTTGCTAATAATTTAAGTAGCAAGGCATGAGAGAAATCATTATTTCTCTTTCATATTAATAGCCAATTATTAAAATTGTGGAGACCTAGCTTTTTTTTTTCCCTGTCCTATTTCCTCTTCCAGTCTCTCAAGGATTTGGCTGATAGATGATAGGATTATTATTCTCCTTATTCTGGTTATTGCTACTCCACTCAACTAGCTCAGACTTGGGTAGAGATAGATTCTTTGTCTAGATTGCCCAAAGCTGGGGGTGGTTAGGACCCCATGATTGCCTTTGGCATTTCAGAGTGGCACTGGCCTTTTATTGAAAATTCTGGCATTAATAAAATTACAAATTACTCAGAAATTATGTTTCTCAAACTTTTTAAAAACATCACAAAGGTGAATCAATATCATTTTGTCACCTTGACAGATCAATGGAAAGTTATACTAATTCTCAAGATTTGTTTTTGTTTTTGGTTTCTGTTTGGAACACCATGCTCATGATAATTTTAGCTAGAAGCATCAGCTAATTTAAGAATCTGCAGTCCAGAGGAATTTAACGAACATGACCAGAGTCCCAGAAATGACAATGAGAGGTAGGATTCAAACCCAACCTTCTAAAACCAAATGCAGCACTACTTTCTTTATACTTCACTGAAAGGTAATGATATAAGTAAAAGGAATAAGCTGAACGTTAAAAAAAAAAGATGGGGCAAGTTTAGGAAGGGATCTCTCTAATAATATTGTTTTTTCTTTGGGTATTATCTGACTCAATTTAATATTTCCTTGTGAAGATTTATCTATTTTTAGTAGTATATAAAGTTTAAGTTGAGAGGGAAGGTAAGATGGAAGAAGTAGAAAGAATCATTGGGTAATGGTGTAGAGAGAGGAGATTATAGCATTTCCCTAAAATTATAACTTTTTGTGGGTCACTGTAGGGTTGAAATTTATTAATATTCCACTATATAATGTGTTAGAAGAATCCTTTTGCCTTTATATTCTACTGTTTTTATCCATTGCTAGACTGCAGAGAGAAAGCTGTCTTCTTCTTTAACTATACACAAAAACAAGCTTGAACTAATCATGAGCTGCTACATCAGCCTCTGCCATTATCATGATTAACTATCATTAAAGCCATCCTAAAATGAATGAGCTTCTAGGTTTTAAAGGGCACTATTTTCTTTATGCTAAACATCAAACAAAAGAGAAAAAAATCAATTTGAAATTATATGTTTTCTTCTTCCTAAGTATAAACCAGCACATTTACAAAATATTTTATTGCTAAGCTAATTGTTACTACACTAAACAATGTTTTTAAGACAGAATGTTTTCATTATTCTCTGCAATTTCCATTTCCTCTATCTCTTCTTCTCATACTTCATGTTCCACTGATTTGGAATCTTTATTGTAATAAAACAAATAAATACATCCACCCTGTTGGTTTCCAAATGCTTCCCCCTTCTTGATTTCCCTTTCTATTGAAGTATATAATGGCAGAAAATCTTTGCTATAAGTGCCTTTAGTGTCTTTGAAGTATTTATTAAATATGGGGCTAATCAAAGAATCTATATTGTAGAATATTTAAAGAAAAATATTTGTTAAAGTAATTTGTTGCTTTTTATATTGATATTTATATAATATAAAGCTTTGATACTTCTTAATCTGAAATTATATTGTTATAGATTATGGTGTGTTTTTAGGATGTCTTTTTAAAAGATCCCTTTCAATACAGAGGGAATGTTAATTTAATATATATTACTAGCTATTAAAGGAAGACAGAGAACACAATGGCAAATCCTAAGGCATCCATGTAGAGAGTCATTTTTAAATATAAATGATTTTTGCCCCCTTAATTATAATGTAGAATGACAATATTATCACATTATTGAGAGTAGAGAATAGCTATTGAGATCAGGAATTGCCCTTTTATGTCCAGGATATAATGAACAACATGAAGTCTAGGGTTAGGACAGGGAAAGGTCTGTTAGACTCATTCCATTTTTATTTGAACTATAGGCCTAATATTCTTTGAAATCCAAAAAAAAATCAGGGCATTAGCATAGGAAAAACTGTTGGTTTTGAAGTCAAAAGACTAAGGTTAAATCACTTTTATGCAATTTGCCACAAATGAGGTAACAATCTCAAACAAGTTATAATTTCTTGGACCTGTGTTGTCATCTGTCAAATACGGATAATCAAATTACTTTCATGACCATCTCAAAAGATTATTTTGATGATCAAAGTGGCAAATGTACATTAAAGTTCTTTGTAAAATGTATAAACTATATACCATTATCATCATCACATTTTGATCTTGCATAAATATTCTACTGTTCATACCCCTATATATAATTCTCTAATGTTCACTCCCATAAGGTTGATATTATACAAGGCTCTCAAAAAAAAAGAATATATACATATATAACTATATAATCTTCCTTAGCTCTAATGTGAGCCACACACTGTTTATGAAATAACTAATTGCAATGATGCTCAAAATTCATGTTTATTTAAATTATTTATCACAATTTATGCTTTAAAAATGGTGGCAAAGTTTGAGATTTTACCATCTCTCTACATTCTTTTTTTGTGCTATTCCCTTATTACAAATATTAATATCTCTGATTTATTCCCCCAGGAAATTAACAAATTATCAAAAATTTCCTTGTAAACCAATCACGAGCAGCTTTCCTGAGAACTGCTGCTGTGAATAACTTTTAGGTGCTGATTGTATAGTACAGTGAACTCTCTATTTATTTAGCAATAAAATCATGCAAAACCTTCACAACAGTATAATGTAACAACTTATTACTATGGTGGCCACAGAGTCTTAAACAAAATATATCATTTAGTAAGTCACAATCTCATCAATCAGTAAAAAATACCCAAGTGAAGAATGCTTTCATCCTTAAGCAGAGGCTGGCTTTTAATCATTTTTAAGTCAATCATCCTTATGGTGTAGTGGAAAGTACAAAGGCCATCTACCCCTAGGTCATAAGTTAGATACAAACTCATCAGTTAGCACTGAGTACTCAGGTAAAGGTCCTTTATCCTTAATTGGAGGCTGACTTCTTCCACACTCTCAGTTCTTGCCTGAATTCACGCAACTGTTGCCTGGATTCACAGGTAGGAAGCACTCTGATTGCAGCTTACAGTGACTAGTCCACTCCAAGCCTTCTTCAGTTTCTCTTTCTGGGAAGAAAAAGCTTAACAAAGCCACAACAATATTTACACACATTAAACTTAGCAGAGTTACAACAATATTCACACATTGCCACCACCATTATCTTAGTTCACTTTCCATCTGACAAAGTAGCACAAGTCAACAGAGTGCTTCTCTCTGACAAAGTAACACCAGCTCAGAACAACAGACATTGTGCTGACATCACAAACATCCTCTCTCTCAGCTCTGCTTAGTTCCAGCTCATGCTTGAGCTTTTACATGTTCCGATCCTTCATGTTCCACCCTTTCAGCAAGTTTCTCCCACTATGGGCTCCATGTAATAATGTTAGGTCTATTAAGGGCAGGGAAGGTGTCCAAATTCCCTGAGGCCTCTTAAAGGAAACAAAATTCATACTGTTCCCAACAAAGACTTGATATTGTCATAGACAAGGCTCAAAGGCCCTCGAATAGCAGAGAAAAGGAGCTAAATACTACTTTGCTTGCATTACATAATTGAAACAAGGGGCAAAGTACCATTTTCTTGCCATTATATTCATACATGCTTTTAATATTATATTTGTTAATATTCTATCACTTTTCATAGTAGTTAAAGCAATAAAATCTAAAAGCACATATCCTCATAATGTATTTATCTCTCAAATCTGTTTTCTCCCTCACCACCATTATACTTTCTCTGAACACTTTGAAATATGTTGTCTTCATATCCAGAGTAGACATTCATTTTCCCCTCCTCTTAGATAAATTTTAAAATAGAGTGGTCATTTCTCACAGAATTTCAGAGTTGTAAGGGACTTGTGAGATTACAAATTCAAATAATTTTTGAAAAAAAAATCTGTTACAAACATCCAAAACAAATTACCCATTTCAATTTTGTATAAAGTCCTCTAGTGAGAGATTACACAAACTATAGAGATAATTTTGTTCAATGAAAGTGTGAGTAAAAATATCAGATGAGTCAAAGAGTGGGGAAACACACTCTTGCCAAAGGTCTTCATCATGGACTTCTCTGATTCCCTATTTAAAGCCAAGATAGAAGAGAATTTCACCAAATTGGTGAAAATCTCCAGATGTTCTTGTTGACATATGATATTGTGATGATTACTTTTATTCTCAAGACCTTCCCACTGAGATACATTGCAACTTAAAAGATATTTAACAAGTAATCCATAATGGGGAAAAAAGTGAATGAGAATTAGATGTTACCCAAATTGTGGCATTGCTTTACTTTATATATCTATCAATCTTTCTGAATGATAAATTTTGATTTTTAATAATGGAATGATTCTGGAATAATAATGGAATGTAGGAATATATGGCATTTTATATTTACTGTGTGTTCACTATATAAATATATTCATGTGGATGTATAATTGTACACATATGTATATGTATATACCTAGACACACATGCACACATGCATATAGCAATGCAGATTGACAAAGAGTTACTTTCAGAATTGAATTGAGAAAATTCATAGGAGAGTTAATATTTAGCAAACTATGCATTATTTTCAATGACCTTAGGAGGCTCTGTGTAATGAAATTCACCTTTTTGAGGTAAAGATTTTCTTTCTGATACTATATGGCTAGGAATAATGTGCAGCTGGGAGGAGAGGTGAATCAAAGTTGCATGTAACGCAAAGAACCATGGAATGAGGTGCTGTAGACATAAGTAGGCTGCACCATTTTAACAATGATGACTTGTGAATAAGAAGCTATGTAAATGACAGCATTGAAGTGTGGTATCATTAGAAAATGGGTTGGGCTAATAACAGAGTAAGAACAGGAAAAGGCTAAAAAATAAACTTTGAATGTATATCAGTGTTATCCAGAAAAAAGATCTAAAGGAATTAGAGTAGGTCTTCCTTGGAATATTTGGAAAAGACTATCACAGAATAACCCATCCTAGATCACTGCATTGTTGTGGCAAAGGGATTTGTGTAGTTTGATGAAACTGAGAGTTATGCAATATGGGATTGCCCAAGATGAATGGGTCATAGTGGGAAGTTCAAAGAAAAGGTGACCTGCTGTTGGAGGAGTGACAAATCATTCTATTATCTTTGCCAAGAAAAGCCCATGGACAGTTTTAAATAATAAAATGTATGATACCAGAAGATGAGCCCATCAGGTTAGGTGTACTCTACTGGGGAAGAATAGAAGACAACTACAAGTAGCTCCAGTAGTAATGAAGCATCTGGGCCAAAGCCCAAAGGAAACAGCTGCAGATGTGTCTGGAGATGAAAGGAATGTCTGATTCTATAAAGATCAATGTTGCACAGGAACTTGGAATGTAAGATCTGTGAACCCGGCTTAAGATGGTTGTGGGCAAACAGGAGATAGAAAGATTAAATATCAACATTTTGAGTGTCAGCATACTTAAATGGAAAGGAATGGGTGAATTTAATTTAGGTGATCATTACATATGCTACTATCGGTAAAACTATTATAGAAGAAATGGAGCATCCCTTATAATCAATAAAGGGATAAGAAAAGTATTATTGGAGGTAGAATCTCAAATATGATAGAATATCTGTTAGAATTCAAGACAAACTATTCAGTGTCATAGTAATACAAGTTTGTGCTTCAACCACTTCAGTAAAGAGGTCATCAGTTCTATGAAGACCTGCAACAGTTTCTAGAAATGACACCAAAAAAATGTCAAATTTATCATAGGAGGTTAGAAATTGAAAGATAACTGGAATAACAGGCAAATTTGTCCTTGGAATTGTTATTGTTTGTTCTTCATTGGAGCATTTTTTTTTATCCACCCATTCCACCAGAAGGAAGTGTTCACATGATTGGGGTAGACATCTCCCTATGTCACTGAGGGATCTGAGGTATGATGGGTACTCTCAACCTGGTTTAGCCCATCTTCTGAGATGGTTTTACCAGGATATGGCCACTGCTGAAGCTACAGCTTCTTGGAGTCACAGGAGAGAGATGGGTAAGAGGTGGACCCAACAGGTGGATGAGCAACCCTGAAAAGGACTTGGCAAGGTCTCACACTAGAGGTGGTAGTCTTCCCTGAACACCACCTACAGCCTAGCCAAAATGAAGCAGGTCAGAAAGAAATAGATTTTTGTCATGATAATTTACTGGTCATAGCAAACATTCTTTTTCAAAAACCCAAAAGGCAGTTCTACTTATGGACAATACCAGATAGTCAATATCAAAATCAGATGGCTTATATACTTTGCAACCAAAGGTGAAGGAGAAAGGTGGTATAATCAATTAAAACAAGACATGGAACTGACTGTGGCTCAGATGATGAGCTTCATGTTGCAAAATTCAACTTCTAATTATAGTAGATAAAACTATCATACCATGTATTACCTACATAACATCCCTTATGAATATGAAGTAGAAGTGATAATAAGTCTAAAGGATTAGATCTGGTAGAGAGAATGTCTAAAGAACAATTGACATAGGTTTCCAATATTGTATAGGGGGTAGAAACAAACAAAGATATTCTCAAGAAGAGCAAGGAAATAAAATGGCCATCTGATGAGACTTTACAAGTCACTGAAGAAAGAAGGGAAGTAAAAGTTAAAGGAAAAAGGGAGCTATATACCCAACTGAATGCAGAATTCCAGAGATTAAAGAGCTAAAAATAAAATCAAGCAATGCAAAGGAAAAAAAAAGAAAACAACAGAGTGGGAAAGAAAAGCGATCTCTTCAAAAAAATTAGAGATAACAAGTGAATGTTTCATACAAAAATGGGCATGATAAAAGACAAAAATGGTCTGGACTTAACAGAAATAGAAGAGATTAAGCAAGAAAATACAGAACTGAACAAGAAATATCTTACCATCAATAACCATAATGGTGTTGTTACTAATTAAGAGCTCTACATCCTGGAGAATTAAGTGAGGTGGGACTTGGAAAGCATTTTTTGTTGTCCTTTGTACTTGAAGAGGACAAAGATGACATCACAATGTCAGAGTTGATATACAATGTGTCCCGGCTGAATCTATGGCTGATCATATCAATGTAAGCTTGAGAGTCCCTACCATAGGTCAGGTACAAATAGATCATATGAACATTTAAGATGGTGATGTCTCTAAATTTTCAAATCTCCCATTTCTTTTGAGCTAGCTATCACACAGTTGCTTAGCTCATAGAATACAGTAACTTTTTTGATGTGATCATGCCTTGCTGGACGATCCTTTGCTAGTATTTCCCATGTCTCACAATCAATAACAAAGTTCTCCAGAGAGATTTTGAGGGTGTCCTTACATTACTGCATCTAACTTCCATGTGAGCACTTGCCTTGTGTGAGTTCTCCATAAACTAGTCTTTTAAGAATACACTTGACATTCAAACAATGTGGTCAGTATATCAGAGTTGTCCTCTCTGCAGTAGAGTTTGTATGGCAAAGAGTTCAGTTCAGAAAGTATCTTAGTGTTCAGTTATCTTTCCAGGTGATCTTCAGAAATCTCTGTAATGTTAATGAGAGTTGAACATCTTCCCTACCCATTAATAGTCCTCACATGGAGGCCAACAAGAGGAGATTAATTAGGAGAGCCTTGTTTTTCAAGAAGGCCCACACCTTTTGTTACTTTATAATTAGTCCCTGTGTTA
Organism: Petaurus breviceps papuanus; assembly: GCF_028583685.1. Taxonomy (NCBI): domain Eukaryota; kingdom Metazoa; phylum Chordata; class Mammalia; order Diprotodontia; family Petauridae; genus Petaurus; species Petaurus breviceps. The sequence continues at coordinate 11,815,431 of NW_027185698.1, forward strand.
CAAGGGTTGTGATGCCCTCTGGCTCTGAGGATGGATATACATACTCTGAAGTGAGGTTTTCCTTTGGGTCTCCCTCATTGGAAGAGTATTCCTGTGATTTGGTCAGACAAGACTCTGGGTAACTAAGAAGCACTCCCCACACCCAGCTTTGAAAACCCAGATGTTGGTGCTTCTCTCTCAGGTTAACTATATATGTATAGCTTCGGTTAGACAGCTAGAAGCCCTGTATGTTGATTTGTGTTATTTTCTTTTTTTTTTTTAAGCAATCGGGGTTAAGTAACTTGCTCAAGGTTACATGGCCAGGTATTTCTGGGTGGTTGATAGGTGTCTGAGCCCGGGATTCGATCTCCAGGTTATCCTGACACTGGAGCCAGTGCTCTTACTCGCTGTGCTACCAAGTTTAGGCTTGCCTTGTAGCCTTAGCAAGTTAAATCATTTACCATCAGTGTAGCAGTGTTCTTGATGTTGTTTTCAGCCTCGTTGAATGTGTCTGACAACATTGCTTTAAACATCATGCTAAAAACCATGGGAGACAACACAAAGAATTACTTCCCTCCCTTGGTGACTGAGAAATCATGAAAACATCATCCATTATCCAGAATACATGTAAATATGTGTAGCAGCAAGCACCCCAGTGTCCCTAGGGTGGCTGCTCACACAGGTTCTTGGATCTGCTTTGATAAAGGAAAGCGACCCAAAATGGGTTAACAAGCTTACTTTAATCAAACATATATTGATTACCTAGTTCAGGGGAAAAAGATCAGCACCCCAAACTTCAGAGTATACAGACAGAATTATCAAGACAGAGAAACAGATCAAGTAGACAAGTTTCCAAACTGTTCAACAATTACATCCATACCAAATCACCATCTGGGTTTTTCAAAGCTGGGAGGCTCTCAACAATGGCTTCCCAGAGTTTCATCTGATCAAATCACAGAACACTTCTCAAAGTGAGCCCCCAAAACAAAGCTACACATGAGGGCTTATATAGCCTTCTCCTGACTCAGAGAATGTAACAACCTTATTGACTCACTGCCCAATCAAAGAGTATCTACTGAAAAACAAGCCTCCCATCCCAGGCTCCAGGTGCACTTTAGCCTAGGGGCAGGGAAGATCTTAAAAATTTACATTCCCATTACAATATGCTGTCATGAAACTGGTGTATAATACTGAGGAATTTCTCTAGACAGTCAAATTTGCTATGATTTTCCACAAGCCTTCATTAATGACAAAATCAAAGACCTTGATTAGGTTGACCAGCATAGTGTACTGACCCCTGTTCTTCTTTTGACATTTCTTGTGAAGTTGTTGGGTAGCAAGGGCCATGTTGACTATTTCTTGATTCTTTCTGAAAACACAATGGTTCATGAGTAGATGACCATATTCCAGGTGAAGGATTAGTCCATTAAAGAGGCCTTTAGAAAGACTCTTATTTTCAATGACTAAGAAAGAGGCATCCTCCCCCCACTCCTCAACCCCCCATTGCTGTCACACGACAACCTATTTCTTTTTCCTTTATAGAGATAGATAATGGAAACATCTTTGATTTCCTGGGGAATAATTTCTTGCCATGTAACCTAGAAAATTTCAGGCAGCTTTTGTGTGAGCAGTGGACCCAAAACTTGTAGATCTTGTGTAACAAAGCACCTAATGCTGGTTTCCTTTCAGCAGAGATCTACAAGTGATGAGTCCACACAATTGAATAACTGGACAACAACAACAAAAGGACAGAAAGAGAAAGCATATTTCGGTTGTTCTCTGTACCAGTGAAAATGAAAGATATCATGAATCCAAGTATTTGAACAAAGTGTTTACTTGCTATTCAATTCAACGAATATTTGTTAAGAAGCTACTTTGGGTAAGGTGAATAAGTCTTGCAGTTGGGAAAATGTGTATTCAGTCCAATCTCAGACACAAGCTGCCTATGTAATCATGGAAATTTCACTTCACCTCTCACTGTCCCATGCAACTCACAAGGGATATAAGATGGGATACTTGGAACTTTAAAGGCAGAGAATTCCTCAGCAGGAGTCATCCACACCAACAAAATCATGACTTTCAAACAGAAAAAGAAGAATAAATTTGAGTTGGTGACATGCTCAACAGAGTGTTAGAATGGGAATCACAAAGATCTGGGTAGGGGTGGCTAGGTGGCACAGTGAGTAGAGCACCAACCCTGGAGTTCAGACCTGAGTTCGCATCCGGCCTCAGAAACTTAATAAAAAAAACAAACCTAGCCATGTGACCTTGGTCCAGTCACTTAACTCCAATTGCCCTCCAAAAAAAAAATAGCTGGGTTGATTTCCACCTCTGACACTTACTAGATGTGTGACTACATGCAAATTACTTTACCTTTTTGAGTCTCACTTTCCCCACATATAAAATTAGAATGATAATGCAAAAAATATAAGGTCAGTGAAAATATTAAATATGATAATACATGAGACAAATTACAAATGAAAAACAATATAAATTTTGGTTGTCTTTAACACTAAAATAAAAGAAAAAGACTGCCAGCCTTCAAAAGATCTTATTTTGTGATAATTCACATTCACATAGAACTTTATCATTTGCAGAGCACATTCCTCATAAAATATTAGACAGTAAATATCATCTTAAGATTTAAATATAGGAAAGTATCTAGAGAAAATTCAATCTGTCTTTACTCTCTACAAATAAGGAAGCTGATTCCAACCCAAAAAGGTAAATTACCCAAGGCTAAAGTAGTGTTAAGTGACAACAGAGTATTCAAGGATGTCAAGAATATCAAATCCATTCTTTTTCCTCCATTACATAAATGTGTTGACACAATGAGCTTGTAATCAATTTATAATCTCTATCTTTATCCATATGTATGCTTCCTAATTGTGTCTCTTCTATCCAATGGCTGTGAACCAAGGTATGAGGGAAATCTGTTTTGGAGATAATAAAAGGAGGTATTATGCTGCTAAGATTCTAGAACTCAAGGAATCCTTTCCATGAAACAAGTTACTATCACTTCAATTTTATGACTACCTCTGGCCATAATGTTTTGTTTTATAATTGTAAATACATTATTAAGTGAATAGGACAAGTTCCTTGATGACAGGAACTTCTGGGTTTTTTCTTTGTATCCCCAGTGGCTATAAGTGTGATTTGACTAAAAAGGGCTAGTTGAATTGAGTTAAATCTACTTTGTAAAGAGAAGCACTAGTCACTTCAAAAACACCCAAATATATCTCATAGTTGCCAATATAGAAATATATTAATATCAATATATTATTATTAATAATAATACCAATGATAATCATGCTGATAATGATTTTGTTGTTATATAGTATATAACATTTAATAATGACAAAATAATTAACAACAACAATAATAATAGCTAAATTTTATACAGCACTTTCTATGTGTCAGGTACTGTGTGAAGAGCTTTACTATTATTTTCTCATTTGATCCTTAAAACAACCTTGTGAGGTAGGTATTGATATTATACTATTTTTTCACAGATGAGAAAACTGAGACTAACTGAAGTTAAGTGACTTTCACAGGGTTACACAGGAAGTAAGTATCTGAAACTGGATTTAAATTCAGGTCTTCACAATTCTAGTATTGTCACTTTACCCAATGTACCACCTAGGTGGGCCTATGCTGCAATAACTAAAACAAGAAAAACCTAAAGTATTTGCAGTTCTTTAAGATTTGCAGTCTTCGACCCATATGTACAAAAATATTTATAGCAACTCTTTTTGTGGTGGCAAAGAATTGGAAATTAAGGGGGGTGCCCATCAATTGGGGAATGGCTGAACAAGTTGTGGTATATGCATGTAAAGGAATATTATTGTGCTATAAGAAATGAGGAGCAGAAGGTCTTCATATTTACCTGGAGAGGCTTATATGAACTGATGCTGAGTGAAAAGAGTAGAATCAGGAGAAATTTGTACACAATTACAGACACAACGTATGTGTGATGACCAGCTTTGATAGACTGGACTCTTCTCAGCAATGTAGCATTATAAGTCAACTCCAAAAGACTCATGATGGAGAGAGATGTCTATATCCAGAGAAAGAACTAGAAAGAACTGAGTTTGAATCCAGATTGAAACAAACTACCTGATCTTTTTTTTTCTTGTTTGGTTTTATTTCCTCTTTAACATTTTTCATTCCATCTGATACAATCCATCTTTATAACTTGACTAATGTCTAATGTGAAAGTATTTGCATATCTTATACTTGGTTGTATGCCATCATGGAGGGTAAGGGAGGAAGGGAGAAAAAAATTTGAAACTCAAGGAATTGTGGAATTGAATCTTGTAAACTAAAAGTAAATAAACAAATTAATAAAGACCAAAATAATAAAAGAAAAAAAAAGATTTGCAGTCTTCAGTGAAGAGGTAAACAAAGAAGGCATATATAATAAATACATACAATTATTTTAAAATTATTTTAAAAGTTTGCAAAGTGGCTATACCTTCTCATTTGATACTCACCACAATCCTGTGAAATAGGTGATCTTATTACTGAGGCTGAGAGAAGCTAAGAAATTTGTCTAGGTTACACAGTTTATAGGTATCTGATACAGGAGTGAGGCTCTGGTCTCCATGACTCCCAAAGAGTACTATTAAACCAGGTATCCACTATTCTATCTAGTTCCAACAATGCATATCACAGTGCATTGTTTGCCAGTTCTATGTGACCCTTCTCCATGATATACCATTAGAAATTAGATGACTTTGGGGTTGTAGGGGTAGGGGTCAACCTAACATTCTGGAGACCTTCCCTACTTTCTACTGATTTTGCAGGGACAGCAGTGGAATATTTGGGTTACCAGTAACCCCTTGCCCTTGCCATGTTTCCATCCTATGACCCCTTCCTATAACATGTTTTCTTTGTTGTAATTTCCCCCTTTAGTCTTCAATGTTTCATATAGGGTATTACATCTACCATGAACATTTCCACTGTTCTCTGTATGATATTCATGTTCATTTCTTCATAGAATGCCTTTGGTATATCTCTAGGTAATTGGGCACAATATGGCTAAAACATTGTTATAAAAATGGGAGTTTTGTTTGTTTCCCAGGAGAAGCCTAAGGTCATTTAAAGGGTTTGCAATTTCCTATAGGAAATCTAGTACACTCTCTTCCTCATTGTGTTTAATTATTCTGTTTAATATAAAAATAGAAGCATCATCATATGGTATAATGTTATATTATATGAAATGCCAAATCTATTTGCTGAGGTGAAGGAGTTAGAGGTTGCTGTGGTATGTTTTTGACCAAGTAATTTTACTTATAAATAGCAGTCCTGGTTTTAACCTAGAGGAAGAGAACAGTGATTGGAAATGACAATGCACATTTTGAGTATATACTATTTCCAATTTCCTTCCAATACATTTCAATGATATAATACAGAGGTCACCATTCTTCTCTATTATTTTTTTAACGTAGTCCATGACATCCCTGTTCAGTGAGGTAACAAGTATGTCAGCTGTTACAGTAAATTTGAAATTGTGATCACATGTAACCCAAAGAAGAGTCACTTTTTTATTTTACAGTTATTGAATGTCCATCAGAATAATACCTTTTGACCTTTACTGAATTTAGCTAGATTTGAACCAGCCACTTGCAAAAGTTTCACATCTAATTATCAATGCCCTTTGACATTTTCTTCCTTGGAGACTTAATTTTCTTCCTTCATCTTGGCTACTGTCACTTTTGAATCACAGTTCTTTCATTGAACCACATTCAAAACTTACGCTTTTCAACAATTTAGAAATCCAAGCAAAGATTTGGATTTAGTTTTCATTTCTTCATTTTCTTATTTGCAAATACCTCATATTTTTGGTTGTATCAGAGTAAATTAAAATTTTGACCAATTGAACAGAAAGATACAATTAACTCATACATAAAGCTTGTTTCAAAAATTGGAAGGGGATGAGTTAACCACCACACCCTATTTCAATGTTGCACTAGTTGTAGAATAAGTGAAACAGGTAGAAAAGGGGTAAAGCATTCCAGGCTCCTAAAAGATATTTCAATCTTAGCAGACTTTATCTAATTTTGAACCCAATAAGAAAGGAGAGAAGTGATTCTAAAGTAATTGTTCTCCCTGTTGAACCCCTTCAAATCCAAATGATACAAAATAACTCCAGATTGTTTCAGATCACCTTAGCCTGTGGTATCATAATACCCTGCCTATTCCCCAACACTATTCAAAGAACTTGACTCAAAGATAGCTTATCTCTTCTAAATGTCCCATTCCCTTTGGAGAAAGTCATATCAGCGGACTTGGCCATTTCAAAACTCTTTATTCTAGCCTTGAATAAAATCAGAAATTAATGATTCTCTCCTCTATCCAGTTGTGCCTTAGTCTCAAGTACTTCAACAGACTGAAATGAATAGAACCAGTACAATTTATACAATTAAAACAACATTGTAAAACTAGACAGCTTGGAAAAGCTTAAGAAAAAGAACTCATATCAACATAATGACAATCCATGATTTTAGGGGTTAAGTTAGTGACGTGCTAGAACAAACTCATAACAGTTCAGGAGGTAGCTTGTAGCTAAATATTCAGTGAGAGTATTCACACTTCAGAGATTGGAAAACTCTATAAATTAGGGCTTGTTTTTTTTTTGTTTATGGTCACTGCCTATACTTAAGAAAATGTTAATAATGTATATTAATTTTTTTTAAAAATATGTCATCTTTTTTCTTCTGAGAGTTAAGTATTAAATAATTATTAGCACACATAAGATTCCATCCGACTGTATGTACAAATAGCACTAATCTTTCCCTACTATATCGCTACCCTACTTATTCCATATGTCTTTGCTACTTCTTGCCACATTTACTTGTTCATTAGGTGATTTCTCTAATTTTTTTTTGGGGGGGGGATGGTGGGAGGTCTGAGCCTAAGGAGCTACATTTGTGGCTCTGCATAAATAATGGTAGGAGAGTATAACGGGGAGAAATATTAAAGGTATGTTATATTTTAAAAGGCAAGTCTGTGGGAATAACCTAATAATCAAGAATAACATATATGTACTAACCATTATAAAGTTTGACTTTTCCTGGAAGGTAGATAGATAGTATTTTGAGTGTTTTTTTTTAAGAAATTGGGGTTAAGTAACTTGCCCAAGGTTACACAGCCAATTGTGTGTGTGTGTGTGTGTGTGTGTGTGTGTGTGTTAAATATCTGAGGCCAGAACCAATCCCGGGTTCTCCCGACTCCGGGGCTGGCACTCTTACTCACTGCACCACCTAGCTACCCCAAGTGGTTTCATTTTCAAGGGAATTTTAACCAGAGAAATGGTAGGCATAAGGTCCCACTCTCTAGACCAAAAAAAAGAGTGTAGTTCTCTAAAGCTTCCCTTGATGATCTTTTAAAACAACAAAAACATGTTAAGCACTTAGGTCTAGGAAGGAGCCTAGGTAAATAATAAAGTGTAGATAGTATTTATCTACCAGCAAAGAGCTTGGATTATATTAGATGAGATAATAACATTGATAACTTTAGAACACAAAATACAGGTGAAGGGAATTTCAGAATCATAAAAAGAAACTACTATAAGAAAGTAAAAAAAAAATTGTTAATTTAAAGTTTAATGGTCATTGCAAATGGCATGTTGCTCTTACATCAAATTTATTATATCATACAATTATTTTTATGACCTGAAAGTATGAGTCTCTTGTGTAACATGTATTTGCGTTCATTTTATAGAAGTTGGAATATAATTTGCCCCTTTTAAATTATTGTGTAAGTTTATGGATATTATTTTTGATGATATTTGTTTGATCCTACTATTTGGAAAGAAGACATTTTCTTATGTACAAGTCCAGAAACCTGAAAGTGAAAACACATGGTTAAGGATAAAAAGAGAAAGAAAAAGATTCAATATCAATTAATTGTAGCACAGACCACACAAACAGATGGAAAATACGTCTGCCAACATGGTTCCAAGAAAGGACTCAGAGTATAAATCATTCAGTTTTCATTCCTGGTAACACAAAGATGGCTCTAGTAAGTGTTTCATAGGATTTGGGTACAAGTTAATCTTTATTCAGTTATTATTTTGCCCAAGAAAATGAGAAAACGGATGTTAAAGGGGACATTCAATGAGATTTCTAGAGCTAAACAGATATGCAAGTCCTCTCCCATCCCCCACTCCAAAGAAAGGGATACTACTTACATTAAGAAGAAAAATCCTCATATGATCCAAATATACCTCTTAACTATTGCCTTTCATCTCTTCTCCTTACCTAGATTAAGCTGTCTGAAAGAGACAATCAGTACCATAACTTCCTTTTCTATCACTTATCTCAATACCCTGTGAATTCTGGCTTCTTAGGTCATTACTCAACAGAATTTGTCCTCTATAAAGGTAGCAATTCTTTAAAATGCTAAAAGTGATACCATTTTCTTAATCCTTATAACATTTAATCTCTCTGCAGCTTTTGATTCTGTTGATATTTTTCTGTTCCTGAATGCTTTCTTCACACTTGTCAATACCTACTCCCTTATAAGTTTTCTTTGCCATTAGAATGTAAAAACCTTGACCAAAAGAAATATTTTCCCCTTCTTGTTTCTCCAGTGCCTAACATAGTATCTAGAACACAGTGAGAACTTATTAATTGTTGATTGACTGGATAATTCTTAACAATGATCCTTAAGATACAGATGTGCAGGCATTTCTGCAAATGCATTGGAAATTGTAGAACAGAAATGATTCCTAGGGATTCTTGAAAGCCAAATATGAATTTCCATCAACTGTCTCAGATAAATTGTATATTAGCATACTGGAAGAAGTAGTAGATAAGATTCCTTAGCCACTGTTCATTATTCTTGATGAATTATAGAACATATCAGAGGTACACTAGAGCTAGAGAAGGACAAGTCTTTTCCTAATTTTTCAAATGGAGAAGAAAATATAATCCAAAAAATATTTAATTTTTATTCCTCAGGAAATTCTAGAACATATTAAATAAATGGTTAGTGATATCTAGGAATAGAATTGATGATTCATGAAGAACAAGCATGACTACATCAAGAACAATATCACACTTGATTTTCCTTCTGACAAAGTTATTTTTTTTGTCCTTCATTTTGAAAGAAGACCAATGGCTTCATGGAATGATGTTTTGACTTGCATATAATTTGGATTTGAGATGCACAAAGTCATCAATATCATTCTGTATTCTGGAGTTATTGGAATCCAGTGCCAAGACAAAAGTCAAGCTGACTGGCAATGGCCCAGGATGCAGCTGATGACATTGGCATTTTTGCTGTCTGAACAAGCTCTAAGTGTAACCACAGGACTTTAAGCTGCCTTCATAGCAATTAGAATAAATTGTTGGCATCCTCCTTTTGCAAAGGCAAATCTTCACATCCTTGGGAAGTCATCCCCCTCACTCACCAATAGGTTTGAGGCCTCAATCTGGTTTAGCATATCTGCTGAGATTGTTTTCCTGAGTTGTGGTCATTGTGTGTGCTATATCTTCTTGGAGCCACATATGAGAGTTGAGTAAGAAGTGGACACCAGAGATGGATGAGCAACCTTGAAAAGGGCTTAAGAAGCCCCCCTGTCCCCCCACAGATGATAGTCCTCTTGGAACATCTCATACACTCTTTGAAATATTCATATATTTCATAAACTTCTAGGGCTTACTATATTAAATAAAACATTAAATACTCTTTCATGAAATTAGGGAGAAATATGAATTAAATAATAGAATTTTCCTGCCTATGAAAACAGTTGAAAGACCATACTAAAAGAGTAATAATTACTGATATGATGGAATAATATCATTTATTTAAAGTTCCCATGATGATTCTTTGGTCCTGTGCTATTTACAAATTTTGTCACTGACTGTATAATGATTTAGATGATTTTTATTTGTTTTAATCATATTCATGGATAACATAAAGCCGGAAGAATAGTCACAATATTATATTAAAGAGTTACTCAATAAGAAAATTTTCATTTTTACGTGTCTATGACATACCAAGCAATGTGCTAAATGTTAATGATTGTTGTTGTTCATCCTTCATTCTCAAAGAGGATCAGTGATATCGTGAGGTTGATGTGCTGACTTACAAGTGAATTGGGTTCAAGTGAGGCAGAATTGTGCAAATTCATCACCCTCATTCTCTTCTCCAGAGTTATTGGAGTCCAGTGATGATACAGGAGTCATGCCCCAGGATTCAGTGGGTGAACTTCTCCAGATATCTATCCAAACTAACTTTTCTAAGATTCTATTCATTTCCTTAACTTCTTTCTTATTTATTTTATTGTTAGATTTTTCTAGCTCTGAGAAAAAAAATTTTAAAAAGTTGTGGTTCCATACTATTATAGTATTTTTCCTCTTCTAATTTGTTAAACTTTTCCTTTAAGAATTTGAATTTTATGCAATTTTACTATTAACATTACATTATTCCCTATGCTGCCTTTTAGGAAAGCTGTAGTTTTCCTGCTTTTTCCTTTTATTTAGATTTGTTTTTGCTTTATCTGAGATCATAATTTCTACTCTTGCTTTTTTTTAAATTTAGTTGAATCATAAGTGATACTTCTCCAACTCTTTATTTTAACTCTCTTTGTGTGTGTGTGTGTGTGTGTGTGTGTGTGTGTGTGTTTCAAGTTTATTTCTTATAAACAACATATTGTTGGATTCTGGTTTGTTAGTCATTCTGCTATCTGCTTCCATTTTATGGATGACTTCATTTCAATACCATTCACAATTATGATTACTAACTCTGTATTTCCTTCCATCATATTTTTTAATTCTCTCCCTCCTCTCCTCCTGCACTCTCTCTGTCTCTCTCTTTGTCTCTTTCTCTCTCTGACTCTCTCTCTGTCTCTGTCTCTCTTTGTCGCTGTCTCTCTGTCTCTGTCTCTCTGTCTATCTGTCTGTCTGTCTCTGTCTGTCTGTCAGTCTCTCTCCTTCTATAGACTGTCTTCTTTTATCTGCCCTCCATTTTATCACTTTCCCTTTCTGTAATCTTGTACTCTTCCTACCATTGTGTAAGATGTTTCAATCTGCATTCAAATTTTATTTTTTCTAGTTTTTTTTTTTCCCTGAATGTAGACATCTCTCTCCATCATGAGTCTCTTGGAGTTGTCTTATAACCCTGCATTGCTGACAGGAGTCCAGTCTATTAAAGTTGGTCATCACACATGCATTGTGTCTGCAATTGTATACATATTTCTCCTTGTCCTGCTTTTCTCACTTCACATCAGTTCATATAAGCCTCTCAAGGTAAATAGTCCCAGAAGTCCAACTGCTCCTCATTTCTAATAACAAAAGAGTATTCAATTACATTCATATACCACAACTTGTTTAGCCATTTCCCATTTGATAGGCATCCCCTTAATTTCCAAATCTTTGCCACCACAAAAAGAGCTGTTATAAATATATCTGTACACATGGGTCTTCCTCTCACTTCTAATATCTGTTTGGGGAACAAACCTAGAATGAGTATTTCCTGGTCAATAGGTACGAAATTATTTATAGCCCTTTGTGCATAGTTCCAGATTGCTCTCCAGAATGGTTGATTCAGTTCACAACTTCACCAACAATGCATTAGTGTTCCAAATTTCCACATGCTCTCCAGCATTTGTCATTTTCCTGTTTTGTCATCTAAGCCAATTTGATCAGTGAAAGGTGGTATCTCAGAATTATTTTTATTTGCATTTCTCTAATAACTACTGATTTAGAACATTTTTCATATGCTTGTAGATATCTTTAATTTCTTCTCTGAAAACTGTCTGTTCATATCCTTTGACTATTTATCAATTGGGGAAAACATGTATTCTTACAGATTTGACTCAATTATCTCTATATTTTAGAAATGAGACTTTATCAGAGACATTGGTTGTAAAAATTTTTTCTCAATTTTCCAATTCCCTCCTAATCTTGGTTACATTGATTTTGTTTGTACAGAAGCTTTGCAGTTTAATGTAATCAAAATTATCCATTTTGCATTTTATAATATCCTCTAAATATTGTTTGGTCATAAAGTCTTCCCCTTTCCACAAATCTGACAGGTAAACTATTCCTTGCTTTCCCAGATTGCTTGCAGCATCAGCCTTTATAAATAGATCATGCACCCATTTAGATTTCATTTTGGTATACAGTGTTAGATAATGGTCTATGCCCAGTTTTTGCCATAGTATATTCCAGTTTTCCCAGCAGTTTTTTTTGTCAAATAGTGAGTTCTTATCCCCCCAAAATGGGGTCTTTGCGTTTATCAAACAGTAGATTACTATAGTCATTGGTTGCTGAGTCTTGTGTACCCAAGCTATTTTATTGATCCATTACTCTATTCCTGAGCCAATACCAAGTACTTTTGATGACTGCTACTTTATAATACAGATTAAAATCTGGTATGGCTAGGCTACCTTCCCCAGCATTTCTTTGCATTAATTTCCTTGATATTCTGGACATTTTGTCCTTCCAAATGAATTTTCTTACTATTTTTTCTAACTCTATAAAGTATTTTTTTTGGTAGATTGATTGGTATGGCATTAAATATGTAATTTAATTTAGGAAAATTGTCATTTTTATTATATTATCTCAACCCAGCCACAAGCAATTGAAGTTTTTCCAATTACTTAGATCTGACTTTACTTGTGTGAAAAGTATTTTGTAGTTCTGTTCATATAGGTCTTGGGTTTCTTTTGGCTGGTAGATTCCCAAATATTTTATAGTGTCTACAGTAACTTTAAATGAGATTTCTCTTTCTATTTCTTGCTATTGAATTTCATTAGAAATATATAGGAATGTCAAGGATTTGTGTGGATTTATTTTATAACCTGAAACTTTGACAATTTTTTTTATTGCCTCAATTAATTTTTAACTTGATTCTCTAGGATTTTCTAAATGTATCATCATATCATCTGCAGAGAGTGATAACTTAGTCACTTCTTTGCCTAATTTGATACCTTTGATTTCTTTTTCTTCTCTAATTGCTACTGTTAATATATCTAGTACCAGCTTGAATAAGAGGGGTGATAGTAGACATCATTGTTTCACCCCTGATCTTACTGGAAATGCTTCTACCTTATCCCAATTACAGATAATACTTACTGATTGCTTTAAATAGATGCTACTTATTATTTTAAGGAAGACTCCATTTATTCATATACTTTCTAGTGTTTTTAATAGGAATGGATGTTTTGTTTTGTCAAAACACTCTTCTGCATCTATTGAGATGATCATGTGTGTCTTCCAGTTTTATTGTTGATATGACCAATTCTACTGATGGGTTTCCTAATATTAAGCCATCCTTGCATTCCTGGAATAAATCCTATCTGATCAAAGTGTATTATCCTTGTAATAAGTTGCTGTAGTCTTTTTGCTAATATTTTATTTAAAATTTTTGCATCTATATTCACGAGAGAAATTGGTCTATAATTTTCTTTCTCCATTTTCTCTTCCTGATTTAAGTATCAGTACCATATTTGTGTCATAAAAATAATTTGTTAGGACTCTTTCTTCTCTGATTTTCCCAAATAGTTTGTAAAGTATTGGAATCTATTGTTCTTTAAATGTTTGATAGAATTCGCTAGTGAATCCATCTGGCCCTGGAGATTTTTCCCTAGAGAGGTCATTGATGGCTTGTTCAATTTCTTTTTCTGAGATGGGGTTATTTAAGTAATTTACTTCCTCTTCACTTAGTCTGAGAAGTTTATATATTTTGTAAATATTCTTTCATTTCACTAAGATGGTCAAATTTATGTGCATACAATTTAGCAAAATAATTCCTAATTATTGTTTTAATTTCCCCTTATTGAAGGTAGATTCACCCTTTTCATTTTTGATACTCATAATTTGGTTTTCTTCTTTCTTTTCTTTTTTATTATATTGACTAAGGGTCTACCAATTTTAATGTTTTTTTCATAAAACCAGTTCTTAGTTTTATTTACTAATTCAATAGTTTTCTTAATTTCAATTTTATAATCTCTCTTTTGATTTTCATTATTTCTAATTTAATATTTTATTGGGGATTTTAAATTCATTCTTTTTCTAGCTTTTTCAATTGTATGTCCTATTCATTGACCTCCATTCACTCTAATTGATTCAGGTATGCAATCAGTGATATAAAACTGCCCCTAAGAACTGCGTGTGCTGAATCCCACAAATTTGGGTTTGTTGTCTCATTATTGTCATTCCATGGAATGCAGTTACTGCTTGGTTCTATAATTTCTTGTTTGACCCACTCATTATTTAGGTTAATTTATTTAGTTTCCAGTTAGTTTTTAGTCTATCTTTCCATGGCGGTTTACTGCATATGAGTTTTATTGCATTATGATCTGAGAATGATGAAATTAGTATTTCTGCCTTTCTGCTCTGAATTGTCAGGCTTTTATGCCCTAGACATGGTCAATTTTTGCATATGTTCCATGTGCTGCTGAGAAGAAGGTATATTCCTTTTTATCCCCGTTAAGTTTTCTCCAGAGATCTATCATATCTAGCCTCTCTAAAATTCTATTCACTTTCTTAACTTCTTTCTTGCTTATTTTGATGTCAGATTTATCCAGTTCAGAGAGGGGGAGATTGAAGTCCCCATGAGTATAGTTTTTTATATCTATTTATTCCTCTAATTACCTTAAGTTCTTCTCTAGGAATTTGGATGCTATACCATTTGATAAATATATGTTAAGTAATGATATTGCTTCATTCTCGATGGTGCCTTTTAGTGTCATATAGTTTCCTTCCTTATCTCTTTTAATTAGATCTATTTTTTTTGTTTTGCTTTGTCTGAGATAAGGATTTCTACCCCTGCTTTTTTATTTTTTTTACTTTAGCTGAAGGATAATATATTCTACTCTAGTCTTTCACCTTTACCCCATGGGTATCCCCTTGTTTCAAATGTGTTTTTTGTAGACAGCATATTGTAGGATTATGGTTTTTAATCCATTCTTTCTACCTCTGATTTACTGGAGAGATCATCCCATTAATATTCACAGTTATGATTAATATCTGTTTCTTTCCCTCCATCCTATTCCCTCCCCTGTTTATGTTTTTGTTTCTTCCTTCTCCCTTCCCCTCCTTAAGAGTTTTCCATTTCACCACTGCCTCCCTCAGTATTCCCTTCCTGTAACCCACCACCTCTTTACCTACACTTTCCCCTTACTACTATTTCCCTCCCTTTTACCTACCCCTCTCCCCTTCTTATTCCCCCCTTACCCCTCTTGCTTCCTTTAGAACACAACAGATTTTTATATTATTGGATTATGTTATTTCTTTTTTGTCCCTAAACCAATGAGAGTAAATTTCATACAGTGTTCCTCTCCCTCCCTCCTTTCCCTCTATTATAAAAGGAGTTTTTGCATTTTTTACATTATAATCTTAAACTTAACTGATTGTGTTTATCCTGCTTTGAAACAGAAGCAATGAGAATAAAGTTCATCTCCTTCCCTCCTTCCCCTCTTCTATAGTATGTTTTTATGCCTCTTCGTGTAACATGATTTACATTTTTCTGCCTCATCCTTTCATTTTTTCCCATTATAGTCCCTTTGAACACCTTAATAAGTTTTTTTAATCATCAGATTAGTTCATTTATATCCACACACTTTATCTATGCATATCCCTTTGCAAGGTAACAATAATCATATACATTTCAGTATTGACAGGTATCAGCTTCTCATATAGGGATGTAAACAGTTTGTTCTTATTGAATCTCAAGTTATATATGTGTGTGTGTGTGTGTGTGTGTTTCTTGTTTACCTTTTTATGTCTTTCTTGAGTCTTGTAATTGGAGATCAAATTTGCTATTGAGCTCTGGCTTTTTCATCAGGAAAGTATGGAAGTTTCTTATTTCATTAAATGACCACCTCCTTGCCTGAAAGAATATGCTCAGTTTTGATGGGTAGTCAATCCTTGGTTGCAGTCCTAGCTCTTTTGACTTATGAAATATCAAATTCCAATCCCTCCAATCTTTTAATGTAGAAACTGCTTGTTCCTGTGTAATCCTGCCTGTAGTTCCACAATACTTGAATTGTTTCTTTTTAGATGTTTGCAGTGTTCTCTCCTTGACCTTGTAATTATGGAATTTGCCTACTATATTTATTGGAGTTTTCAATTTGGGATCTCTTTCTGGAGGAGTCTGGTGAATTCTTTCAATAACTCTTTTACACTCTAATTCTCAGACTGCAAGACAGTTTTCTTTGACAGTCTCTTGGAGGATGCTGTCCAGGATGCTTTTTTTTTTTATCATGGCTTTCTGGTACATGAAAAATTCTTAGGTTATCTCTCCTGGATATGTTCTCCAGGTCAGTTGTTTTTCCAGTGAGATATTTTACACTTAATTCTAATCTTTTCAATCTTCGTGTTTTGCTTGACTGACTCTTGATGCATCATAGAGTCCTTAGCTTTGATTTCACTGATTCTAATTTTTAGTGAATTATTTCCCTTGGTTAGTTTTTGAGCTCCTTTTTTAGGGAGGTATTTTTTTCCAGTTATATTTGAACCTCCTGTCCCAATTCACAAATTTTACTTTTTAAGGATTTATTTTCTCCAGTGAGATTTTTTTCCGCTTTGTTCACTGTAGACTTAAATTTATCTTCTACATCTTTAATTTGGCTTTTAAAATTGTTTTTCTGCTCCTCCAAGAATGCTTTTTAGGCATGAGAGCAGTTCATGTTTCCATCTGTAGTCTCAGGTGAGGATACAGAGTCCATGGTGTCTCCTGAAAATGAATCTTCTCTTTTACAATAATAGGATTCAATTGTCTTTCCTCTTCCCTTTGTGAGTTGCTGCTGGCCCATTGTGATTGCCTATTTCCTGTCCTGTAAAGTGTATTTCTGCTTCTAGGGTACAGAGGTCTTTGACACATGCTTCTCAAGCTGGAAGCTAGGGGTTTGGTTGTTGATTTTGTGTGCTGTGCCCTCTGAGTGTCTAGACTGAGGCCAAGGCCAGGACTCTCAGTGTTTCCCCTGAGTTACCCTGAGGCTCACAGAGTAATCTGTGGGGGAGGGGTGGTCTGGCTTCTTCTTCATCTTTTTGCCTCTATGCCCCTGGGCTACAGATCAGGCAAGCACAGCAGCTGGCAGTTGGCAAAGCTGGTGTCTGCAGATTTCCCTGGTGCTGCTGAGGCCCACCTGGGCTTATGTTGTTAGTGCTTGCTGGCTCTACCACCCTGAACTTCTGGATCTCCTGCTTGTCAGCTGAGGTAGGGCTTGTTGGGACCCCTCCTGCCTTTCACTTCAGACTTCTTACTTTCTCAGTTGCACCCTTTCTCAGTGATGCCTAAGCCTGAGGCTATTTCCACTATTTTAGAATTCAGAGCAGCTATGGTTTACTTTGCCATCTTGGCTTCTGGAAGTTCAGGTAGATGATTTTTAAACTTCCAGGCTGAGGGCTGATGGCCTCAGGAGAAGCTGCTGTCCCTGCTGCAGGCCATGTGTTTTCTCTTACCCAGCTCAGATTGATCTTCCTGTCCAGTGGTGAGATGGCTGTGCATCACCTTTGGAGTGAGTGAGTTTGCTGACTGGGGCTCCTTCTCACTCTGCTGTATTCTGCTCTCTGATCTGCACTGGTGCAACCCTCAGGTACTCCAAGCTCCCCCTGCTCAGACCTATGTGGGCACTTTCCTAGGCTGGAGATCTGCCATGCTCCATCTCCCAAGGGATTCTGTCACTCTAAAATGCATTCAGATTAACTTTTTAAAGTTCAGTGACAGGATTTATGGAGTAGCTTAGAAAAGATACTGTTTCCATTCTGCCATCTTGACTCTACCCCCCTGAAGTCTGTACTTTTATATAATGTTTTTACAGTAATCTAATAATTCTTAAATAATCTCTCCTTGATCTATTTTCCATTTAAGTTGTTTTTCCATTGAAATATTCACATTTGCTTCTATTTTATCATTCTTTGGACACTGCTTTAATGCTTCTTGATATCTTGTGGAATTATTAGCTTCCACTTGCCGAATTCTAATCCTTAAAAATTATTTGCTTCAGGGATCATTTTTTAACCTCTTTTTCCATCTGTCCAATTCTTTTTAAGAAATATTTTCCCATATTTTTTGTGCCTAAAGTGCTAATTGTCTTTTAATAATTTCCTTCATTTACTTTCATTTGCCTAATTTTTTCTGCAGCTCTTGTTTGATTTTGAAAATATGTAATAGGTACAAGAATTCTTGATGGGTTTGTGTCCAATTCACATTGTTCTTTGAGATTTTGTTTATACTTAAAAAAAAGTTATTTTCTGAGTTTGTGCATTGGTCTTCCCCATAGTAGATGTTTATGGTCAGTTTTTTTTAATCATTTTTTTTTTAATTCTATTCATTGATTTTGATTTTTATGTTGATGTTTGACTCTGTTCCAGGTATGGGGATTGGAGGTACTCTGTGAGAAACTTTAGGATTTTTGCACTGTTGTTTTCAGAGCTAATCTTGGACCTTTGGAAGTTTTTGGTGCTTCAAAGTTATTCTAATCTGGGGAGAGATGTACTCACTGTTCACTTGGTCTGCATTCTGGTTTATATCCGGGAAGAGTCCTTCATTCCTTGGGATTATAATTGATATTGTTCCTCTTGGCCCCCCTCCCTTTTTGAATGGAAGTGATATTGCCACTCTGGATCCCTAATCCTTTGGGGCCAAAACTGATTCTGACTTTCCTCTTTACTGAAAGTGCTCCTTTATGTCCTTGAAGTCTCACCCAAAAGCATGTATTGGCAACTGAATTGTCAAAGAGTTGCCATTCATTGTTCCAACTCTCTTTTGACTGAAAATCTTCCTTGCTTCCTTTGAATTATGACCCAGAAGAGGGTATAGGCAATAGAGTTGCCAAAGAGCTTCTGGTCCTGCTTCCAGTACTAGCAAAAGGGTCCTTTCTATTTTTTTTCTGTCCATTTCCTATGTCCCATTACCATCCATGGCTTGAGAGCTCCCAAAGCTGCTGCTGCTTATGTCAACAACACTTAGTACCCCCATTGTTGTTTCATCTATGTGGGTTCAGGGCCAGCCTCCTCTCTCATGTCACAGATCTCTCTTTCTAAACTATGTTGTCTTGGACTAGAAGATCTTGTTGGCTTTATATCTCCAGAATTTGATTTGAAATGATATTTTAAAGATGTTTAGAGTATAATATTGGGAAATTTTGACTGAGTACTTCTCCGTTACACCATTTTGACTCTGCTCTTGGAATTCCTATATCGAGTTTCAAAAAGAGCTTTTATTTCTCCAACATTAGCTCATTTAAGTCCATGTCCCCAAGGATTCAATTGGAAATATTTATCGTAAAGGATAGAAATGAAAAGGTAAATATAATAATGGTTTTCAAAGGTTTGAAAGGCTGCCATACTGAAGGAAATCTAATTTATGATCCTCCAATTAGTAAAGTTGGAGGAAAGGAGTTTCAATTAGTAATATTCTATTAATAAGGAAGAGTTTACTATTGTCATTATTATCTTGAGTAGTCTAATAATTGAATTGATTGCTTTTTAAATTTTTTTTAATAATGAACTCCCTGTAACTATAAATATCCAAGCAGAAAATGAATTTCTATTTGTCAAGGATGAAATATCCTGTTGAATTGATACTCATTCTTTAAAGGGTAACTTATATATCACCTTTTCAATGTAACTATCCCTGACCAGAAAATACCTTTCTTCTCTCAGAGGACACATAGCCCTTTGTTTTGAAATCTCTAAAGTAGTTGCCATGTAATATATTGTTTTACATTTGTCTGTGATTCTTTGTTATTTCTTTTCAGTTTCCTAAGGGCATGCATTGTTTTATCTCAACTTCTCTCTCATTAACATTCTAGCTATAGGAATTTACTATTTTTTCAACTTGGCTCAACTATATCTGATATAATGTGACAGATTTTTCTTCTATCCATGTGAGTTTGAAATAGATGATCTTGGAGATCTTTTTATTCCTATTGGAATTTTAACTACTTGGGTGCATTATTGTCTTTGTTTAGTATCTAGCAGTATAAAATGCAATTCTGGTTAATATTATTTAACTTTAAGAGTATTCCCTAGCATATATACATATGAGAAAATTTCAATTTAGTTAAGAATAGCACTTTTGCATAAACATCATTTTTTAAAGTTTTATAAGGTTAGGATCTGGAAATGTAATTTCACTGGTGTAGGATACTTCAAGATGTAAACTTCCTATACATTGGTACAGCCTCTATATTGGTATGTTCTCTGCAACTTAAAGACTGAGAGAACTGTCCACTACAGTATTTACCAGAAGGAGTACTTTTACTTAGATCTTCCAGGTTCACAAGTCTAACTCTTGGTTTATAATGTTACATTATCTCTCTTTAAGTGTGATATTGGACATTTAAATGTGTTTCCTGATGTATATTAAGTTTCTAATGATGTGGCAATAGAAAGAAGAAAGTCCCTGGTAGAGTACATTTTTAAAATCATTCTCTTTTCACAAGTGTTTACAGAACAATTTTTTTCCCTCTTAGAAAGACAGGATCCCATTTTAAGTGAGGGAAACTTTCCAAATAGTCAGAGGTTAAAGGTTTGAAATTTTTGAGGGGAGGGGGTGCAGGTAGGTATTGATAAGTCAAACTTCTCTTCATATTCCTGACTTTCATAAAACAATGACTTCCCTTTATCTGGTAAAGAGTACAGCAGAATATAAAAAACAAACAATATCTATTGCTATTTTGACAATAGTTTGTGCTTCTTTGAGAAATTTAAACAATTTTATGCAAAAGAGTAAGATATTTAACCAAAAAGTATATGTCCAAAACAGTATTTTTTAAAGATAGGTTAAAATAACAAAATCATTTTTTTTTAATTCAAGTAATTTGTGACCTCATTCAAACATTAGAATGTCACTTTATAATCGCAGAAGTTTTCTTTTTTAAGGAACATTATTATTAAAACTTGGCTTGATTAAACAAGCTTTGTGTGGTAAAATAAATGTAAAAAACAAAACTAAACACCAAAAGACTTGCTTTAACAATGAGTTACGTATCCATGGGAAGAGTTTGGAATTTCAGCAAAGTCATTTGCTGATATAACCTGTGCCATATAATATGAACAGAATGTCCAGAGAAAATTAAATTTTCATGATTTACAGTTTGCTACCTACTGGCTACCTGACTTTGCCAAAAATAAAAAAAAATTACACCTTCATGATAGCTATGACAGCTTCCTCTTTAATACAATGGATTTTTATGAATCTAGATTTGTAGTCTTGCACTGAACAATTGATACTTTCTTATTCAAGCAGCAGGTAATTTTCTTTTACCATTGATGAGAAAAAGTATCTAGGGGTATTAAATGGTTGCAGAGTTCAGATCTTTGTGTTTTAGTGTTAAGAAACCCCATCTGTCTCTCAATATTTTAAATAAAGGGGGAAAAGTCTTCTTTTATGGTTGCATTTCAATGCGTTCTGAAAGTAGGGAGATATAATAAATATCCTCTTGGGGTTCCTTTTACTTTTATGATCAGAATAGCTACACATAAATTGCCTGGACAATATTGGGGTTTTTTGTATACATTAAATAATGGCAAATTGCTTTGATTTGAAGTATAACTACATCTGAAGCCCCAAACTTATTTGAGGAAAAAGAAGGCTAACTTTATAGACTTGTAGAGATGAATAAAGAATGATTTTACACATTCACTTCAATAACTTATTTTAAGTGGGGCACATTTGTTATGATCTCTAAGGATATCTGAAATGTCTACCAAATAAAATGTACCTCAAAATATTCAGAAATAAACCTACTACAGTGATTGTTGAAATTTAAATGTGAGTTAAAATTAGGCCAACAAAGGAAAAAAAATAGGAATGAATTAGGTTCCCTTGAGATTCAATATTGACTTACCATATGGCAAAAAAAGCTGATAGATCTGTGGTTATAAGAAATAGCCCTTAGGGACAAAACTCCTCCATCCTGGAGGGGTCTATGTTTTGATAGATTTAATTGGGACAGTTTCTAAATACTTGGTGAAACTAGGTTGGAACTAATGACTATTAGATCTCACTTTTTTTTGGCTCTGATAGATTGTTGTATTTCTTTTGGAGAGCAAGATCTGTTGATAATCTAAAATAATCAAACAAAATACCACTAAATGATACTAAAAATGTAATCTTTTGTGTTCATTACATAAGATTTTGGTTTTGTTGTTCAGCCATGTCCCACTCTTTGTGACCCCATTTGGGATTTTCTTGACAACCCTTTTCCTTCAACTCATTTTACAGAAGAAGAAAAGGCAAACATTGTTAAATTACTTGTCCATGGTCACAAAGCTAACACAGTGATCATATTTGAATTCACGTCTTCATAACTTCAGACCTGGTGTCATGTCCATGTACCACCTAGCTGCGTATTTCTTGTTTCCTTTATTATGGAAAGCCTTGAATAAGACATAGATATAAGTCATACAGTCATGATTAATGCAAATTTCAATAGGATTTTTAAAATGAAGGGTGTAATAAGTTTCATTTTATGCTTGCTTATGAACCTGGGAATTGATGGGGTCCAATGAAAGTAAAATCTGATTATACTTTCAAAATCAAATCACAACACTGCAAAGCATTTTAAATTAATAAACTTCAAGGTGTTGCAAATCTTATACAAAAGACACTAATGTATCACTATTTAAGCACATATAAATAACTTTCAAGGCTATATTTAAGTGTATTTTAATCAATGAAATCCCATATTATCCCTTTTAAAAAACAAATCAGCATTAGCTATTTGGAAATTGCTTTGCTTTTAATATATGCATTCTATTGTCCTTGCTCCATTCTTCTCCTAACAGCCCTGATTCAAATCTCTGCTTTACCTTCTATGTTTGTTAATTGGTCCTCAAGGAAAAAATTTGTTTATTTGAGGAAAATCCATCTGAATTTACAGTGAATGGTTAAGGCACCACTCCTTGAAATCCAACATGGTCCTACATTTATTTTTTTCTATTTGGGGGGATGGATGAAGAGTTTCCATTGCTCAAACAAAATATAAATTTAGCTCATGTGACCTATTACTTTCTGCCTTTCACCTCTATTTTCTAGTGGATTTCACATGTTGGTATCCATTTAACTAAATACAATGTTTCTTCTTCTTTTTAGCACATTTATTCATGATACAAAAACTATGTCTTTCTTGTTTCATCAATAACATTCAGGTAAAGTGAAATTTCTATGGGCAGTAGCATTGGTATGTAAGTATTGGACCATTTCCTATTTCTTTCAAAATACTTGAAATTAGGTTTCTCAAGTAACTTTTCTCCCCAGTGATAGAATTTTAAAATCTCTTTTCAGGTCTCATTTTCAAAAACAAATCTGTAGAATTTAGTAGAAGTAACTAATTATGTTTACTTGAAAAATCATCCCTCCTACAGGTTTATTTTTTTCTATACAAATTATTTATCCTTATAGTCAAATAATTTTTTTTTTCATTTTCATTCATTCACCAAAATTTAATCAATGATGCCTTCAGTATGTGCACAGATCATTTTCATACATATTTAAGAGTCATGTGAAAGTAAGCATATGAGGGAGTAGTCACTGATATTTTCCTCTGCATGTTTCAATTTTTATTTTGATGAATGATGATACTTCTGGCAAGACTGATAAATTGATATTTAAGTCTAAGACCACTTCCCTTTTACCTAAAAGTAGAAGAAAATTCAAATATAGTAAAAGAAAAAAAAGGAAGAGAGGAAAAGGAAGGAAGTGGTCATAAGAAAATCCCCAATAAATCACATAGTTGCCCAAAGGGGGGGGGGAGAGGAAAGATGTGAAGGGAAAACTCTAGAAGAAGCAAAATTTAATTCTGAAAAAAAAACATTAAAGAATAGAAGATGGATTGGAACAAATGTCTGGGAAATGTTAGTAAATAATGAGATGTCTGAAAAGAATAATATGGGGGAGCTAGAAATCAAATATGAATTGATTAACAGAAAAAAAAGAGTTAACTCAAATTCAAACAAAGTCAACTCAAACTCAAACGAAAAATGGGGAAAAACATCTATAATGCAAGTAAATGGTCTCTAAAGACAAAGTTCACCAGACAATCAAAGAGTTGTTGACTTCCTTAGGAACTAAAATCATAACATAATTACAATATATTTTTCCCTGTATTTAAGGAAATGCTGGAAGAAAATTATTCTAAAAGATTGGAACTGGAGTGAAAGGCATAAAATAGACTCCATGGTACATTAACAGAAAATAATACAAGGTTTAATTCAGAAGGGAATGTTGCTTCTAAATTCAAGGCATTCCATTTCAAAGAAAAAGATTCTGCAAGGGTTAAAAAAAAAACAACTCACCTTATATGTGACAATATTCCCCCCCAAAATCAGCCAAACAAACAAACCCAGGGTTACTCATAAGTGGCTAGAAACAAAAGTGACTTGTCTAGTAAAATTGAACATAACCTTAAAGGGAATACTCACTTTAAAAAGAGTGTAGAAATAATGACTGCTATGGATTTCTTTTGCCAAAAATGAGGACTGAAAAGGATTTTTGAAATGCCAACATTGAGAACAAATGCTATTCAAGAAGGATAATTTCCAGCATCATGAAGGAGTTGGGAAATAGACCAATAGTTACATATTGATGTAACTGGTGATGCATATAGACATAAATAATGCTTACAAAATGAATATTAAAATTATTACTATGGCTTATGGAATTTTGGATAAGAAGTTAAATAGTTTGTTAGTGGGGGTCAGACATATGCCCAGAGTCCCTCAGATGGTACCTTTACATGTAGGGTCCTCAAGAGTACTTCTGCAACTATCATCATGGAGTGTGAGTGAAGTATCTTGACTAATAGACTATGGAACATGATTAGACATTCTATAACTGGTTTCAATGAGCTACCATCTGTTAGTGTTATCTCCTTTTTAACAAAGGAGATACCTTGATCAGATTCAGAGACATTTGAAAATAACTTATGAATTTTCATATATCACATTTTCCTATATTTGCTTTGGGGCAAGGGATAGAGTTCTTGGTAAATAACTTTGTTCATGGCTTCTGATGAAGGGACTGGACTTTTCTACCTAGGGAATTTCCAAAGGTCTAAAGAATGAGTCATAAAAAAGCTGTTGTCTGAGTTTAAGCCAAGTTTCTCATGTAACACAGCAGAGATGTTCTAAGAGAGATAAGAGAAATAAGTAATTATGACGCAAATACAATGTGCCAGGCATTATGCTAAATGTAGTATGCTAAGATAGATAACAAATGTTATGATCTCATTTGATCCTCCAACAACACTGGGGAAAATGCTTTTTTTATCCCCATTTTATAGTTGAAGAACACATAGGTTAAACTACTTGCCCAAAATCAAATAACTGGCAAATGTGTGTAAGAACTCTGGTGTTCTTAATTCCATGCCCAACTCTTCAACTACTGTAAAACTACATAACTGCCTCTAGACTGCCAAAGAAGCAAGGAATGATTTTTGGAATGACCTTTGGATTCTGCAATCAGTGAGATGAAAACAGAACTTGTCTTGCAATGATGATCTCATTGAATGTGGAACTGGAGGGGAAAATGCTGTGTAGGAAATAAGCTAAAATGAACTTAATTCCCCAGAGACTAAAGTAGTATAAGGGTATGCACCAAGAATTTAGGGAAATATTTGTATGTCTGTTCTGGTTGTTTCATTAAAATAACTACCCTCAGATTTCTATGGGCCAAGCTAAGATAGTTGAGTAGATAAAACACTTATTTGAGCTCTCACAAGATTTCTGTCCAAACAACTTTATAATAACACTTTAGATATATTTACAAAAAAAAAAATGACCAATGGGGAAATTCTTCCAGACAGAACCCACACAATGACACAGAGAAGCTAAACTCCCACTAAGGATAGCCTGGAGGCTGGCAGAAGGCATCCAGAACAGTATGTTGGGAGCCAAGCCAAGCCCTACAAGAGCCCGAAGTTGTAATATCAGGGCAGCCGCAACCAGCTGCCAGCTGGAGGGACTTCAGTTCACCAGCAGCTGTGGCAGTTTTCAGAATTATCAACCCATAGATGCTAAAGACAAAGTGAGAGGTCAGTACAGTGTGGACTTTGTGAACTGGGAGTCCAGGAGTGCAGTCAGGCCTTTACCCCCTGGAGGGAGAAGCAGGTGAGGCACTGAGGCCATGCAGACACTGCCATGTGGCTGCTTCAGAACTCCTTGTCGGCAGATTGTAGGGGGACTAAGCATCCAGGCTGATGGGCAATCACTCTTGATTAACCTGCTTGGATCTGGATTGCTGTCTAGGGTGGAGGTCCTGGGATGCATGACCTGTTTGCCAGACCATGTTGAGGCTTCAGAGAAGGCACCCAACTAATATATCCAGCAGCTGAGAAAACCTCCAGCAATTTGGGACAAAGCTCCAGCCTCTAGTAGTAGTAGTGGCAAAAAGCTCAAAAGTCAAGAAATTGAGTGGCAACATAAGCAAATGAGGGAAGCAAGGCCAGCACAAAGATCTTAGTCTAGGTTCCTTTTTGAGGGACAAAAAGGATCCAAGTATGGAACAGGAGGAAGACAGCTAAGTCAGAACTCCTGCACCAAAAGCTTCCAAGAAAAAAAAAATAAGTTGCTTCTAGGGAATAGAGGAGCTTAAAAAGGATTTTGAAAACCAAATAAGAGAAGTGGAGGAAAAATTGGGAAGAGAAATGAGAATGATGCAAGAAAATTATGTAATGAGAGTCAAAGAACTGACTGAAGGAAATAACACCTTAAACATAGACTAACTCATATGGCAAAAGAGGCTCAAAAATCCAATGATGAGAAGAATGCCTTAAAAAGCTGAATTTGCCAGATGGAAAAAAAAAATCTCAGAAGGTCACTGAAGAGAATCATTCCTTCAGAATTAGATTGGAGCAAACAGAAGAAGCTAGTTACTTTATGAGAAGTCAAGATACTATAAAACAGATCCAAACAACTGAAAAAAATAAAAGGCAATGTGAAAAATCTCATTGGAAAAAACACTGACCTGGAAAATAGATCCAGGAGAGATAATTTAAAAAATTATTGACTACCTGAAAGCCATGATCAAAGAAAGAACCTAGACATCATCTTCCAAGAAATTCTCAAGGAAAACTGCCCTGATGTTTTATAACCAGAGGGCAAAAAAAGTTGAAAGAATCCACCAATCACCCCCTGAAAAAGATCCCCAAAAGAAAACTCCTAGGAATATTATAGCAAGTTTCCAAAGTTCCCAGGTGAAAGAGAAAATATTACAAGCAGCCAGGAAGAAACAATTTGAATACTGTGGAAACACAATCAGGATAACACAGAATCTGGCAGCATCTACAATGAGGGATCAAAGGGCTTGGAATATGATATTCCAGAGTTCAAATTACCTCAAATAAGGGATTCAAACCAAGAATCACCTACCCAGCAAAACTGAGTATCATGTTTCAGGGGTAAATATGTTCATTCAATGGAATAGAGCATTTTCAAGCATTCTTGATGAAAAAACCAGAGTTGAATAGAAAATGTGACATTCAGATACAAGAAGCAAGATAAGCATGAGAAGGTAAACAGAGAAAAGAAAACATAAGGAACCTATGAAAGAAAAAGGATTATTGTAATTTATGAAACTTTTCATAGTACAAGAATAATTGAAGGGAATAGAAATGTGTGTGTATATATTTATGCATACATATACATATTTATGTATGCTTATATATGTCTATATAGAAGGGTATATGGGCATATGAGTATATATGTGAGTACATGTATATATGTGTGCAGGTATATATCGGCAGAGGGTACAGGATATTTGAATAGGAAGGTATGATACTTAAAATGTGAAAAGGAGAGGAGATAGAATGGGGTAAAATATCTCATATAGAAGAAGCAAGGGAAAACTGTTACAATGGAGGGGAAGTACAAGAAGGCAAAAGGGAATGGATGAAACTTATTCTCAATGAATTTGGCTTGGGTGGGGGTGATGACATATACACTAAATATAATATCTCACCCTACAGGACAGTAGGGGAGAATGATGGAATGGAGGGCAGGCGGAGGGGGGGGAGGGAAGTTTGAAGCATCCACTTTTGAAAAGGGACAGGATTAGTCACAGAGGCAGGCCCAGAAGGGGCCTGATCAACTTGGAGGGCAAGTCATACCACCAACCATGAGGGCCACTACCAGGGCTATCACCAAAGGGCTGGTATTTGGTATACTGGAAAGAGCAAGGTAAGAACCAAATACAGGGGCCCCTGTCAAAGACAGAAAATAGTCCTAGGACTACCACTTCATAGCCCAGAAATTAAAAAAAAAGCCCCTATCAGGACCTCCAAAGACCAGGATGACAGAGTGAACCTTACCTGCTCCAACCCCCCCTCCCCCACTGACCCGGAAACCATAGTAACTATTGCCCCAGGGCAAAAACCTCTACAGAAAAGGCTTAGGATCCCTAGAGCAAGGGCATGGCTAGGGCCCTGCCTCAAAATGGGTAGAAAGCAGACTACAAAGACAAAGACTCTAGAGTCCTACTATCCTCAGAGGGAGGAACCAAACTCAGAGGGAGACAATGTGGACTCCACACCCACAGCTGAAACATAAACGGGGAATGGGTCCCAAGTATAGAAAGCCCTCCTAGATGAGATCAAAAGGAACTTTGAAAACCAAATGGGAGAGACAGAAGACAAAATGAATAATTCTCTCAAAACCAAAATTGCAGAATTAAAAAACATTATCATGAAGCAAACATCTCTCTAAAAAGAAAAAGTGTGCGATATGGAAAAGGAGCTCCAAAAATTAACCAAGGAAAATGATTTGCTAAAAACTAGAATAAAAAAAATTGAAACAAATAACTTTATGAGGAACCAAGAATTAGTCAAACAAAACAACAAGAATGAAAAACTAGAAAAAGAGGTAAAATATGTCAATGGAAAAATAACTGACCTGGAAAACAGATCCAGGAGAGATAATCTGAGAATCATAGGCCTACCAGAAAATCATGATGAAAAAATGAGCCTGGACAACATTCTCCAAGAGCTCATTAAGGAAAACTACCCTGAGATACTACAACCTGAGGGTAAAATAGAAATCTAGAGAATCCACGGACACCTGCTGAAAGAGATACCAAAATGAAAAGTCCTCGAAATGTTGTGACCAAACTCCAGAACTACCTGATAAAAGAGAAAAAACTTCAAGTGGCCAGAAAGAAACAATTCAAATATCAAGCGTCCACAGCAAGGATCACACAGGATTTGGCAGCCTCTACACTGAAAGATCAGAGGCAGTGGAATACAATTTTCTGAAAGGCAAAAGAGCTCTGGTTACAACCAAGGATCACATACCCAGTGAGACTGAGCATATTCTTCCAGGCCGTTCCTGATAAAAAAGCCAGAACTCAATGGAAAATTCAACCTCCATTTAAGAGATGCAACAATGACACAGAAAGTTAAACAAGGAAAACACACACACACACACACACACACACACACACACACACACACACACTGCTATTTGATAAAAGCAAACTGGTTATAGACAAGTAGAGGGTTTGAGTAAAAAATGCACAAAATGACAATTAAAAAATTTATTAAGGGCTACAAAGGGACTGCAATGGAATAAAGGGAATGAATGAATTTGAAAGGGGTAAATTATGCTACACAAAGAGGCATAAAAGCAGTATAGCAAAGGAAAAGAAGGGAGGAAGATGAGAACAATATGAGCTTTTCCCTCATTTGTTCTGGTGCAAGGAGGGTACAACAACCAGTTAAGCATAGGACTCTATGGAAAAGAAACACAAAAAGTATCATTTTATAGGGAAAGGGGTGAGGGTGAGTTGCTTTACATGAGATTTGTTACTGTCACTCTTGGTGCGAAGAAGAAATAACATACTTCATTAAGTATAAAAATATACTACAAGCAGTAGGAGTGGGAAAGGGTTATGAAAAGGGGGTGGTAGTAGGGAGGGAAGAAGTAATGGGAAAGGGGAAGAAAAGGGAGGGAGGCTGATAAGGGAATACTGAGGGAGGCGGTGGTCAAAAGGAAAAGTAATAAGGGTGGGAAGGGAGAAGGGGGGAAAAATATGAGCATTAACAGGGGCAGGAATAGGATGGAGGGAAAGAAACAGATAACAATTATAACTGAAAATGTGAATGGAATGAACTCTCCCATAAAATTGAGATGGTTGGCAGAATGGATTAGAAATCATAATCCTACAATATGCTGTTTACAAGAAACACATCTGAAACAGAGGGATACACACAGTGTAAAGGTAAAAGGCTCGAGTAAAATATATCATGCCTCAGTTAAAGTAAAAAAAAAAAACAGGAGTAGCAATCCTTATCTCAGATAAAGCAAAAGAAAAAATTGACCTAATTAAAAGAGATGAGGAAGGAAACTATATCTTGTTAAAAGGCACCATCAAGAATGAAGCAATATCATTACTTAACATATATGTACCAAGTGGTATAGCATCCAAATTCCTAGAGGAGAAGGTGAAGGAATTAGAGGAAGAAATAGATAACAAAACTATACTAGTTGGAGACCTTACTCTCCCCCTCTCTGAATTTGATAAATCTAACCTCAACATAAACAAGAAAGAACTTAAGGAGGTGCACAGGATTTTAGAGAGGATAGGTATGACAGATCTCTGGAGAAAACTGAATGGGGATAAAAAGGAATATAATTTCTTCTCAGTGGTTCATAGCACATACTCAAAAATTGGCCACATTGTAAGGCATAAAAACCTCACGATTCTATGCAGTGAGGCAGAAATATTAAATGCATCCTTCTCAGATCATGATTCAATAAAAATTATATGCAATAAAGGGCCATGGAAAGACAGACTAAAAGCTAGTTGGAAATTAAACAATTTAATCCTAAAGAATGAGTGGGTCAAACAAGGAATTATAGAAACAATCAGTAATTTCATTCAACAGAATGATAATAATGAGACCACATACCAAAATCTGTGGGAAGCATTAACAGCAGTTCCTAGGGAAAGTTTTATATCCCTGAGTGCATACATGATTAAATAAAAGAAAAGGGAGGTCAATGAATTGGGCATGCAATTGAACAAGCTAGAAAAAGAACAAATTCAAAATCCCCAATTAAATACTAAATTAGAAATATTGAAAACCAAAGGAGAGATTAATAAAATTGAAATTGAGAAAACTATTGAATTAGTAAATAAAACTAAGAGCTGGTTTTATGAAAAAACCAACAAAATTGATAGACCCTTAGTCAATATGATAAAAAAAAGAAAGCAGAAAACCAAATTGAGTATCAAAAATGAAAAGGGTGAATCTACCTCCAATGAAGAGGAAATCAAAACAATAATTAGGAAATACTTTTCCCAATTGTATGCACATAAATTCGACAATCTTAGGGAAGTGGATGGATATTTACAAAAATACAAGTTGCCCAGATTAACTGAAGAGGAAGTAAATTACTTAAATAACCCCATCTCAGAAAAAGAAATTGAACAAGCCATCAGTCAACAACATAGGAAAAAATGTCCAGGGCCAGATGGGTTTACTAGTGAACTCTATCAAACATTTAAAGAACAATTGATTTCAATACTCTACAAACTATTTGGGAAAATTAGTGAAGAAAGACTCCTACCAAATTCTTTTTATGACACAATATGCTACTGATAATTAAGTCAGAAAGAGATAAAACAGAGAAAGAAAATTATCAACCAATCTCTCTCATGAATATAGATGCCAAAATTCTAAATAAAATACAAGCAAAAAGACTACAGCAATGGGGCAGCCAGGTAGCACAGCAAGTAAGAGCACCAGCTCCACTCTGGGGATGACCTGGAGATCAAATCCCGGGCTCAGATACTCAGCAGCACACTCAGAAATAACTGACCATGTAACCTTGATCAAGTTACTTAACCCTGATTGCTTTAAAAAAAAAAGACTACAGGAACTTATCTCAAGAATAATACACTTTGATCAGGTAGGATTTATTCCAGGAATGTAGGGATCATTTAATATTAGGAAAACCATCAGTATGATTGATCATATCAACAATAAAACTAGCAGAAACCACATAATCATCTCAATAGTTGCAGAAAAGGCTTTTGACAAAATACAACATCCATTTCTATTAAATAATATGTGTATATTAAATAATAGAACCAGGAGAAATTTCTACACAATTACAGACACAACGTATGTATGATGGCCAACTTTGATAGACTCTCCTCAGCAATGCAGTGATATAAGTCAATCCCAAAAGACTCATGGTGGAGAGAAATGTGTGCATCCAGAGAAAGAACTGAGTTTATGTCCAGATGGAAGCAAAATACCTGAGCTTTTTCCTTTTTCTTGTTTGGTTTTATGTCCTCTTTACCATTTTTCATTCCATCTGATTCAATCCATCTTTATAACCTGACTAATGTATAATATGAAAGTATTTACAGATCCTATACTTGAGTATATGCCACCATGGCGGGGAGTAGGAGAGGGAGGGGGAAAAAATATGAAACTCAAGGAATTGAATCCTGTAAACTAAAAGTAAACAAACAAATTAATTAAAAAAATAAAAAAGTGAAATTGAAAAAGAAAGAAAAAGAAAGAAAAGGGACAGAATTAAAGTAGAGAATAGAACAAGTTGGGAGGTGGGATGGGATGGAGGAAAATGCAGTCAGTCTTTAACAACGTATCCACTATGGAAATGTTTTACATAGCTACACACATAAAACCTATATTGAATTGCTTATCTTCCCAGTAAGGGTGGGTGATATGGGAAGTAGGGAATGAATCTGGAATTCAAAGATTTAAGATTAAATGTTTAATTTTTATACACACACACACACACACACACACACATATATGTATGTATAATTTTACATATAACTGGGAAATAAGATACACAGGCACTGGGGCATAGACATCCATCATGCTCTACTAGAAAGTTGGAGGGGGAATGGAGGAAGATATAGGAGTGAGCAGATTGTGGGATATTCAGTGGTCTTGCTGTTTTGGGGTGGTGGGTAGGGGTAAAATGGGGAGAAAATATGTAACTCAAAATCATGTAGAAATGAATTATTTAAACTAAAAAATTTAAGAAAAATTAAAAAAGAAAATTCTTCCAGCCCTAGATACTTTAGCAGGTTCGAAAGACAGATCAGTGAAAGGGAGAGGGAAGGTTATATGAAGCCCACAAAGATGAAATACTAGTTGTAGGACCAGGCAGTGAAATTGAGAGAAGCAGCAGCAGCTTTGCGAGCTGTCAAGCCAAAAAAGATAAAGGGACTTGTCACTGGTCAGAAAGATAACAGGGGAGGCTTGTGCTAGCACTGAATACATAATGAGATGCTATTTGCTGAATCTGTTGCCTTTACCCACATAATTCAAGAGTGGTAAATTACACTGTAAATCAAAAGGTAGTGGAAACACTGAGAAACAGGATTGCATTTGATTCTAAAAGGATCAGGGACTCTGTCCAACAGTGATATTTGTAATCCTAAGGGATTAGGAACCCTTCCTAAGTAAGGACCAGAGTGTAGACCAGGAGAACAGTGACCAGACCACTCCCCAGATCAGATTAACTCAGGAATGACTAAAACACAAAATATCTAGATCTATCTCAACCAGCACTGCAAAAATCCTGAAGCTTGCAAAGGTAACCCTCCTACCCATAATGCTAACAGAGTCTAACTTTAACATAAAGTTTGAAATCAAGAAATAACATAAGGAAAATGAGCAAAAATAAAGAAGTACTATCATGACTGGAAAAATCAAGACATAAATTCATTCCTGGAAGAAAGTGAAATCAAAATGACTACAAGTAACATATCAAAGAAAAAAATAATTAGACTAAGTCTACCAAGAATTCCTAAAACTATTTTTTTCCAAATCAAATAATGGTGATAGTAGAAAATATTAGCATATAAATGAGAGAAAAGGAACAAAAATTTTGTGTGTGTGTGTGTAGTTAACATCTATTTAAAAATTTTTTTAAAATATTGTAGAAAACAATACTGTAAAAAATATAATCAATCAAATCCAGAGAGAAAATACCTCCTTAAAAAGTAGAATTGAGAGGCAGCTAGGTGGTGCAATTAGTAAGAGCACTGGCCCCGGAGTCAGGAGGACCTGGGATTGGTTCCGGCCTCGTATACTTAATACACACACACACACACACACACACACACACACACACAATGGCCATGTAACCTTGGGCAAGTTACTTAAACCCAATTGCTTTAAAAAAAAAGTAGAATTGGCCAAATGGAAAAAGAGTTCAAGAAGTTAACTAAAAATAAATAAATAATTCTTTAAAAATTAAAAATGGGCAAGTGAAAGCTAATGACTTTGTGAAGCATCAAGAAATGATAAAACAGTAAAAACCAAAATAGAAGAAAATGTGAAATATCTCATTTGAAAAATAACAAATCTGGAAAATAAATGGAGGAGAGATCATTTAAATATTACACTACTATCTGAAATTCATGATCGAAGAAATAGCATAGGCATTATATTTCAATAAATTCTCATGGGAAACTGGCAAAATGTTAGAACCACAAGGGATCCACTGATCACCTCTTGAAAGAGATCCAAAAATGAAAATTCTAAGGAATATTAGAGCCAAATTGCAGAGCTCTTAGGTGAAAAAGAAATACTTTAGTCAGCCAGAAGGAAATCATTCAAATATCATGGAACAACAGTTAGGATCACACAGATTTAGCCACTGTGATGTTAAAGGAGCAAAGGGCTTGGAATATGATATTCCAAAAGGCAAAAGAACTTTGATTACAACTAAGAATAGTCTACTTAGAAAAATTAAGTACTAAATTTCAAAGACAAAAATGAATAATGAAACTAAGGACTTTAAATTATTTCTTATGAAAGACTAAGGCTTAATAAAAAAAAATTGTCTTTCAAATACAAACCTCAAAAGAAGCACAAATAGGACCATATGAAAAGGAATCATAAGGAACTTGCTAACATTAAACTGTTTACCTTTCTATAGGTTAAGATGATACATGTAACTTCTAGTAACTTTATCACTCTTAGGACAGTTAGAAGGATTCTCCTTAGAAAGAGCATGTGGGAGTGAGTTGACTATATTGAGAACCTAAAAAATGTAAAAAAAAATGGATTGCACATGCACATGCATATACTTAAAGATATATTCAATTGGTAATAAAAATCTATCTTTCCCAATAGGGAAGTAGAAGAGAAAAGGGATAAAGAAGACAGTGAACAGAAGAAAAGAGACATTAGGGGAGAAACAGGATTAAGAGGAAGAAAGACAGAGAGTGACAGAGATAGAGAAGGATAAACAGAAGAAACTAGGGTGGAGGGAAATGCAAAGTCAGTAATCATGACTGTGAATGTGAATAAAAATGAGCTCATCTATAAAAGTGGATAGCAGAATGGATTATAAATAAGAAAACAACAATAACTCATTTACTAGAAACACACTTGAATTAGATACACAAGTGTTAAAATAACAGGTTGGATCAAAATCCATTGTGCTATAGCTAAAACAAAAATAAAAAACAGGAGGAGTGATCATTATTTAAGAGAAAGCTAAATCCAAAATAGACCTAATTAAACGGGTTAGCTACATCTTGCTAAAAGACAAATAAATAAATCCTAAATATATATGAACAATTGGCATAGCATCCAAATTATTTTTTAGTTTAGTTCAGAATTTAAAATGTTATAAAAATAAATTATAACCCTCCCCACCCCACTTTAGAGAAGGCTCCCATTTGTATAGACAAGCACAAGCAGCTTTCCAGAGGACTATGAACAACTTTAAGTTTCTGATTACATAATATAGTGAACTCTCTATTCAGCAGTAAACTAAGGCAAAACATCTGCAGAAACCAAAGTACAGCATTCACAATGCTATAACATAACAACCTATTACTAAAGTAGCCACATAGTTTTAAACAAAAGATTTCATTCAGTAAGTCCTTAACTCAATTATCCCTAAGGAGCAAGCCTCCTCAAGGGACACAAAATACAAAGGTCAAAGTTCTCCACTCCTAGGTCACATTGTCATAATCTCTCAGTCAAAAAGTCTTCTTTCTTCTTGATTGGAGATTAGTTTCCAATAATCCTTACCTCAATTATCATTAAGAGGTACAAGGTACAGAGTACAAAGTTCTCCCACCCCTAGGCCACAGTAAATCAAGATCTTCTCAGTTATCATTAAGTACACAAAGAAAGGTATTTTCACCTTAACTTGAGGCTGGCTCCCAAATTCCATGGTTCCTCTTCAATGGTCCCAGGTTTGCCTGAATTTACCCCACTGTCACCTGGATTAAAAAGTAGGCAGTTCTCAACTCTTCATCCAGTTCCTTGTCCAGTTCCTGTTACATATTGAAGCTCACAGTGTCCAGTCTACCTCAAGTCCTTCACAGTTTCTGTTTCTGGGAAGACAAAGCTTAACAATAACATTCATGCACATTGCTGGCACCATCATCAATTCACTTTCTGCCCATAAAATCAACTCAGACCCACAAACAAAGTCTGAGAACTTAACACAAATTGTCAGTAAAGTCTGAGGGTCTCTGAAATCCTCCTCCAGGACTTCTCTAAACA
This sequence comes from Petaurus breviceps papuanus, assembly GCF_028583685.1. Lineage (NCBI taxonomy): Eukaryota > Metazoa > Chordata > Mammalia > Diprotodontia > Petauridae > Petaurus > Petaurus breviceps. Next base: position 11,851,888 of record NW_027185698.1, read on the forward strand.
GACAAGAATATCTTCTTTTACAGCTTCCAGTAAGTTCTGAGGGCTTCTGTACAAAGTATTACAAACTCAGATCAACAGAGACAGAACACACAGGGTGCCGGGATACCATGAATCTCCCCTTATCAATTCTGCTCTTTCCCAGCTTGGGATTCTCCTTATATATGATCATTAATTCTTTCTTAGTCCACCCCTGCCTGTTGCATCAGCAAGTAGCTCCCATTGTGCCTTTTAGAACTTCTGTTTCTTAACAAAGACTTGATATAATCATGGGCAAGCCTCAAAAAAACTCTAACTGAAACAAGGTGCTAAATAAATAGCTGAAACAAGGTGCTAAGTACTTCTTTGCTTGCTATTTCACCATTTCACATGTGAAAACACACACTTGTGTGTGTGTGTATATATGTATATATATACACATACCCACCCACCTATATAGATACAAATATAGGTATATGTGTATACATATACACATATATCTCTATCTATCTATATCTGTATCTCTATCTATACTGATAAATAGATGTACATTATGGTTGTATATAAATTCCCCAACAATTATATACAACATATACAAAAACTTGTTTAGACATCCCACAAATGATGGGAATCCCCTAAATGTTCAGTTCTTTGCCACTGTAAAGAAAGCTACTATAAATAATTAAAAATATATAGATTCTTTTATTTTTCTCCTGATCATCTTGAGCAACACATCTAATAGTGAAATGACTAAGTTAAAAAGTATAGACAATTTTATCTCTTTGGGCATAATTCCAAATTACTTTTCAACATTTTCATTTTCTTCCGTCATTTTAAACAATCTGATAGATGTGAAATTATATCTCAAAGTTTTACTTTGCTTTTCTCTGATCAATAATGATTTACAACTTGTTAGAACTTGTTTTCTATGATTCTATGTGTGTATATGATTTCTTCTTCTCAAAGCTGTCTGTTCATAACTTTTAACCATTTGTCAACTGTGCAGTGACTCATATTTTTCAAAAAATTTGACAAAGTTCTCTATGTATGTGACATATGAGACACTGTCTATGATCACTTCTCCCCAATTTTTTCTTTTATTAATCTTGGCTACATTTGTTTTATTTCTATAAAAACTTCAATTAAGGCAATCAAAATGATCAATTTACACTTCACAATGAACCCCGTCTTATATGTATTCCTAAATTCTTCTTGTATTGATTAGACTGATAGGTAATATGCCATATTCTTATTTTTGATATATACCTTTATATCTACGTCATGCATCGATTTTGATGTTATCTTGGTAAATTGTGTAAGATTAGTCTACCCCCACAATTTTTACCAGATAATGAATTCTTATCCCACAAGCTTAAATCTTTGTAAATTTGTCATTTACTATTATGTTTTGTATGTCCACTCTATTCCACTTCTCTGCCTTTTTCTTTCCTAAACAGTACTAAGTAGTTTTCTTAAATGCTGTCTTATTTTTTATTTCTTTTCATTGTTATTGTTTTTTTTCATTTTTATGTTTACTTTCAGTTTATCATTTTTATGTTTACTTTCAGTTTATATCATTCATTTCCACAAGATTTTGAGTTACAAATTTTCTCCCCATCTTTCCCCTACCCACTACCCCAAAACAGCAATCTGAATGTATACTCCCTCCCTCAATCTGCTCTCTCCTATATCATCCCCTGTTCACCTTCTGACTTTCTAGTAGGGCAAGATGGATCTCTATACCCCAGTGCCTCTATGTGTTATTTCCCCCTTGCATGAAAATAATAATAATATATTTTTTAAAAAATTTGATTTTAAAACTTTGAATTCCAGATTCTTTCCCTTCCTCCCTCATCACCCACCCTTACTGGGAAGATAAACAATTCAATATAGGTTGTACATGTGTAGCTATGAAAAACATTTCCATAGTGAATATATTGTGAAAGACTGGCCTATATTTCCCTCCATCCTATCCCTCCCCCAACTTGTTCTATTCTCTACTTTGACCCTGACCTTTTTCAAAAAGTGTGCTTCCAACTTCCCTCCCCCTCAACCTGCCCTCCCCTCCACCATCCCCCCCCTCATCCCTTCCTCCCTATTCTCCTGGAGGGGGAGATACCCTATTTAATGTATATGTCATACCCTCCCTAAGCCTAATTCAGTGAGAGTAAGGTTGACTCATTCCCCTTTGCCTTCCTGTTGTTCCCCTCCATTGTAACAGTTTTCCCTTGCATCTACTATATGAGATAATTTACCCCTTTCTGCCTCTCCCCATCTCCTCTCATTATATACCTCTCTCACCTCTCAATTTTACCTTTGTAATATCATCCCTTCCTATTCAATTGGTCCTGTGCCCTCTGTCTATGTATACCTGTACGCATATATACACAAACTCACATATGTATACAAATGCCCATATAACCACCTATATAGACATATATATGTATGTATACATATATATTTATATGTGTGTATATATTATATATATACATATATTCATATATATATAAACACACACACACACAAACACATGCACATTTATATTCCTTTCAACTATTATCATACTGAGAAAAGTTTCATAAGTTACAATTATCGTTTTTCCATGTAGGAATGTAGATATTTCAACTCTGATAAATTCCTTATGATTTCTTTTCCCTGTTTACCTTCTTATGCTTCTTGTATCTGAATGTCAAATTTTCCATTCAACTCTGGTTTTTTCATCAAGAATGCTTGAAAGTCATTCACTTCATTGAATGACCATATTTTCTCCTGAAATATGATAGTTGGTTTTGATGGGTAGGTGATTCTTGGTTTTAATTCTAGGTCCTTTGACCTCTGGAATGTCATATTCCATACCCTTCCATCCCTCAATGTAGAAGCTGCCAGATCCTGTGTTATTCTGATTGTATATCCACAATATTCAAACTGTTTCTTCTTGTCTCCTTGTAATATTTTCTCCTTGATCTGGGAATGGAAGAACCTGGCTATACTATTCTTAGGAGTTTTCTTTTTGACATCTTTTTCAAGATTTGATCAGTGGATTCTTTCAACCTCTATTTTACCCTCTGGTTCTAAAACATCACCAAGAATGCTTGAAAGTCCTCTATTTCATTGAATGACCATATTTTCCCCTGAAATATTTTACTCAGTTATGCTGGGTAAGGATTCTTGGTTTTAATCCTAGCTCCTTTGTCTGCCAGAATATCATATTCCAACCCCTTTAATTCATTAATGTAGTAGTTGCTAGATCTTGTGTTATCTTGATTGTCTTTCCACAACAATAAAATTGTTCCTTCCTGGCTTGTAATGTTTTCTCCTTGACCTTTTATGATTGTTGATAGTTTCAATTCTTCATTAAAGAGCCATTTGCTTATATCCTTGTCCACTATTTATTAAAATTGAATTTGATATCACATATTTCTTTTATTTAAGCGGTATCTTCTATGTATTTTCATTGTGGTTTACAAATAAAATTTGAGCTCTGGAAGCACTATTTCCCCTTTTTTCCTATCTTTTCCATTATTTTTATTGACATGCTAGAGCGTTTGTTCCTCCTAATTAATTTTGTTATTTTACTTAGCTCTCTAAGTACCTTTTCAGTAGTCTGATTGGTAACATTAAATCTGTAAATTAACTTTGGCATAATTGAATTTTAATGTTTTGTTTTTCTTTCTCTGTGCCTTTTTTTTACACCTCTGACTTCTAATAGTTTGAATGCAATTATTATATTTCTAGAATTCATTTCATTAGTAATTGTTGAAGGGAGGATTTTTTTGGCTTTTACTTTTTTATTTTGCAAACTTCTAGCTTATCTGTATTGGATTTGATTCATGCTTTAGTTTTAGTTTAACTACTTTTTAGAAGTTGCCTTTCTATTTATAGTATTCTCATAGGATTCACAGTGTGAATTTTTGCTATAATTAATCAATGAACTTTTCTATGGGGATAATTGTTTTTTTCTCCTAATATGATGGTTTATGTAGAATATTTTTCTAATGTTGACCATTCTTTCCTACTTTCTTTTCTCTTTTAAATACCTTAGCACTAGGACTATTCTTCCCCCAACCATTTGTTAATAACCTATAAACTAATTCTATTTTTCTTTCTGAATTTGGATTATTTAAGATTGCTAATTGGCATTCTGTTACATTGGGTGCTTTATATTTTTTTACAGTTTTCCTTTTTTGTATATTTAATTCTATTGGAGTACAACTGCATATTAGGGTCTTTGAATTCTTTTTGTCCTGTGGTGTTGTTGTGATTTTCCCATGCTCATTTCCTATTTTGTTAATTTGGTTTTCTGACTTCATTCTTTTAATCAGGTTTGTTAATGGCTCATCAGTTTTGTTAGCATTTTTATTCAGTGTTATTTTATTTTAAATCAGTTTTTTTCTTTTAATTTCAATTAACTTTTCTAATTTTCAAATTTTCTCCTTTGTGTTTATTTAACTTTTGATTATTGTTACATTTCTGAGCTTTTTATGCAAATTCAATTTATCTGTCTTCTCTTTTCCTATTTAGTTAATGTACACTAATAATTACATTCCCCTCTGACTGTGAATACTTTTTAACTGTGCCTTGGAAATGTTTGTAGGCTGTTTCATAATTATCAACAATGTTCACCTTAATATTTACTGTTAATATGATTTTTTTCTTTGATATGCAAGTTATTTAGTATTTGGTCTCTATCTTTTATTTGTGTTCCATGAATTGATTATATGTATATTTAAATATATATATATACATATAAATATATATATGTGTGTGTGTGTGTATACACACAGATTTATTTGTAGCCAAGTGTATTTAACAAGGCACAAGTAGGGCAATTCTATTACTAACTTGTATTAATATATGCACATATATTATATAGACATAGTTACATATATTAATATGTTAAAAAGTATAAAGGGATATAATGGAAGTGTGGACTGAACATTTATCGAAAAGTAATTAATCTACCTCATACCAAGAAAATTGTGTAATAGTCAATACTGAATGGGTTATAAGATTACAAATACACTAAAACATTTCTGATAAAGCTATACTTAGATCAAATTATTCTGAAAACAAAATTGAATTATACTAGAAAAGTAACACAGTTGTTCTTCCCCTTTGATTTAGATAAACATTACTAATTTTATATACCCTCAGAGAGTTAAAGATAGAATGCTCCAATAAATACAAAATCTTCACAGCAGCATGTTATAGTGAAAAAAAATGCACCTGGAAAAAAAAGTGGAACTGGTTGAAAAAATATGAAAATAATTTAATATTACTATTGATGGGGTGCTAAAATCACATCCAGATCCAAAATCACATTTTTCCCTAGCCTCAAATCTCCCTAGTCTCAAAGCATTGTCTCAAGCATTTTCTCTCTAGCTAAAGGGCAGTATACTCTAGCAAAATATGTATCTCTTTTCCTGATAAGGTGGCTAGCTGCACTTATAGAATTTCTTTATTTATTTGTTTATTTTGCCTTTTTTTTTTTTGGAGGTCAATTGGGGTTAAGTGACTTGCCCAAGGTCACTGGGCTAGTTTTGTGTTGTGTCTGAGGTCGAATTTAAACTCCAGTCCTCCTGACTCCAGGGCCAGTGCTCTATTCACTGCACCACCTAGCAGCCCCTGCACTTATAGAAATTAGTAGTTTGACCCAGCTGTATGCTGGCTGAAGCAGCTGCGTACTGGGTCATACTTATCACGTATATTGTAAACTCAGCGATATGTATACTCCCCAGCTCATTACCAACATCCTGAATTCCTAGTTAGCTTGGAATATAAATTTATTCCCAACATCTATCTTGTCTAACAAGACATAGATGGGGACAGCCTGAGTTTTCTCAGTCAGCCCTGACTGCTAGCTGACTTAGTGATATTTCAAGTCTAAAACCACACCTCCAAGCAACCCCACTGTGGGCTATTTCCCAGTGAATTCTGGGCAATACACCTGTGCAATAGATATTAAAAGTGTATGTTCCTTTAAGAAGTGAACACTCCTTAACTCCTCCCTAATCCTACCCTGACTCACTTGGTTAGCATATTTGTCACAGGTCCTACATATAGATTATCCTATAAAAACTTCAGCTGTACCCTTTTAAGGCTGCAGGTTCCCTAAGAACTCTTGTAAAGCTTAATAATAAATCTTTGCCACCCTGACTCAGAGAATGCTTGAATCCACGAATTGATTTCAGACTGCTTTCCAGGGATTCTGGTTATTGGGTTTCCTGGACTCCCTGAACTTCTTGACCCCTTGACCCCTCATTACTTTGCAAAAGATATGGAATTCAAAGAAACATACACAAATTTTTAAACTGTTTCAGAATAAAGTAAATAATTAAAATAACAATATGTACAATGACTACACCAATACAAAGGAAAATATACACAGAGAAATCAGGGTTTGTTGTTTAACCGTTTAGTCATGTTTGACTCTTTGTGATCCCATGGACCATATCACAACAGGTTCTTCTCTCTTCCACTATTTTTTTTTCGCTTTGTTTCTTTTGGAGGGGAAGGTAGGACAATTGGGGTGAAGTGACTTGCCCAAAGTCACATGGCTAGTTTTTTGTGTTAAGTGTCAGAGGCTGGATTTGAACTCAGGTCTTCCTGACTCCAAGGCTGGTGCTCTATTCACTGTACCACCTAGCCGCCCCTCAACTGTTTCTTTAAGTCTGTCCAAGTTCATGTTTATTGCTTACATGACAGTAATTCTCCATCTCATACTCTACAATTTCTTTTTCCTTTTGCCTTAATTTTTTTTTCCCCTATCAAGGTAGTTTCTAATAAGTCCTGTCTTCTCATTATGGGGCCAAGGTATTTAGGTTTCAGATTCAGTATTTGTCCTTCCAGTCAATATTCCAAATGGATTTCTTTAAATCTTGACAGATTTGATTTTCTTGCTGTAGAAGAGATTCCCTAGTCTTCTCTACCATCACAATTCAAAATGTTGATTCTGCAGTGCTCAGTTTTCCTGATAGTCCAACTCTTGTAGTCATACATTGCTACTGGAAAAATCACAGCACTATCTAAATCTTTTTTAGTGTGCTGTCCAGATTTGCCATAGTTTTCCACCAAAGGAGCAAGAATCTTTTAAATTCATGACTGAAGTCACCATTTACATTGCTCTTTGAGCCTGGGTATATAAAATATCATATTGTTTCCATTTACTCTTCTTCTATTTGCCACAAAGTAATGAAATCAGTTGTAATGATATTAGATATTTTAATACTAAGCTTCAAGCCAGCTTTGGATACTCCTCTTCATTAAAAAGCTTCTTAATTTGTTTCCTGTTCTGGCATCAGAGTAGTTGGTATCTTCTAATTTCCTTCTTCCCAATCCCCTATGATAAATGTAGCATATGTTGGAGAGTGTTGTAGGTCTTAACAGAATTGAGCAAATCATTACTCATTACACTGAAAAGGTCAAAGTTGACCGGTTCCATTGTCCAAAAATAATTGAAATAACAGGCAAATTTGACATTGGAGGCCAAAATGTAGCAGAGAAGAGAGTAATAGTCCTGCATTTAATATGCCAGAATTTGGTAAACTTGACAGCGGTCAATGGATTGCAAAAGATAGGTTTATATTTCAGTCTTAAAGAAAGACAATGCCAAGAAATGTTCAATTACCAAACAAATTGCACCCATTTTCACAACAGCTAGGTTATGCTAAAGATTCATCAAGCTAGGCTTCAGCAATATGAGAACCAAGAATTCCTGAACAGTAGGCTGGTTTCCAAAGAGACAGAAGAATTAGAAGCCAAATTGCCAGCATTCAGTAGATTATGCAGAAAGCAAAAGAATTCCAGGAAGAAAAATCTACTTCTATTTTGTTGTCTACACTGAAGCTTATGACTATGTAGATGGCAATAAATCATGGCAAGTCCTCAAACAGATGGGAGTTCCAGATCATCTTATATGTCTCTTGAGAAACGTGTATTTCGACCAAGAAGCAACAATTAGAACCAAAAATGGAATAACCAATTGGCTTAAGAATGGAAAAGGAGTATGCCAAGGCTATATATTTTCACCTTACTTATTTAACTTATGTGCAGAATATATCATGAGAAATTCCAGGTTGGACTAATCGAAAGCTGGATATAAGGTTGCTGGGAGAAATATCAACAATCTCAGATATGCAGATAATACCACTCTTATATCAGAAAGTGAAGAAATAAGAAGCCTCTTGATGAGGGCTTAAAATAAAAGAATGTAAAAGCTGACTTGAAGCTTAAAATTAAAAAAAAAACTAAGATTTTAGCAACTGGTTCCATTACTTCCTTGCAAATAGAGAGAAAAGAAATGCAAGTAGTGTCAAGTTTTATATTTTTGGGCTCAATGATTGCCACAGATAGAAACTACTGCCATAAAAAAAAGATATTTGCTCCCTGGAAGAAAAACTGGAAAATCTGGATAGTATACTAAAGAGCAGAGACATCACCTTGCCAAGAAAGATCCATATAGCCAAAGTTATTGTTTCTCCAGTAACATTGTACAGCTAGGAGAATTGGGCTATGAGGAAAGCTGAACACCACAAAATGAACACTTTTGAATTATGGTGCTGGAGAAAACTTTTAAGAATCTCTTGGTCAACAAATAGATTACATCAGTCAATACTTTTTACAATTTACAAAATAAATTTAATTCAGACTATTCACTGAAGCTGAATCTTAAATACTTTGGTCACATAATGAGAAGATTGGATTCACTGGAAAAGACTTGATAATAGGAAAGATTGAAGGAAAAATGAAAAGGTCATGGCAGAGGAAAAACATCATAGACTGTGTCATGAAAACAACTGTGAATGTGGACAGATTTTGAGTCAGTGCATGACAGAAGAGCCTGATATGCCATGATCCATGTGGTCACAAAGAATCAGATGTGACTGGACACATGAATAAGAACAAACATTGAACTTTCCTTTTGTGATGCTTCCCCAGCTGAGCTTCCTTTTGACTTTGGCCCAGCTACATCATTACAGCTAGAGCTACTTGTAGATTTCCTCTGTTCTTCCCCAGTAATGGGTTAGACATCTTCCAACTTGAGGGACTCATCTTCCAGTATCAAAAGTTTTGTCATTTTCATATTATCTATGGGGCTTTCTTGGCTAAGATAATGGAATGGTTTGCCATTTCCTTCTTTGGCAGATGACCTTTTCTCACCTCTCCACTATGAATACATCTTGAGTAACAGTTCAACACAGCTCATAGTTCCATTGAACCTTGGTAGCCCCTCCACATGATAAGGCTGTGATGCAGGAGCAGAATCAGAATATATACCATTGGGATGGCTAAGTGGTGCAGTGAATAGAGCACCGGCCCTGGAGTCATGAGTCCTGAGTTCAAATTCGGCCTCAGACACATGACACAATTAATAGCTTTGTGATTTTGGACAAGTTATTTAACCCCAATTGCCCTCCATAAAAGCAAAAAAAAACAACAAGAATATATATCATTACAATGACTAACCTTGACTGAAGATGAAACACTTCAATTATCAGTCTAGGTAGGGAGTAGTATGTGATCATAGAATTGGGAACTATCAATATGTTTACTTTAATTGCACTTTTGTACCAAAGACGTTGTTTTGAGAAACTTAGAGAGTGACAGTGATATAATATTTAAAGGATCAATGGAACGCTTTAAATGAAAGGAGAAAAAAAAATGAGGCCAAAGTTTTGTCTTTTTTTATACCCAGAAATACTTTTTTGAAAGAAAATTAGAGGGGGCTTTGAGAAGTGCTGTGGGATTTGACCACATGAGACTCTGGGCAGCCGTTGAGAGCCCTCCCTCCCCACCCCCCTCTTCCACCCAGCTTTGAAAAACCCAGATGTTGATACTTCCCTCTCTGATAACTGAATAGGCATGGATGTAATGGTCAAGACAGTTGGAGGCCTGTCTGCTTCATATGTTTTTATGTTTTCTTGTAACTTCTGTTACATATACATATACATATACATATACATATACATATACATATACATATACATATACATATAC
>NW_027185698.1:11861869-11869702 GCF_028583685.1 Petaurus breviceps papuanus
TATACATATACATATACATATACATATACATATACATATACATATACGAGTTACTTATACTCTGAAGTTTGGGGTGCTGACTTTTTTCCCCTGAACAAAGTAAATTATATATTTGATTGATTAAAGTAAGCTTCTTAACCCACCCCCAAAAGAAAGAAAATTAGAAAAATAACATGTTCTTGAGTCTGGCAAAATCCAAAAATATTAACCTCAAAGAAATCTTTGAAATTATATTTTTAACCTTTATTTTAAAGATTTCACAGATGTCTTCTTGCTTACATTCTCTGATATTATTCAATATCACTACCAGCCACCCTACTGAATAACAAAATACAAATTAAAGGAAATTTTAATAAAAATTTTAATTAGACTATGACATATTTCATATTTCATTAACAAATATAACATAAGCAAAGATGCCCTTTGTCTCTTGGTGAACACAAATTTGTATTACTTAGCTAAGGCTTTTTTTTCCAACAGTGCTAAAACATGGAATCTCTTAGTATAAAAGAAAAAAAACTAAAACTTTTTCACATGTAATAATATGATCAAAAGATCAAGTCTACACCTGAGAACTTAACCCAAGATAACTTCTTAGCTGATACACATACTTGGAAATACAAGAACATAACTTTTATATTTGATAACTGAAATCAGTTCAGAAATAATGAGAATGCTACCTACTCCTTTCTCGTCCATTCTCCTGTAGAATTTGATCTTTGGTAGATAAAAATTTTTATCACTTATGTTCCTTTCATATACACAAATGGGAATAGTGCTGCAGATTATAAATGAAAATCTGAAAAAAAAATAGGATGAGAAATGAGCCTAAAACATTTTCAAGAGAACCACAAGATTTTAATGTGTTTGAGAGACAGACTCTATGAAAAAATGACATGAATTTAATAAATATGTGAATAATGTTTCATAGTGAAATATTCAAATTAATATAATAAATCATGCATTCATAGGATATATGAGAAGCTATGATCTTGCTCTTCTATTTTCCTAGGAATTCATTGGCTTTTCTCCCTACTTATAGAAGTGGTTTACCTTATTCATGTTAGAGTTTATAGATGTGATTTATTTATTTGTTTTTTTTAATATTGTTCTGCTGAATGGATTTTTGGAATAAATGTTTGCAAGTATGTATGTATATGTATACACACATATACATATATATGTATACATGTATGTGAATATATATACATACATATTATATATATATAATCACCAATTTGGGGGAATATGCCCTGGGCCCATGTTTTCATTATTATGCAGAACTCCCAAGTTAGTGAACTCACTTTAGCAATATAGATTGGCACATTTTATGCAACTTAAGCCATACCAAATTGCCTAGAGCACTGAAAGCATAAAATGTCTTTTTATGGGTCATACAACCAATATGTGTCCAAAATGGGACTTTAAACTAGGTGTCTTACAGACAAGGAATGCCCTCTATTATTCCCTCTTGTGAATTTATCAAATATTTACTCTTTTTTGTGTTTTTAAAGGACCATAGTTAAATCATAATAATATAAAGACAGCAGGTATACAAGTTAGAAGTATTATACTCTACTATACCTTCCATTTAACCCTTTGGGTCCTCAGTTTTCTTGACTAAAATGAAGAGCTTAGATCAAATGGAAATAGAAATATAAAACAATAAGACCTTTTATATTATTATCGTTTGGTCTATGTCATATGTACATGTGTTCCAAGAAGATATTTACTCATCTATAAGGTGAGAATAATAATAAATATAATTTAAATTTCATACATATGAAAATTGGATAAGATAATGTATGTGAAACAATGCTAAGTTTAACACATATAAATGTCTGTTGATGTTATAATTGTTATAACTGACTGCAGTCTTTTTTTCTACTCTTATTATACTTCAACATCATTATTATTATCTGTCACATGCTCAGTATTCCAACTTAACTGGTCTACTAAAACTTCTTCACGTACAATACTGGACTTAAATAGTTGCTATGATTTTGGCTTGAGTCTCTCCTATATTTAGAAATCATTTTCTTCCTCACTTCATCTTGAAGATTCCCTAGTTTCATTCAAAGCATATTTCATGTGCAGTTTTATGTAGCAAGCTACCTTACTTCTCTCAGTTACTAGTGCCTTCCTCAAAAATGCTTTGCCAATTCTATGTATATTTAATATAGGCACATATGTGTACTTGGTGTCTCCTTTGAAATTTTTTGAGAGAAAATACTATTTAATTATGTGTATATCAGGGGCTAACATAATGTTTGAAATGCAGTAACTGCATCCAAAAGGATTTGGGATCAACTGATTATATATATTGTAGTTCCATTAGGTCAACCTTAGATATTAATTGCAACTCAAATAGAAATGAACTTCTCCAATCAATTCTGGTACATACATATGTGTATTATGCAATATACATATATGTATTTAGGTTTGAAATGTAATATACATATATATACATAGGAATATTTGCACATATGTTATATGAAGTGGAATTTATTCAATATCATTCTCAATCCAAATTATCATTTCCAGTTTATACAGTTCAAATTTGTGATAATCATCCATAACTCATTGCTTTTTTGATCTTTTTTCCTCTATAGCTTTAAAACAACTTTCCATGAGCTTCAATTCTATTGAACTTCAGGAAAATATTTATTCATTTCTATGACATATTTACTCAGTAGATTAGAGATCTAGAAAAATTGAGTCATTTGAAATATTTTGATTTACATATGTGGCCAAATAACATTGCTTCTTTGGAGCTCTGGCTATTAAGATTATTTTAAGTATAATCAGTGTTTTAAAACTAATAGCACTTCATCATTTTTTGCTTTTCTTTTTTTTTTAAAGCAATCAGGGTTAAGTAACTTGCTCAAGGTTACATGGCCAGTTATTATTTCTGGGTGTGGTGCTGAGTATCTGAACCCGGATTTGATCCAGCTTATCCTGACACTGGAGCCAGTGCTCTTACTCGCTGAGCCACCTGGCCGCCCCTAAGCAATTGGGGTTAAGTAACTTGCTCAAGGTTACATGGCCAGGTGTTTATGGGTGGGTGCTAAGTGTCTGAGCCCGGGATTCGATCTCCAGGTCTTCTCAACACTGGAGCCGGTGCTCTTACTCGCTGTGCTACCTGGCCGCCCCTGATTTTTGCTTTTCTATATTGATGTTTGATTTTGGTTGTTGTTAATCTTAGTAGTAGAATACAAACTTTTCTGATCTCACAGACAGATCCACTCAGGAATAGAGTAAAACAGTGTTACTTTCATTATTTTTTTAAGGAAGAAAGATGACAGGATTTACTCTGAGCTAAATGAAGGACTAGTGAGAGAAAATTTATAAAAGCTAGATGGAGTAAGGTGAGTGAGATTATTCAAAAAGACTTCATGAGTGAAATGAATAATGTGTTGTTTTTTCAAACATTTTGGATAACTTGATGTCTAAATAGTTTTTCTTGTTATTGAGAAGAGAAAAACATATTTCCTTAATTTTGATGATAAAATTAAATATAATAATAATTTAGTACATTTTTATTTGTAATTGATGTATGCTAAGGAGAAGAATGGGATTGTTTGGAGGAAGATATCATTTCACTCAAAGGAGATTAGTGTCCCTTATTATAAAATTTTATTGCAAATGTTCATATGTTATTTCAGAATTGTAAGGAAATTTTTATATATTTCATCATCAAAAAAGTCTTTTCACACAGATAGATGCTGCAAAGGCTGATATCAGTTTATAAGAAGATTATTTTAATTTATCCTATTTATCACTTAGAAGGAATTTATATAAATTTATTAGATGACTTTTAAAAATTTGGGGTTCTCTCCCTCCCTCCAAATTCCCCTACTCACTGAAAAAGCATATGATTGCAACTATACATGTGAAACTATGCAAAAATATTTCTAGAATAGCAATATTACAAAAAAAAGAAGAAGAATACAAGATATAAAATTATGGTTCACTTTGCAGTGAGTTAATCAATTATCACTCTGGAGGTAGAGAGCATTTTTAAAATCATGAATACTCTTGGATAATTATATAGATGTCTTTGGGGTATAGATTTATTGGGGAATCAAATATTTTGCTCAGTTTTGTAGTCCTTTGTACATGGATCCAGATTGTTCTCCAGAAATATTAGATCAGTTCATAATTCCAGCAACAATGCATGAATGACCTTATTGCTTTCTGCATCCCCTCAGAATTAGAATCTTAGAACACAGAATTAGAACCTTAGAACACAGAATTAGAAAATTAGAACTTAGAGACTTAGAACACAGAAATAAAATTAGAATCTTAGAACACAGAATTAAAAATTTAAAACTTAGAATACAGAATTATAATAAAAATCTTAGAACCTAGACACAGAATTAGAATCTTATAACTTATAATTAGAATCTTAGAATGCAGAATTAGAAATAAAGTCTTAGAACACAGAACTAGAAAAAAAGTCTTAGAACACAGAAAGAGAAGTAGTATTTTAGAACTTAGAATTACAATCTTAGAACACAGAAGTAGAATTAAATTCTTAGAACTTAGAATTAGAATTTTAGAATTTGGAATAAGATACTTAGAACACAGAATTAGAAACTTAGAACACAGAATTAGAATCTTAGAAGATAGAATTTGAATCTTAGAACACAGAATTAGAATCTTAGAAGTTAGAATTAGAAATTTAGAGCACAGAATTAGAATCTTATAACTTACAATTACAATCTTAGAATGCAGAATTACAATTAAAGTCTTAGAACACAGAACTAGAAAAAAGTCTTAGAACACATAATTAGAATTACAATCTGAGAACTTAGAATTACAATCTTAGAACACAGAATTAGAATTAAATTCTTAGAACTTAGAATTAGAATTTTAGAATTTGGAGTTAGAATCTTAGAACACAGAATTAGAATTAAAGGATTAGAAGTCAGAATTCGAATCTTAGAATGCAGAATTAGAATCTTAGAAGTTAGAATTAGGATCCTAGAACATATATTCAGAACCTTAGAATTAGGATCTTAGAAGACAACATTATTATCTTTAAAGGTAGAATTAGAATGTTAGAACACAGAATTAGAATCTTAGAAGCCATAGTTGAATCTTATAATTTATATTTAGAAACTTAGAATGCAGAATTAGAATTATAGTCTGAGAAGACAGAATTAAATCCTTACAACTCAGAATTAGAACTTTAGAAGTTAGAATTAGAATCTTAGAACTCAGAATTAGAATGTTAGAAGTTAGAATTAGAACCTTGGAACATAGAATTAGAATTAGCCTTAGAACACAGAATTAGAATCTTAGAACACAGAATTAGAAACTTAGAACACGGAATTAGAATATTAGAACTTAGAATTAAAAACTTAGAACACAGAATTAGAATCTAATTACTTATAATTAGAATCTTAGAACGCAGAATTAGAATTATAGTCTTAGAACACAGAACTAGAAAAAAGTCTTAGAACGCAGAATTAGAATTAGAATCTTAGAATTTAGAATTTCAATCTTAGAACACTGAATTAGAATTAAATTCTTAGAACTTAGAATTAGAATTTTAGAATTAGAATCTTAGAACACAGAATTAGAATTTAAATCTTAGAACTTAGAATCTTAAAACACAGAATTAGAATCTTATAAGATGTAATTAGAATCTTAGAATGATGGATTAGAATTAAAGTCTTAGAACACAGCACTAGAAAAAAGTCTTAGAACACAGAATTAGGATATTAGAATTTAGAATTAAAAACTTAGAACACAGAATTAGAACTTTAGATGTTAGAATTAGAATATTAGAACACAGCATTAGAATTTGGGAAGTTAGAATTAGAATCTTAGTACACAGAATTAGAATCTTAGAACACAGAATAAGAAACATAGAACTTAGAAACTTAGAACACAGAATTAGAATCTTAGAACTGAGAATTATAGACTTAGCACACAGAATTAGAATTTAGAGTTTAGGATTAGAATCTTTGAAAACAGAATTAGAATCTTATAACTTATAATTACAATCTTAGAATGCAGAATTATAATTAAAATCTTAGAACATGGAACTAGAGAAAATCTTAGAACACAGAATTAGAATTAGAATATTAGAACCTAGATTGACAATCTTAGAACACAGAATTAGAATTAAATTCTTAGAACTTAGAATTAGAATTTTAGAATTTGGAATTAGAATCTTGGAACACAGAATTAGAACCTTAGAAGTTAGAATTAGAGTATTAGAACACAGAATTAGAATTAGAATCTTTTAACTTAGATTTAGAATCTTAGAACACAGAATTAGAATCTTAGAAGTCAGAATTAGGACCTTAGAAAACAGAATTTGGATTTTACAAGTTAGAATTAGGATCCTAGAACAAATATTTAGAATCTGAGAATTAGGATCTTAGAAGACAAAATTAGTATCTTTGAAGTTAGAATTAGAATGTTAGAAGCCATAGTTAGAATCTCATAACTTATAATTAGAATCTTAGAAGACAGAATTAGATTTATAGTTTGAGAAGGAAGAATTAGAATCTTAGAAAACAGAATTAGAAATTTAGAATTATAATCTTAGAATTCAGAATTAGAATGTTAGAAGTTAGAATTAAAGTCTTAGAAAACAGAATTAGAATCTTACAAGTTAGAATTAGAATCCTAGGACACAGAATTAGAACTTTAGAAGTTAGAATTAGAATCTTAGAACACAGAATTAGAAACTTAGAACTTAGAAATTTAGAACACAGAATTAGAATTAGAATCTTAGAAATTAGAATTAGAAACTTAGAACCCAGAATTAGAATCTTAGAAGTTATAATTAGAATCTTAGAACAAAGAATTTGAATCTTAGAATTTAGAATTAGAGTCTTAGAACACAGAATTAGAAGTTAGAATAAGAATCTTAGAACACAGAATTAGAACTTTAGAAGTTAGTATTAGAATCTTAGTATACAGAATTAGAAATTTAGAACTTAGAATTAGAGTCTTAGAACACAGAATTAGAATTGGAATCTTAGAAGTTAGAATTAGAAGGTTAGAACAAAGAATTAGAATCTTGGAACGCAAAATTAGAATCTTAGAACACAGAATTAGAATCTTAGATGTTAGAAATAGAATGTTAAAACACATAATTAGAATCTTGGAAGCCATAGTTAGAATCTTGTAACTTATAATTAAATCTTAGAACATAGAATTAGAATCTTAGAACACAAAATTAGAAATTAGAAACTCAGAACACAGAATTAGAATTAGAATCTTAGAACATTGAATTAGAGTCTTAGAACACAGAAGTAGAATTAGAATCTTTGAACTTAGAATTATAATTTTAGAACACAGGATTAGAATTTTAGAATTTGGCATTAGAATCTTAGAACACAGAATTAGAAAATTAGAACTTAACAGCTGTTAAGTGTTTGACATGCAATTTGGAATCTGTCCATTAACCCAAGCTACGTAATATTGGAAAGAAAAGTGCTATTTAAATGTGAGTGTGAATTATTACAATGCATATGAGAACAATAAAGTTTGACAGTCTGTCAAATAGTGCCACACAATTTGTTTTACTTACAAAATTATGTTCTCCTTTCTCAGATGAATGGTACAACATTAACAGGCACAATTAATATAGGTATGAATAACTTATTCTTATTTATTTAGGCTATTGTTGGGCAATTTTCAATTCAAGTTAAAATGTTACTGTTAATGTCCTAAATGTTGTCATTTTTAAGTCATGCAAAACATTCCTCTATTAGCTATGTTGCAGAAAGGAAAGAAGGAAGGATGGGAAGAAGGAAGGAAAGAAGGAAGGAAGGAAGGAAGGAAGGAAGGAAGGAAGGAAGGAAGGAA
>NW_027185698.1:11869712-11880861 GCF_028583685.1 Petaurus breviceps papuanus
GGAAGGAAGGAAGGAAGGAAGGAAGGAAGGAAGGAAGGAAGGAAGGAGCTTTCTTTCACAAACTTTCTTTGTGAAAAATAATATGCTTCAATCTACACCCAGAGTTGATCAGTTCCTTCTCTGGAAGTGGATAGCATTTTTCATGATGAATTGTTCAGAATTTTCTTGGATCATTGTATTGATCAGAGCAGCTAAGACTCAAAGTTGATCATCCTTACAATATTGCTGTTACTGTATGTAATGTTCTCCTGATTCTGATCACTTCACTTAGCATGTGTTCATGTAAGTCTTCCCAGGTTTTTCTGAAAGTACTTTGCTTGTCATTTCTTATAGCACAGTGGTATTCACTCAAAATCATAAACCATGACATGTTCACTCATTCCCCAATTAATAGGCCTTGATTTCTAGTTCTTTGCCACCACAAAAAAGATAGCAACAAATATTTTTACACATAGAAGTCATTTTCCTTTCTCTTTGATCTCTTTGAAATATACATCTAATAGTGGTGGTATTATTCTGTCAAAGGGTATGCAGTTTTATAGCCTTTTGGGCATGTCATTTTCCAGAATGGCTGAATTAGTTCGCAATTGCACCAACAGTGAATGTGTCCCTACTTTTCCACATCCCCTCCAATATTTGTCATTTTCTTTTCCTGCAATGCCAGCAAATCTAATAGGTTTAGTAATGTGGTATCTCAAAGTCGTTTTAATGTGCATTTGTCTAATCGATGGTGATTTAGAGCATTTTTTTTCCCATATGACTATAGCTTTGATTTCTTCTTCAGAAAACAAATGTTCAGATTCTTTGACCATTTCTTGGTTGGGGAATGGTTCTTATTTTTGTAAATTTGGCTCAGTTCTCTACATATTTGAAAAATGAGGCCTTTATCAGAGAAACTTGCTATAAAAACATTTTCCCTAGCTTCCTGCTTTCATTTAAATTTTGGCTTCACTCATTTTGTTTGTGGAAGATCTTTTAAATTTCATGAAATCAGAATTATCGTTTGGCCTCCCAGGAGCCTCTCTGTCTCTTGTTTGGTCATGAATTCTTCCCTTATCCATAAATCAACATATATTTTTTTTTTCATGTTCCCCTTAATTTGCTTTTGATATAACTCTTTGTGACTAAATCATATACCAGTTTTCACTTTATTTTGATAAATAATATGAAATATATGCCTAATTTCTGCCAGACTGCTTACCAGTTTTCCCAACAATTTTTGTTAAATGGTGACTTCTTGTCCCAAAAATATGGATCTTTGAATTTATTAAACACTAGAATACTACTGTCATTTACTATTGTGTATTGTATACCTAATCTATTCCATTGATCTATGACTCTATTTCTTAGTGTCAGATAGTTTTGATGATTGCTACTTTGTAATATAGTTTAGAATATGGTACTGTGAGGCTGTCCTTCACAATTTTTCACTGATTCTTTTGATATTCTTGATCTTTTATTCTTCCAGATGAATTTTTCTAACTCTAGAAAATAATTTTTGGTAGTTTTATTGGTGTGACACTGAATAAGAAAATTAATTTAGATAGAACTGTCATTTTATTATATTGGCTCAGTTTACCTGTGAGCAATTAATATTTCTTCACTTGTTTAGATCTATCTTTATTTATGTGAAAAAATGTTTTATAATTTTGTCCCTGGGTGTGCTTGACAGGTAGATTCCCAAGTGAATTTAAATTGTCTACAGTTATTTTAAATGCAATTTATCTTTCTGCTGGTTTTTATTGGTTATGCTGTCATTTTTTTCTATCTTTTTTCCTTCTGTAAAAATGTTTATCAACTCATTAGACTCCGTGTAAAAAGCAGACAATGAGGGGTGGCTAGGTTGCACAGTGAATAGAGCACCGGCCCTGGAGTCAGAAGGACCTGAGTTCAAATCTGACCTCAGACACTTGACACACTTACTAGATATGTGACCTTGGACAAGTCATTTAACCCCAATCACCCTGCCTTCCCCCCTCCAAAATGCAAAAATAAATAAGTGAAAATGAAGCAGACAATGAGAGATACATAAGAGCAAAAGCGGACAACAGGGACTCCCAACAAAAATTAATAGGTCATTCAACAATGTCTAGAAAACAGCTGTGGTTAGTTTTCAGTCTTATTCTGAAGATATACACATATACCCCCAAAGTAAATGAGCTGAAGTATCAGAATGAAAATATATGAGTTTAGCATATAGAAATGAGAACCTCTGGGGCTCTAGATGATATAGAGCCAATCTTTAAGTTAAGATGGTGATGCAGAATCTATAGAGAGTCCTCGTGTGTATAGGTTGACAAGAAGTCATTCATTCATTCAGGTATTTTAATTAAGCATTTCTTAATCATCCACAAATAAAGTTACACTTTCCCTGCCATTTATAGTTCAGTAGAAATTCCCAAATATGCAAGAAGTGATCTTAGAATAGTTGTGGGATGGCCAGGTAGCACAGCGAGTAAGAGCTCCAGCTCCAGTGTTGGGATGACATGTGGATCGAATCTGGGCTCAGAAATTTATTACCCACCCAGAAACACCTGGCCGTGTAACCTTGAGCAAGTTACTTAACCCCAGTTGCTTAGGGGTGGCCAGGTGGCTCAGTGAGTAAGATCACTACCTCCAGTGTCGGGATGAACTGGGGATCCAATCTGGGCTCAGATACTTAGCACCACACCCAGAAATAACTGGCCATGTAACCTTGAGCAAGTTACTTAACCCTGATTGCTTTAAAAATAATAATAATTAAAAAAAAGAATAGTTGTTTTGTTTTTTCTTCCTGATTCCCTTTTTCAAAAATGTAGAAGCAGGCAGAATGGCACAGTGGATAAGAAGTTGGGCTTAGAAAGTCAGGATAGCCTGGTGTTCAAATCGCGCTGGAGACACTTACTAATTGTGTGACAGTGAAGTCACCTAGTGATTATTATCACCCTAATTTCATAGCTAAGAAAACTGTAGTTGAGAGTTTAGTGATTTGCCCAAGTTCAAACAGGGAGTTAATGAATGTCTGAGGAAGAATTTTTCCTGACTACAAGTCCTACACTCTGTCTTTTGCACCACCTAGCTCTCTCAAACTTAACTTCTCTGTGCCTCAGTTTCCTCATGTGTAAAATGAGGAGACTGGATTTCATGACCTCTAAGGTACTCTCCAGTTCTAAACAGAACCATCAACAATGGCTTCTCAATCATCTACTCCATGCCAAGTACATGTGATCCAATGTGAAGACGTTATCAGCTCTTATACAAGCACACCCCCAAAATGAATAAAGATAAATATAGGTAAATAAGCACTCTTCCTGCAAGCTGTGTTTTGTTTTGTAGGAAGCTAGTCCCAAAATATATTGGGAATCACTGCCTTAATTTTATTTGGAGAATATGTCGATAAATATAACAATTTAAATGAAATGGAAGAATACTTGTAAATACATAAACTGCTTAGATTAACAGAAGAGGAAATAGAATATCTAAATAAATCTATTCTAGGAAAAGAAAATGAACAGGTCATAAATGAACTTCCTAAGAAAAAAAGCAACAGGACCAGATGGATTTACAAGTAGATTCTACCAAACATTTAAAAATCAACTATATTATTTAATATAATAACAAATTATTTGGAATAATAGGAAAAGAAAGAGTCTTACTAAACTCCTTTTATGAAACAAATATGGTGCTGATACCTAAACCAGGAAGAGCAATAATGAAGAAAATTATAGACCAATTTCACTAATGAATATTGATGTAAAAATCCTGAATAAAACATTAGCTAGGAGACTATAATAATATACAAAGACTACACACTATGATCAACTGGGATTTATGCCAGTAATACAGGACTAATTCAATATAAAGAAAACTATCAACATTATTGATTATATAAATAACAAAGATAATGAAAATCACAAGATTATATCAATAGATGCAGATATTTTTTTTTACAAAATACAAAACTCATTCCCATTAAAAAAATACTTGAAAAATAGGTATCAATGGATTTTTACTAAAAATAATAAGAAGCATCTACCTAAAACTATCAGCAAGCATTATCTGTAATGGGGATAAGCTAGAAGCCTTCCCCATAATATCAGGAGTGAAACAAGTATGTCCATTATTAGCAATATTTTTCAATACTGTTCTAGAAATGCTAGCAATAGCAATAAGAGAAGAAAAAGAAATTGAAGGAACCAGAATGGGCAATGATGTAATAAAACTTTTCTTTTGCAGAAGCTATGACAATATACTTGGAAAAATCTAGAGATTCAACTGAAAATTTAGTTGAATAACTAATAATTTTAGCAAAGGAGCAGGACATCAAATAAACCCATATAAATCATCAGCATTTCCATGTATCATCATACAATGCTCTACAAGAAGAGATGGGAAGAAATAGTTCATTTAAAAAAATTTAGACAACATAGAACACCTGGGAGTATTCCTGACAAGACAAATCCAGGAACAATATAAACATAATTAAAAAACAATGTTTACACAAATAAAATCAGATAAAAGTAATAGTTCATGGGTGGGTTAAGCCAATATAATAAAAACCATAATTCTACCAAAAGTAATCCAGTTATTCAATGCCATCCCAATTAACTTACCAAAAAGTATTTTATTGAGCTAGAAAAAATAATAACAAAATTCATTTGGAAAAATAAAAGGTCAAGAATATCAAAGCAATTAATGGGAAAAAATGTAAAGAAGGAAGTCCTGGGGCAGCCAGGTAAGAGTAAGAGCACTGGCCCCAGTGTCGGGATGACCTGAGGATTGAATCTGGGCTCAGATACTTAGCACCACACCCAGAAATAACTGGCTGGCCGTGTAACCTTGAGCAAGTTACTTAACCCCAATTGCTTTAAAAAAAAAGGAGGGCTGACAGTGTCATATCTTAAGCTGTATTATAAGGTGGTTGTTATCGAAACTATCTGATACTGGCTAAGAGATAGAGTGGTGGATCAGTGGAATCAGTGGATATACAAAACATAGTAGTAAATGATTATAGAAACCTTATGTTTAATAAAGGTAAAGATTTAAGTTTTCAGGAAGAGAATTAATTATTTGGGGAAAACTGTTGTGAAATTTTAAGCAGTCTGACAGAAACTAGGTATAGATCACAATCTTCCATCATTTACAAAGAGAAGATTAAAATAGATACATCACTTAGACATAAAGGGAGATATCATAGGTAAACAAGAAGAACATGTCATATATTACCTATCAGACTTGTGGATGGGAGAAGATTTCATGAATAAACAAGAGACAGAGACATTTTGAGATTTAAATGGATAATTTTGACTATATTAAATATGTTTTATAAAAATAAAACCAAGATTAGAAGGAAAACAGAAAATGGGAGAAGGGGGGAAATTTTATAGACAGTTTCTCAAGTAAACACCTCATGCCTCAAATATGTAGAGAACTTTGCCAAACTTCTAAGAATATGATTCATTACTTGATAAATTGTCAAAGCACATTAACAAGCAGTTTTTGGTGGAAGAAATTAAAGTTACATATAGTCATATAAAAATGCTCTAAGTCATCATTAATTAGAGAAGTGCAAATTAAAACAACTTTGAGATACTATCTCATACCAATCATATGGCTAAAATGATGGAAAGTGAAGACAACAAATATTGAAAGGGATGTCTAAAATTTGGGATACTGTTGGTGTAATTGTGCAATTGATGCAACCATTTTGGAGAAAAATCTGGAATTATGCCCAAAGAGTTGTAAAATTGGGTATGTCTTTTGACCCAGTAATCCCAGTATTATATCCCAAGGCGATCAGGGGAAAATAAAATTATATATTCTGTTTATTTATAGCAGCTCTCTTCATGATGGCAAAGAACTAGAAATTATGGGACTGCCCATTAACTGGGAAATGGCTAAATGAGTTGTGCTATATGATTGTTATGGAATACTGCTGTGCTATGAGAAATGCTGAACAGGCTAATTTTAGAAAAATATGGAAAGACTTGCATTAAATAATGAAGAGTGAAATAAGCAGAATTAAGAGAACATTGTATATAGCAATAGCAATATTGTTCAAAGAGTAACTGTGAATGGGAGGGCTAGGTGGTGCAGTGAATAGAACACCAGCCCTGGAGTCAGGAGGACCTGGGTTCAGATCCGGCCTCAGACACTTAACACAAAAACTAGCCATATGACCTTGGGCAAGTCACTGAACTCCAATTTCCCTCCAAAAAAAAGCAAAAAAATAAAAGTTACTGTGAATGATTAAGTTATTCTGAAGTATATGAATTTGTAAATCAACTACATAGGACCTATAAAGGAAGAGTTATTCACCTTCAGGGAAAGAACTGCTGTATGGAACTATGTATTGTGTGTGTATGTGTGTACTTATATCTGTGTCAAATATTGGCCTTCTCTATTGAAGTATTGGAAGTAAGGAAGGGAAATAGCTTGGAACTCAAATGTAACAAAAAATAAAATAAAATATTTTTTTAATTAAAAAAAAGAAAATTTGAACTTAGAACAAAGAATTAGAATTAAAGTCTGAGAACGCAAAATTAGAATCTTAGAGCACAGAATTAGAATTTTAGAAGTTAGAATTAGAATCTTAGAACAGAGAATTAGAATTAAAGTCTGAGAACATACAATTAGAACCTTAGAACACAGAATTAGAACTTTAGAAGTTAGAATTAGAATCTTAAAACACAAAATCAGAATTAAAGTCTGAGAACACAGAAGTAGAATCTTAGAACACACAATTAAAAACTTAGAATTTAGAAACTTAGAATACAGAATTAGAATCTTAGAACTTATAATTAGAAAATTAGAACACAGAATTAGAATCTTAGAAGTTAGTATTCGAAACTTAGAATCTTAGAACACAGAATTAGAGCTTTAGAAGTTAGAATTAGAATCTTAGAACACAGAATTAGAATCTTATAACCTATAATTAGAATCTTAGAATGCAGAATTAGAATTAAAGTCTTAGAACAGTGAACTAAAAATGTCTTAAAACACAGAATTAGAATTAAAATCTTAGTACTCAGAATTACAATCTTTGACCACAGAAGTAGAATTAAATTCTTAGACCTCAGAATTAGAATTTTAGAATTTGGAATTAGAACCTTAGAACAAAGAATTAGAATCTTAGAACTAAGAATTAGAGTCTTAGAACACAGAATTAGAATTTAAATCTTAGAACTTAGAATTAGAATCTTAGAACATAGAATTAGAATCTTATAACTTATAATTAGAATTAAAATCTTAGTACACATAACTAGAAGAAAGTGCTAGAACACAGAATTAGAATTAGAATCTTAGAACTTAGAATTACAAACTTAGACCACAGAATTAAAATTAAATTCTTAGAAAAAGAATTTTATATTTTGGAATTAGAATCTTATAACACAGAATTAGAATCTTAGAATTTAGGATTACAGTCTTAGGACACAGAATTAGAATTAGAATCTTTGAATTTAGAATTAGAATATTAGAACACAGAATTAGAATTAGAGTCTTACAACTTAGAATTAGAACCTTAGAACACAGAATTAGAACTCTAGAAGTTAGAATAAGAGTCTTAGAATACAGAATTCGAATTAAAGTCTTAGAACACAGAATTAGAATCTTAGAACACAGAATTAGAACTTTAAAAGTTGAAATTAGAATCTTAAAACACAGAAATAGAATCAAAGTCTTAGAACACAGAATTAAAATTAGAATCCTAGAACTTAGAATTAAAATCTTAGAAAACAGAATTAGAATTTTAGAAGTTAGAATTAGAATCCTAGAACACAGAATTAAAGTCTTAGAACACAGATTCAGAATCTTAGAACACAGAATTAAAAACTTAGAACCCAGAATTAGAATCTTAGAACTTAGAATTAGAGACTTAGAACACAGAATTAGAATCTTATAAGTTAGAATTCGAATATTAGAACACAGAACTAGAATTAAAGTCTTAGAACACAGAATTAGAAACTTAGAACACAGAATTAGAATCATAGAAGTTAGAATTCATAACTTAGTACACAAAATTAGAATCTTATAACTTAGAATCTTAGAATGGAGAATTAGAATTAAAGTCTTAAAACACATACCTAGAAAAAAGTCTTAGAACACATAATTAGAATTACAATCTGAGAACTTAGAATTACAATCTTAGAACACAGAATTAGAATTAAATTCTTAGAACTTAGAATTTTAGAATTTGGAATTAGCATCTTAGAACACACAATTAGAATCTTAGAACTTAGAATTAGATTCTTAGAACCCAGAATTAGAATTTAAATCTTAGAACTTGTTATTTTCTTTTTCTATCATATTAGTCAATTTGATACCTATGAGATGGTACCTCAGGGATATTTTAATTTGCATTTCTCTAATCAAGTGATTAGAACTTTTTAAAAATATATATAGCTATGTAGAGCTTTTATTTCTTCTTCTGAAAACTGCCTCTTCATATCCTTGGACTATTTATTATTTGGGAAATTAATCTTTTTTTTTAATAAATTTGACTCATTTTCCAATATATTTGAGAAATGAGGTTTTTATCAGAAAAAAATTGCTGTAAAGTGTTTTATTTTAATATCTTGTTTGTGGTAATTTTTAGCAAAATATAGTTCCCTAGATTTATCCCTTTCAACTAAATCTTTTTGGTTATGCTTTGTTGGGGATTATGATTACCATCTTTGCCTTTTTTTATTTCAGCTAAGACTTTAATAGACTCTGCTACAGCTCTTTTACTCTCTGTGTGTCTTTCTGTAGTATGTGTGCTTCTTATACCATACATATTATTGGATTCTGGCTTTCAATCCATTCTCTTATCTGCTTCCATTTTCCGGGTTAGCTCATTGTAGTTACCTTTGCCATTATGATCACTAACTGTGAATTTCTCTCTATTCCATTTCTTTCTTTCTCCCTCTCCCTCCCTCCCCTTTTCCACTCACAAAAGGCTGCCTCGTTTCTATCCACTGCCTCCTCTTCCCTTCTTATCTCCCTGCTGTAGAAGATAGATTTCTTTACTCAATTATTATATATGTATGTATATATGCATATATAAATACACACACACATACATATGTACATACATATATACATACATACATATGTACATATATATATGTATGTATAAAACACTTCCTTTTTTTGACTCAGTTCCAATGAGAGTGAGGTTCAAGCATTACCCACCTCCACACTTTCTCTTCTACTATAAAATTTCTTCCTTACATGTCTTTTTTTTTTAAAAGCAATCGGGGTTAAGTAACTTGCTCAAGGTTACATGGCCAGTTATTTCTGGGTGTGGTGATGAGTATCTGAGCCCAGATTTGATCCAGGTCATCCCAACACTGGAGCCGGTGCTCTTACTCGCTGAGCCACCTGGCCACCCCTAAGCAATTGGGGTTAAGTAACTTGCTCAAGGTTACAAGGCCAGGTGTTTCTGGGTGGGTGCTAAGTGTCTGAGCCTGGGATTCGATCTCCAGGTCTTCTCAACACTGGAGCCAGTGCTCTTACTCGCTGTACTACCTGGCCGCCCCTTTTACATGTCTTTTTTATGTGAGTAAATCTGTCCCATTCTATGTCTCCTTTTCTCCTTCTTCCAATGCATCCTTCTTTCTCACCCAAATACTCATTTTTTTAGATCATCCCAACATAATCAACTCATGGCTATGCCATCTGTCTATGCAGACTGCTTCTAATTGCCCTAATAATGATATATTTCAGAAGTTGTGCATATCATCTTCCCATCAAGGAATGTTAAAAAGTTTCACCTTATTGAATTTCTTATGCTAACTGTAGCTTTTTATATGTTTCTCTTGAGTCTATTGTTTGAAAACCAAATTTTCTATTAGCACTGGTCTTTTCATCATGAATGCTTAGAAATTCTTTATTTCTTTAAATATCTGTGTTATCCTTTTAGAATTATACTTGATTTTGTTTGGAAGGTTACTCCATTGAAATCTTAGCTCCTTTGCCTCCTAGAATAAAAAAAAATCTAAGCCCTCTCTATTCCTTTAATGTGAAAGCTGCTAAATCTTGTGCTGTTCTAATTGTGCTTCCTGATTTACAAACTGCTTCTTTATGGCTTCTTGCAATATTTTTTCCTTGATCTGGATGGTCTGGAATTTGGCAATAATATTACTGGGAATTTTCTTTTCAAGACCTCCTTAAGGAAATGATTGGTGGATTTTTTTCAATTTCTATTTTACCCTCTCTTCTAGGACATTAGGCTAGTTTCTCCCCATAAATTCTTGACTTATGATGATTTTGTTTCATGGCTTTCTGTAAAGGCAAGTACAAGTAGCTTTCCAGGAGAATGCTTTCAAGATTCTGATTACATAGTATAGTGAACACTCTATTCAATAACAAATCAGAGCAAAATATTCACAGAAAAAAAAGATACAGCATTCACAATGTTACAACTTATCACAGAAAATAAAAATACAGCATTCATAACAACTTATCACATTAAATGGTCACATAGTTTTGACCACAGTGGTCACACAGTTTTGAACAAAGTATAACCATTTAGTCAATCCCTTAGAAAAACAATCATTCAATCATCCTTAAGGGCCACAAAATACAAAAATCAAAGTTCTCCACTCATGGGGCACACTGTGTTACAATATCAGTCACTACTCAGCACTCGCTTAAGGGGTAGTGTAAAATACATAGGCCATCCACCCCTCAGTCACAAATAAGTTACAATCTTCTCAGTCAGTACACAGTATCCAAGTAAATTCTTCTTTCAGCTTGACTCAAGATAGTCTCTCAGATTCCCTGGATCCTCTTTCATGGTCCCAGCTCCTACCTGGATTCACCAAACTGTCACCTGGGTTTAAAGGCAGACAGCTCCCAGATCCTTTTCCATCTCTCTGTGCAGTTCCTGTTCAACACTGAAGCTCACAGTGTCCAGTCCTTCAGTCTCTTTTCCCAGGAAGTCAAGGCTTAACAAAGCCATAAACAGGTTCATGCAAAATACCAGCATCACAGTCCTGCTTCCTCAGTCTTCTGCCACTCCAGCTGGTCTTTGGAAAATACTCAGCAGCTACTGCTGGCCCTTGGACTCAACAGCTCTTCCACTGCTTCTTAGCAGCTCTGGCAGGCCCTCGGACTCACAGGTTCGTTCCCATAGCTGAGAACCCATAGCTGGTTCCCAGAATCAAAATCACTTCATCCAGGTTCT
>NW_027185698.1:11881261-11895493 GCF_028583685.1 Petaurus breviceps papuanus
TATTGCTCCTCCCTTTTCAGCCCCTTCCTGTTATGTCAGCAACAGGAGTTCATACCTCCTGTTTCTTTAACAGAGGCACAATTTGAACTAGGTGCTAAGTATCTCTTCGCTTTCCAATATAAAGGGATCTTCAAATTTCATTACCATTATGCTTTCAGGTTGTCATTCTTGAATTATCTCTCTTCAATCAGTTTTTTTATGAGCTATTTCACAATTTCTTCTAATTTTATTCTTTTGACTTTCTTTTATTTTTTTGGATGTCTCATGGAGTCACAAGCTTCTGTTTGCATTATTATCTATTTTTAAATAGTAAATTGTCCATAAAATATTTGCAGTTTCATGTACAATCATCTTTTTCTTTAATTATACTATGTTATAGAAATGCCAGTCTCCCCCATGACAGTGTGGGTGGGGCACCATTAGAGAGCATGTTTTCCTGTTTTATGCCTATCTTGATATTAATAAACAGAGGGTTAAAGAACATTTTTTTCTCTTCTTTTACCTTTCATTATTCATACATAGTTTTGCTATAAATACAGGAGCTGTGGTTGGGGGGAGAGTCTTTAAATCAGCATTTTGCTTTGCTAAAACAAGTATTAATTTTTTTGGTAGTTGTTCAGTAATTTTTCAGTCATGTCTGAATCTTTATGACCCAATCTGAGTTTTTTTGTTTGTTTGTTTGTTTGTTTGTTTTGGCAAAGATACTGGAGTGATTTTGCATTCCCTTCTCCAGCTCATGTTACTTATGAGGAAATTGAGAATAAGGGTTAAGTGACTTGCCTGGGTTCACATAGCTAGCAAGTGTTTGAGGCTGAATTTGAATTCAGGTCTTCCTAACTCCAGTTTCAGTACTCTATCCACTGAGTCATCTAACTGCTTCTATTATTTTTTTTAGTAGGCAAGAAGCAATAAACATAGTGAGATTTTGTATTCTCTACACCTTTTAGTCAATTGTGTGATATTAACATGTGCTTTACTGTGAAATATTGCATGTGAGAACAGGTTTATTCCATGCAAATATTCTCACAAAGGATACCCTCAATGTATTTGTAGATTATTCTTATAAAAATTGAACAGATATGAATGTATGTAACTGGATGAGTATTTACTGATATTGTCTAAAATGTATATACATACACATACATATATGTATTTTATATATATACACACACCTATATGTCTATATCTTGTTTTTCTTCTCTCCTTTATTAGATTATAAGCTCACTAAAAGACTATCTTTAGCCTTTCAAAGCAATATGTGTGTGAGGTTACAGTTAAAATCTTGAATCTAGTAAGTGAGAAAGGACAGAAATGCTCTTCATATAAACAACTATGTACAGATAATTTTAAAATCACCTTACAGATAGAAGTTGGTACCAAGTGGGAAGTACAAATTATGCAAATTCTATGCAGTTGAAGAATGAGAAGATTGGGGACTGGGGAGGATTGATGAAAGGATAGTACTTTAGTCCCAAAGAAAGAGAATACTATATTTTAAAATAACTCATCAAGTACAAATTGAAGAGAATAATGAAAATGTTTAAATTCTGCAATCTATTACAAAATTAAATATATAAATACCATTAATGCCAATGTTTTAATATTCCTATGTAATATATTTAAATCCACTTACATATCCCTGAACTTTGATTGTCTGACAAAGTGGTGTTAGAAGTTTATAGAACTATCAATGCTCTTGTGAGTTTGTGTTGTTTAAAGTATTTCTTTGTTCAATGTAAATGAGTTGAAAACCCTAAAATCATTCTAGAACCAGAGAAAATAGACAAAAATTCATGTCAAGCCCTGATTATAGAAGGTCTTCTCAGAAATAATTTAAACTTTGAAGGAAGTTATAAATTAGTTGTTGTGTGGCATAATAATTGACTATTGATTAGTGTTTGAGAGTTCAGTCTTGATAAGTTTCAGCTATCTCATTTTATATAATCATTTTACCTTTGTGAATATAAAACATCTTTGAAGAGGGAGAATGTGTCAGTGCCTGAATATCTTTAGTAGCAGCCTGAAATGTATGGAGAGGAGAGTTTCCTTGTTTCCCAATGTGTATTTACCAGGGCTAATCAACTTCCTTACATTAATATCAATACATTGTTTTTCTTCCCTCCTTATTTATAATTCTCATCTTTATTTTGTGCTTATAAAAGAAAACTCAGTCAACAGCTTTTAAGTATGTTAACCAGTACAATTATTATGCGGCATTCATCAACTAAGATTTACTATTTTGCTATCTTAGAACTAATTTGATTTTCTAATCTTTTTTTTTTCCTTATCGGCATGAGAAAAACCGTGCAATAAAACATTGTCTGGAAATGGTATACCTGCCAGTAATCCTTGGAAAAGGAAGGCCTCTCTTTCATACATATTTAAATGTAAGCAGACTAGCATGTCTGTGGTTTTACTTGGAATGACTTTACTGACTCCTTAATATTACATATTGTCTCACACTCTAAGGCTTCATGTTATAGTAGAGCAACTACAAAGGAGATTCAAATATCATTTTTTCTTTGTTTCTTTGAAGTCCTGCATAAATTGCTGCTTAAAGATAAAAAAATAAAACTTTACATATGTTGTTTATGCTATTTTGGAAAGTTTTTTTTTTTAAATAAAAAAGAAACAATGAAAAAAGTCCCACTTAGAAATTTGAAATACTTTATTAATTACCCAGGTTTAGTTCCATAGATTTTTTTTCAATCAGTATTTATCTGATTTTCTGCCTTTCTCTGTTTTCTATCTCTTTATCTTCACCTGTTTCTCTGGTTTTTTATTGCCTCTGTCTCTTTGTCCCTTTATCTCTCTTGGTTCCTTTTTGCTGTCTTTTTCTCTGCTTCTCTCTCTCTCTCTCTCTCTCTCTCTCTCTCTCTCTCTCTCTCTCTCTGTCTCTCTGTATCTGTCTCTCTGTGTGTGTATGTATATATATATACATATATATATACATATATATATATACATATATATACATATATATATATATACATACACACATGTCTTACTATCCCTCTTTTTCTATTCCTTTCTTTTTCACCATCACCACCAGCAATAGTTCCTTGATAGATGTTAGATTTTTCATTGGATTGTTAGCTGACAAAGTATGTAAAGTGTAGAAAACATAATTTCAAATTAGGAGAAAGGCTATAAAATATTGCTTTTAGTTAATTTCAGATCCCCATTTATTTTCAAGGACCTAGAATAGGCATCAAAGACTTCTGGGAAGTGGCATACTTTTAAAATGCTAAACAGCTGGAAATCAAGAATTGACCAATTGATCACTAAACTCTGACTTCAAGTGACTATAAAGACAGGCGTTTAACTGCTTTGCTGCTGAAACACCTTGCATTAATCTTATGTAATTATGCTAAAATATTAAATACAGCTCAATGAGAATAATGACATTCAGTCATAATGGGATCCTACATTCTCTTGTGTTTTCTCTATTCTGGAATAGTCAGAGTACATGCTAACAAAAGGGAACATGGAATTTTTAAAGTCACATTTATACATCTGTTTGGGACTGAAGTAACCAATGTTAATTGTTGATAGAGTAGGACAAGGTAAAAACAATGTCTGATTTATAATATGAATTTTGCTTGAAAAATATTTTTCTGAATATTGTTTCATTTTTCATATTACATTTTTTTACACTCTGTACCAATGAATCACAATTATATTGCTCTGTAATATTAGCAAAGGGATCATATTACAAGAATTGAATATTTTTACCCCTACTTTAAAGAGGATAAAACTGAGGCTAAGAAAGATTCCGTGACATGCCCAAAGTTGCACAGCTAGCAAGTTTCTTAGATAGGATTTAAAACCCTGGGCTCCTGAAATGATGTTTTGTGTATTATCTACACTATTTTCCTTTCTTTCAATCTGGTTTTCACAATACAATAAATACTAATTAATTACAGTCTGTTAAATTATAACAATGCCCCTGCACCAAAGAAAGAAAACAAAAGTGAAATCATAAGGGGCTTAATAAGTTTAACCTATTTACAATCTTACATGCAAAGATGGTACTATTAACTTGCAAGAATTTTCTCATTAAAACAGTTATAGAAAAGGCAAGGGTTTGATTTGAATATGATGGTATGGTATTTAAAAATAAAATAAAATTAAGAGGTGAGAAGGAAAAATGCACTGGGAGAAAGGAAAAAAAGAAAAGGGAAATGTAGAGTGGGGTAAACTATATAAAAGAAGCAAGAAAGAGCTATTACAGGGAAGGGAAATATGGGAAAGGTGTCAGGGAACACTTGAACTTTACTCTCTTTGGAACTGGTTCAAAGTGGGAATCACATATGCACTAATTTGTGTAGGGGAATCTATCTTACCTTACAGGAAAGTAGGGAGGGAAGGGTAAAAGAGAAGAAGGGGTGGTGTTTATAGAAAGGAGGATGGAATAGGAGGAACCAGTATTCAGAAGCAAAACACTTTTGAGGAGTGGCATGGTAAAAGGAGAAAGAGAATAGAATAAAGAATGGAAACATAGGATGGAAACTTGTATTCTAAGGAGGAAGTAGATTCAGAGAAGCAAGCATGGAAGTAAGGAAAATATGAAAAAAAAATTCTAGAGAAAGTTATAAAGTAAGAGATGCATGGAAGGGATTTAGAGAGAGATATAGGAGAGATTTAAGATTTAGAAAGTCACATATAACAAGGAGAAAAAAAGGGGAATATATTACAGACAAATTAACACCTGGAGTTGGGCCTTCAAGTAAGCAAAGGAAAATAGCAAACAATGGGCAATGGGTTTAGGAGAAAGATCATTTCCAAAACAGAGGGAAATGGACACCACCAGAAATTTGGTAATTCTTCCCAAACAAGCACATTTTGGAGCACAGATACCTTTCAGTTATCAGTGTAACTTGCCTATGCGAACATGGCAAGATGAAACTAGTTCACAACACCACTTACATCAGCAACATCTAGCACAAAGTCAATAGGGCTGCTAACAAGTTAGTTTTCAATTGAGATTTGATAGTCATGAGTCCTAAAGGACTTTCTAAATTCTATTTTCCAGAAGTAATGACTGATTTTATTCCTACTGTCAAAACCAAACTCCCATTATAGAATTTACAATATGCTCATCCAATATTAAGTCCATATTTGCTATTGCATTTTTTTCTCCCAAGTCTTCTGAAATATGGTTCACTATTACAGGCATGTTATAAGTAAGCATATACTTCCATGTATTTATACAGAGAAGTCCATAAAAGCCTCAGAGAATTCCTTTTCCAACATACTTGTTACATGTTCACCTTTCTTTTTAAGAAGCAGAAATCAAGGACACAATTACTTGGGCAAAAGACACTGTTTTCTGTCAAGACTTTAATTTTAACATTTCTCTATTCTGTGTTTACATCAACAATTTTTCTAGTCATATTGCACTAAATAGGACACACGAAGATGTCTCTAAAACCATAAACTATATGTATTGTACTAGATGGATGATGCTTTAAATACTTGCTGGAACTTTTTTTTTCACATTTTTTCCATCTGGAATATGCTCATATCATCTTCCTGAAAATGACATACTTCTATCTTGTTCACAATTAATAAACATAATTCCCTCTTCCCAACTTAAAACTAAATGTAATAGACAATAAAAGCAATTTTATTTAGCAAATGTTAGATGGAATAGATATTTATTAGAACAAAAAATATATAATCATGAGGTGAATATTAACCATAGGAAATTACCTTTCTTGATACTCTGAGAGTTTTACATAAGCTTCCTCTAGTAGGAGTAGCCCTTTATCATAGAACAAACAGGCTTTAATCAAAGGGGTGGTTCAATAGTTCCTTCACTTCCCTGCCTCAGCTCTTGTAATCCCTGGGTAGGGACAACTAGTGAAAGTGAAATGACTATTGAAGTCCCTACATTTTCAACTCTCACCCTTGTCATTGAATTATTCTATAATAGGCCACTGGGTCTGTTCCTCCATATCTTTTCTCCAAACACCCAAAGCTAATTTTATTCCAGGAACAATTTTGTTATTTAAAATATACTGGTAATACTACATTACAAATTCAACTTAATGTTAATGCCTGGATATCTTGGGAAGAGGAAAAGAGATTGGAGGAGGAGAATTTTAACAAGTTTTCCAACATTTAGTTTTGTCAAAAAATACTTTCAGAGACAACCAATTCCCTTCATTGGAAGCTTTCAAACAATGTATTATGACACAAAAATTTTAGAAAGGCATTCCTTCCATCTTTTCAGCAATGATGCCTTATAATTCTGTTATCTCAAAAGTAGGTTTTAGGTTTGGTCTGGTTTTGTTTTTAGGAAAAATCAATGCCTTATATAGAACAACAAAAAAGATATATTACATGGACTGGGTAATGAATTTAATATAATTTTTCCTTGATATATAGAACATATTTAAACTTTATAAATTTATTTGTATCTAAACGTCACATTGTACATTGAAACTCAATTTTCCAATGAATTTTATTTTAAGTAATTCAAAACAGATTTTTATAGATAAATATTGGCTACTACATACAAGTAGTACTAGGGGAATGATAACTATAAATGTAGATAACATTTTACTTTTTGTATAGGTGTTATCTTTGGAATGATTTTTTTAGCCAGCGAACTGACAACAGAGCTAATACATCTTTATCCAATCTTTGGCAGAGTTGTCAGAATTTCATAAAGGTCTTTAAGTCATGTATGTAAAATTGCTTGCCAACTTTGACAGTTTTCCAGGATGGAAATTCCGTGTAACTCACATTCACCTATGTATTCCTTCTTACCCACTACATCTACATCTGCATTTATAACTACATGTATATATATATATAAATATGCACACATGTGCAAGCATATAAACATGAATTGATGAAATGCAGTTATATATATATGATTACATGTACATATTAAATTATTTTATGATGATATGAGAGGGCAGCTAGGTGGTACAGTAGAATGCCAGTCCTAGAGTCAGGAAGACCTGAGTTCAAATTTGGCTTCAGACAATTACGATCTATATGACACTGGATAAGCCACTTAACTTTATCTTAGTTTCGTCTTCTGCAAAATGAGCTGGAAAAAAATGGCAAACGACTCTGGTATTGTTGGTAAAGAAAATCCCAAATACCCTTACAAAGAGTCACACATGACTGATGCAAGTAAACAACAACAAAAATAATGGAGCGATGAAACATTAGCTATGATCACTCTAACCAAATTCTAAAAGTTAGTGTAAATTATCATATAATCAGAATAAATGAAAAAGAAACTTTCTTTCAAGGTGTTGGAGCTAGACTTACTACCCTCTGCCCAATTCATTTTAGAGGATTTTTGATATGGTGTGTATAGGTCATATACACACGTGTGTATACATACATGATTTTAACATTTAAAGATGATAGCATGCATACCATTTACTATTGATTTATGTTGTTCACAATAATGTATGCATGTGTGTATATATTTATATTTTTAACTTTTAAACATTACAGCATGTATAGTAATCATTATTGATTTTATGCATGTGTGATTGGTCTTAAATATTTATTAAAAGGGCAAATTTTTTTCTTTCTTTTAAATATTTACAGCCATTCGCAATGTTTGCACCTACTTATTTATGCTATTCAGGATTCTTTTTGCTTTTTTTTTCATTCATCACTTTCTTTCAGATCTTGTATCTTTAAGGTTTACCTCCAGGACTACTATCCTTAGATTGTGTCCTATGTCTGAGGTTTCATTAAAATTTTCCGTTTAACAACTTTGTTGCTCGTATGACCTTGACCATATAGAATATACATGTTCTCTGTACTCTTTCTTTAAAACATTAATTCTCTGATATGCCAAGCAAAATACCTTATAATCCTGTGTAAAAAGTTGCTGGGGACTTTGGGGTGATATTTCTAAAGTAGTTTTTCCTCAAAATATTTCTTGTATACAACTCAAAGAAATATTAATGGTGGGCATTTCCAGTTGTATTGTGGGCCATCATTTCAGTTCTGTTCAAATCATGCCATGCAACCTCACTTTCTATTCTATGCATAATAAAAATGCCCTTAAGTTGGGGGACAAGCTGCTATTTGCCAAGTTAGACGTTGCTTGTAATTTACATTTTTGCATCTCTTCAGGACACCATATCCCAAAAGAAAGGCATCTCATCACTAATAGTTGAACTCTACAAAGGCTTGTGTACTACTGTTCCCCAATAGTCTATAGGTATAATAGTATTTTCAGATCATGTATCTATGCTTCCTTAAACTGTTTCTTCTTCCTGCCCTGTCTATATCTACACAACTTTACAGCAGCAACAGAAGAAACATTATGCCACAGGACCAGTATCACAACATGCCACAGCAGCTATTTTTCTTCACATATAAATGCAAGTAAAACCTGCTTGGTTACTGACTAAATGCAAGAACCTATTATTTATTAGGATTCCTCCTTTTGCACTTAATTTTATCTAAATTTTAAGTATGATTCTGTGAGCAAGAGGAGACTTTTGTGGGAGTATTATCTCAGATCTCACAATTTTAAAAAGTAGTATTTGGTGTCCTTGCCCTTATCCCATGTTGGGAAAAAAAAAAAGCTATAGTTATGACTTGGTGGTCTTGGCTGCAGTTTATATGTCATTGAGAAATTCTACCTCTAGTACCTCTGTAATATTTTTGAACAAGTATGTCCAATATAGTGCCAGGCATATCAGTTATTTCTAGTAACTTGGCTGATATTAATTCTTGACTGTTACATCTAAAGAGATCTCGAATAACTTGATCTCTAGTCCCAGGGTGATATATGTAGGTTACAATACCAATTGCATCATATCTATTCCAGTGTCAATGATCAAATTCAAAATCTAGCAGAAGTGTATTTCACCAATCATAATTTTTTTCAGCATTGACTGAATCACTCCAATCATTTTATACAGCTTGTTTCCCATTATCTTCCCCCATTCCCACCCTTTTGCTCACTATCTAGCACTAACTTCAATATTTCCACATTTAATGATGAATGCTAGTACAATTTTCATTGCCTCACAGATTGTGATCATCTTCTTGCTTTCTCCTTTGCCAAATCAATTGATTGTCCCTTGCACTCTAGTATCACAGAGTTTTGCAGCTATTAGAACATCTGAGAATCCCACCACAAAATAATTGTTGGTTTTGGTGTTTAATAAATTAAAATCCTCAAAAACTCTTTTTAATCTAAATACTGACTAGTTAATAATTATAATTTTTCTGTTTGATCATGTTCAAATAACTTGTGTTTTGATAAATTCCATTTTATTTAAGGCGTATGTTTAATATTGAGTGAGATGAGGCTAAGTTTAGGATTACAAACAGAAATAGAGTATAAACTATTGCTTTTGATTACAAATTTTTTTTTGCTTTTTTTATTTTTGGAGGGGGAAGGCAGGGCAATTGGGTTAAGTGACTTGCCCAAGGTCACATGGCTGGTAATTGTGATCAACTGATTGAGACTAGATTTGAACTCAGATCCTCTTGACTCCAGGGCCAGTGCTCTATTCACTATACCACCTAGCCACCCCCTAAACATTTTTTTAAAGTAAATAGTATTTTCAATGTAAATACTAATAATAACAAAACAATCAAAATTAGGTGTTCTTTTTGTTAAAGATGATTTTGTTATATAATAAGTATAGCAAGAGCAAATATCTAAACATTTCCCCCTACCTATCCTACACATAATCTTCCTAAGCTTAGAAAATATTTCCATTTCTACAAAATACTGATTCTCCCAAACTCATATCCAGATATGCATGGTTGGCAGGTGAGGACATTCACTGGACTTGGGTGCCTAAGGTTACTGATTGTTGTTCTCTTGCTCCTTAAGAAACTAAGATTTTGCTCAATGTAAACCCAATGCTAAATACTCAATTCCAGATACTTAAGGCTTGCTTTCCTTTCCTTTAGAACTACCATGATTGGATATTTTAATTCTTTTACCTAGAACAGAAAAAAAAATCAGTTAAAATAGCCAAGGACCAGGGTATGTTTCATGGGACCATGTGGCTTCATAGAGGGAGTAGGGCTGAAAATCACTTCATTGAAACCTGACCTCTTTTTAGATGATGTGAGTGAAGGACACACAACATCACATGAAGAAATATAAGAAATTACAATGACCAAGCTTGACTACAAAGAAAGAAATATGAGAAAAACTTCCTTCACCTGTTTACAGACATTGGGATCCATAAATCTGGAACACTGCAAAAAATGTAAGACTTTTCCAATGCCTTAGTTGGTTTTGTTGGAATTTTTTGTTTGTTTGTTTTAAGGAGATAGTTTTTGGGAGGGGAAGGAGCCTTTCGGGAAAATAACATTTATCTAAGAAAACATAACACTTAAAAAGGCCATTGTATTAAACTTTGAAACAGTATAATGCAAAATAGAAAGTGGGGCAATAGCTCTTTTCCAGGTTTTTCTGAAGTCTGCCTGCTCATCAGTTTTTACAACACAATAGTGTTCTATTACATTTATAGGCCACAACTTGTTCAGCCATTCCCCAATTGATGGACATCCTCTCAATTTCTAATTCTTTGCCACCACAAAAAGAGCTGCTATAAATATTTCTTTATTGGGAGGTCCTTTTCCCTTTTTTATGATCTCTTTGGGATATAGATCTGGTTGTGGTATTGCTGGAATCAAGGACATGCAGAGTTTTATAACCCTTTTGGTATTATTCCACACTGCTCTCCAGAATGGTTGGATCAGTTCACAACTCCACCAACAATGTGTTAGTGTTTCAATTTTTCCACATATCCAACATTTATCATTTTCCCTTGCTTTTGTATTAATCTGATGGGTGAGATGTGTTACCTCAGCATTATTTTAATTTGAATTTCTATATTCAATAGTAATTTAGGGCACTTTTTAAAGGTGAATATAAGAAAGCTTTAATTTCTTCATCTGAAAAGTGTCTTTTCCTATCCTTTGACCATCTATCAATGGGGGAATGAATTCTACTTTTATAAATTTGAATCACTTCTCTATATAGGTGAGAAATGAGTACTTTATCTGAAACACTGACTGCAAAAAATTGCTTCCCAGATTTCTGTTTTCCTTCTAATATTGTTTGCATTGATTTTCTTCATACAATAACTTGTAAACTCAATGTAATCAAAATGATCTTTTTTTTATTTCATAATGTTCTTCCCTTCTCCATAGATCTGAAAGGTAAACTATTCTTTGCTCTCCTAATTTGCTTATGACATCATCCTTTATTTCTAAATCATGGACCCATTTTTACCTGATCTTGGTATATTATAAGAGATGGAAGTCCATGCCTCGTTTCTGCTATACTATTTTCCAATTTTTCTACCAGTTTTTGTTAAATACTGATTTCTTACCACAGAAATTGGAATGTTTGGGTATATCAAACAGTAGACTACTATAGTCATTAAGTACTGTGTCTTACGTGCCTAACTTATTCCACTCATCCTCTATTTCTTAGTACCA
The DNA here is from genome assembly GCF_028583685.1 of Petaurus breviceps papuanus. Lineage (NCBI taxonomy): Eukaryota > Metazoa > Chordata > Mammalia > Diprotodontia > Petauridae > Petaurus > Petaurus breviceps. The sequence continues at coordinate 11,892,728 of NW_027185698.1, forward strand.
AATAGTTTTGATGATTGCTGCTTTATAATATAGTTTTAGATCTGGTACAGCTAGTCCACCTTCCTTTGCATTATTTTCACTAATCTTCATGATATTCTTGACTTTTTCTTCTTCTAGATGAAAATTGTAATTATTTGTTGTCACTCTATAAAATATTTTTAGCAAATTGATTAGTATGACATTGAATAAGTAAATTAATTTAGGTGAATTTACCATTTTTACTATATTAGCTCAACCTAAGCATGAGCAATTGGTATTTTCCCAATATTTTAGATTTTACTTTATATTTATGAAAAGTGTTTTGTAATGGTGTTCACATAGTTCATGGGTGCGTTTTAGAAGTTAAATTTGCAAATATTTTATATTGTCTATAGTTATTTTAAATGGACTTTCTCTATCTCTTACTGCTAATTTTATTGGTGATATATAGAAATGCTAATGATTCATGTGGTTTTATTTTATATCCTTCAACTTTGCTAAAGTTGTTATTTCAAGTATTTTAGTTGATTAAATATATACCATCATATCATCTGCAAAGAGTGATAATTTTGTTTCTTCATTGATTATTCTAATTTCTTCCATGTCTTTTTCTTTTCTCATTGCTAAAGGCAGCATTTTTAGTACAATGTTACATAATGGTGGTGATAACTGGCATTCTTATTTCACTTCTGCTCTTATTGGTAAAGTTTCTAGAGTATTCCCATTACATACATATGTTTACTGGTGGTTTTAGATAAATGCTCCTTATAATTTTAAGGAAAACCCCATTTTCCTAAGTCCTCCAGTCTTTTTTAATAGGAATGGGTGCTGTATGTTGTCAAAAGTCATTTTTTCTGCATCTATTGAGAACATCATATGATTTCTGTTATATTTGCTATTGATATGATCAGTTAGGCTGATAATTTTCCTAATATTGAAATAGCACTATATTCCTGGTATAAGTCTCATATGGTCATATAAATTTCTCCACCCAACTGAGTGTTTATTTTATTACCTCTTGGAAACAAAGCTGATGAGAACTAGGCTCAAAATATTCTCACACCTCCCTTCTTTTCCTCTATTGTCATAGGTCTTTTGTACCTCTTCGTGTGATGTATTTTACCTCATTCTTCCCCTCCTTTCTGCTTCTCACAGTATGATCTTTTTTTAACCCTTATTTTTTCATATAATCACATGAAAGCCAACTTATACCCATACTCTATGCCTATGTATACTCATTTAAACTTTCCGAATATAAATAACCTTCTCAAGAGTTAGAAATATCATATTTGCATGTAGCGATGTAAATAATTTAACCTTATTGAATAACATGTTATTGTGGTTTTTCTTTACTGTTTTACTTTTTAATGCTTCTTTTGAGTGTTGTATTTGAAGATTGAATTTTATGTTCAACTCTGGTCTTTTCATCAGGAAAGTCTGAAAGTCCCCTATTGCTTTGAGTATCCATCTTTCCCCTGAATAATTATGCCCAATTCCCCATTGTGTTTTAAATGGATCTTTAAACCCAAATCCTTCTGGCTTACATTTAATGGCCAGTAATAACCTGAGCCCAATTCTCTGTTGCTAATGTGTTTGGTTTTGATAGCTTAGCATGAGTGTAAATAGCAATCGCTTTATGTTCTGCTTAGAAACTCTGAGTGTCTTCTTTTCCCAGATTGATATGTTTGTGGTGGAAAATTGGCCCATTGTTTGCCTCAAACTTACCTTGACCTTGGTCATTGAATGGGCATGACTTCAGGGAAGCTGAGAGCTGGTAACAACCTTAATTTAGAAAGGCCAAAGTCACCCATTGCAACCATGATTCATGAACACTTGTGATCATCAATCATCTTGACTTTTGTCTTACCACCATATTTTGATGTGAGAAGAGAGCAAGGCTTACAACTTTGTGTAGCTCTGCCACACTCAAGTATAATTAATGTGCAAATCAAAATGTCACCTTTGCAATATCATTGGGCCTCTTCATGAAGGGAGGATTATCATCATCATCATCATTAATGATGACAACAATAATAATAATTATCATTAATAATTATTATTTATATTATTGTAATATAATTATAAATAATAATAAATAATAACAATAACAGCTGCAAACCTACAGATCCAAATTTTAGAGGCAATGTCTCACTATTTGACAAACATTGTTGGGAAAACTGGAAAGCAGTGTAGCAGAAACTAACCATAGACAAAAATATCACACAATAAACCAAAATAAGATCAAAATGTATATATGATATAAATATAAAGGGTGATGTGACAAGGAGCTTAGGGGAGCAAAGAATAATTTACCTGTTAGATCAAAAGATAAGTGAAGAGTTTATGACCAAAAAAGAGATAGAGAATATGATGAAAAGTAAAAAAAAAAGAATTAGGTGTAAAATCTTTTTGCACAAATGAAAGTAATTCCATCAAAATTAAAAAGAAAGAAACCTCGAAAAGGCCTCATTTCTCAAGTATATAGCAAAGTAAGCCAAATTAAAAGAAAAAAAAGATACAGGACATTCCCTAACTGATAAATGGTCAAAGGACATGAACAAATGGTTTTCAGAAAGCATCAAAGCTGGTAGAAGCAGGAAACTCCATGAGCTCCCCCCACAACCACCTCAAATATCTATAAAATATCACTCTAAAGAAATTTTAGAGCTACAGAACCCACAAAGTGACAGGGAGAAACAAATCTCCCATTGAAGGAAACCTAGAAACTCCACAGGAAGTTCCATCACAACATGTTGGAAACTTAGCCCAGCATCACTTAAGCCTGGG
>NW_027185698.1:11895503-11900946 GCF_028583685.1 Petaurus breviceps papuanus
CAAAGCATGGATCACCAGTAGTTAAGACAGTTCCCTAAAATATCAACCCATAAATGCCAAAGACAAAGAAAAGGTCAGTGTGGAGCTTTGTTGGAACTTGGGCGGGGGGGTAACAGTCCAGCCCCTGCACCCAGAGCATAAAGTGGCTGAGGCACTGCAGCTGTGCAGCTACCTCCATGTGGCTGCTTTAAAGCACCTGGCCTGCAGATCATAAGGGGAAAAAGTTACCATTCAGAGGATAATTGCTCTTACTTTAACCTGCCTGGATCTGGATCACAGTCTTGGTTGGTGATCCTGAGGTGTGTGACCAATGAGCCAGAGCTTCTGGGGGCAGCAGATAGGGCACCCAAGTAATAGCTCTGGTAGCTGTGAAAACCCCAGTGCTTTGGGATATAGCTCTCCTCTCTGGAAGCAGAATTCTACTGTGTCAAAAAGCACAAAAGTCAAATTATTGAGTGGCAACATGGACAAGCAAAGGAAGCAAAGCAAGCACAACAGTGAAACCTTAGATTCCTTTTCTGGGGATGAAAAGGATCAAAGCATGGAGTGGCAGGAATACAAAGAAGTCAGAACTCCTGCACCAAATGATTCCAAGAAAAATATGAATTGTTTACAGGCCATGGAGGAGCTCAAGAAGGATTTTGAAACTCAAGTAAGGGAAGTAGAGGAAAAATTGGGGAGAGATGAGAATGATGCCAGAAAATCATGAAAAGAGTCAACAACCTGACAGAAGAAAACAACACCTTAAAAATAGATCAACTCAAATGGAAAAAGAGATCCAAAAAGCCAATGAGGAGAAGAATGCCTTAAAAAGCCAAATTTGCCAGATAGGAACATAATTTTAAAAGCTCACTGAAGAGAATAATCCCTTCAGAATTAGATTGGAGCAAGTGAAAGCTAATGACTCCATGAGAAATCAAGACACTATTGAATAGATCCAAAAGAAAATGAAAAAATAGAAGCAGATGTGAAATATCTCATTGGAAAAACCGTTGACCTGGAAAATAGATCAAGGAGAGATGATTAAAAATTATTGGACTACCTGAAAGCCATGATCAAACAAAGAACCTAGAAAATATCCTTCAAGAAATTCTCAAGGAAAATAGCACTGATATTTTAGAACCAGAGGGCAAAATAGAAATTGAAAGAATTCATTGATCATCTCTTGAAAAATATTCCCAAAATAAAACTCCTAGGAATATTATAGTCAGCTTCCAGAACTCCGAGATCAAGGAGAAAATATTACAAGCAGCCAAGAAGAAAACATTTTGAATATTGTGGAAACACAATCAGGATAACACAAGATGTAGCAGCTTCTACATTAAGGGATGAAAGGGCTTCAAATATAATATTCCAGAGGTAATGGAGCTAGGATTAAAGCCAAAAATCACCTACCCAGCAAAACTGAGTATAATGTTTCAGGGGAAAATATGATCATTCAAAGAAATAGAGGATTTCAAGCATTCTTGATGAAAAAACCAGTCCCCCTCAAGTCCTTCACAGTTCCTGTTTCTGGGAAGACAAAGCTTTAACAGAGCCACAATAATATTCATACTCATTTCTGGCACCATCATCAATTCACTATCTGCCTGTGAAATCAACTCAGACCCATCAACAAGGTCTGCTATCTCAACACAAATCATCAACATAGAAATCAACACTCACCCACAGACAAGGTCCAAGAGGTCAGGACAAATCATCAGTAAAGTCCCATGACCTCCAAAACCCTCCTCCAGGACTTCTGTAAACACACAATCAGAATATCCTCTTTCAGGGCTTTCAGTAAGGTCCCAGGACTTGTGTACAAAGTATTGCAAACAAACATCAACATAGACAGAGCAGATAAACAATAGTGCTAGAATATCACAAGTATTCTCATTAACTTCCACCACAAGAGTTCTCTTTTCAGCTACTATTGTCTCTAGCACTGGGGATCTCCCAGGAGTTTGCAAGTTGTGGGGTTCACAAATTCTGTTTCTTAACAGACTGAAACAAGGTGTTAATTCAATAGCTCAAACAAGGTGTGGACCACTTCTGTGCTTGCCATTTACACATGGTAGAAGCATACTGATAATGGTGGCATGGCACTTTCCTGAAAGTGGAAATCACATTATCATGAGAATGTTGTTAAGTCCTTTTGGGAGGAATACAAGCTGTTGACTAGATTTGATGTCAATGTAAAACTTATGCCATCCTCATAGGCTTCCCATTGCTGTGGAAACTCCATAAAATGTGTATCCAGCTTGACTTCAGTAAGCTGGCTTTCATTTACCTGCCTTGTTTCACTCAGGGCTACTCTTTGGAATGCAACACTTTCTCAGTTCACTCACAACAAGAGCTGCTTGTCTTTCAGGTCTAATAGATTTCTTGTTGTCCAAAAGCATGTGTATATGTCATGTAGAAACATCTTCACAAGGTTTTGTGTGTGTGTGTGTGCATGTCTTTGTTCTCAACTTCAGGGTGGGATCCCCACCTACCACAGTAAATAGGTCAGGTTTAGGTGAAGAAGATAACTTTAGGGGACCTTTTCTAGCTGTTTACTCATGCTAGATGGTGATTAGTGTGGTTTTTAATAAGGATCCTATGGTCTATGCTGCCTGTGTACAGAGTTGTGACTATAGGTCCAAGTGTATCTGCACCTGCTGCTTTTTCACTAGCCCATTAAAATTATTGAAAAATAAAATAATGAAATAGTAAAATAGTAAATGGTAATAGACATAAAAAGGTGATAGATATAAATATGAATGTATAATTTATGTTCTTGATTCATGACTGTCTATATATAAAAGAAGGGGTTTGGATTAGATTATCTCTGAAGTTCAAGCTCACAATTTGTGATTCTTTGATCTTGTGATTTACATTAGTATTCATGTCTCATTTTTTAATCAATATAATTTTCTCACTATTAACCAAAATCACTGTGATGACTTATAACTCCTTGATATATTTTATCATAAGGAAATTCTCCATTTCTGAAATACATATCCATTTCAACTCTACATACTAAAATTTTTCTCTTCTTTTGAGGTTCTGCTCATGTGTTGCCTCCTTCACAAATCTTTTGCTGCTTTTCTTAGCTGAAAGTGTTCTTTAACTACTCAAATATTCCTAGAATCCTACAGATGCAAACTTGTCTTCTACTTGCATCCATGTAAAATGTGCCCCTCTGTATCTCAGTCAAGTATGACTGAGAAGATTGTAAACTTCATGATAGAATGAACTGTTAAAATTTTCAGCTTTGTACACCTAATATCAAGCACAGTGCCTTGCTTCATATGCACTTTATAATAATCCATTGAATTGTACTATCTTTGGACTGACTCCTAATATGGTCTATAATTTTATGTTCTTCTTTTTCTTCAGTCCTATTTTAACAGTGTAGTTTTAGTACTTTGTTTTAAATATTGGAATACATGGAAGATCAGAAAAAATAATAGTAAATTGTAAATATCAGAATGGATTTAAAAGTCAACTCTATATATCTATGTTTATATTTTGTCTTTAAATTTTATTATGCCCATAGTTTTCACACAATTCATTTCTTGATCTACCCTATAAACATTGCAAAACATAGACAAAACACCTTCCTTCTAAACCCCTCCTTTATAGCAAAGAAAAACAATTAGGCAAAGCTAACACAGTGATAGAGTCTGTAGATATTTGGCAGTTTATCCTCTCCACAATCCCACTGAACTGCCAAGTCCAGAATTCTGTTCTATCATTTATCTTTTAAAAACAATCCTGGCCATTATATTTTATTTGAGCTCAGCTGACTTTCAGTGTTATTTTCATTTATATTTGTGTAGTCAGTATGCGAATTATTCTCCTGGGTCTGATGAAAGCCAAATGCTATTCAGAAATATCTGCACAGCTATCTCTCTAGTATCATGGAAGATAGACTGATATAGATTATATGAGCATTTATCTCTTCTCCTATATTAAACTGCAAGCTTCTCAAGGGCAAGACAATAAAATTAAAAACTTAAGACATACATTTGAGAAGACTGGTCATGGTTATAGCTAAGCCTTCTTCTGAAATCATTAAAGCATAATGATATATTACATGAATGTGTGCTATAATTGTTTTTTTTCCTCTTATTTGTGTCAATGGTTATAGTGACAGCTAAGCCTTGCAGCCACTATTTTTGTGATTCTAGTATGTGTAGAGACCAGTATTGAGACTTCTCATGGAGATTGTACCTTTAACTCCCATAGTGAGCTATTATATGGTTCAATTTTTTTCATTTTGTTTAAGCACAAAGTGCAGTGGAGACAAGTTCAACTTTCTGATAAAATCTACATGAGAAGATGAAGATTCTGTTACAGTTTATTCCCTACTATCTCTAAGTAACTATTTTAATTCCTATATGTAATATATTAGAGAATGATTTTCCTTCTATTTTCAAAATTTTACTTTTGTTTTCTCTGCTAAAGTGAAACTGTTTTCCCTGGAGAAGATAAGATGGGAATGGATAACAGAATATACCCCCTAAATAAATTAATAAACATTTGTAGAACAGCTAGATACCTTCAATGAGGCCACATCACGAGGATATTTACAAAGCATCTATATATCAAGGTTCAGTTGAATACAGATTTAGACTTAGAATGTCATAGAATGTCAACCCCATCATCTTGCAAATAAGGCAATGGAGGCCAAGAAAATTTAATTAGTTGACTAGGGTCACACAGCTAGTAAATATAAGAGGCAAAAAATAAAGCCAGGGCCTCCATAATATAGGTTCCATACTTTCTTCACCTCTCTTGCTACCTCCAAAAAAGTTAGCAGATATGATTCTACCACAAGTGAACAAGATTCGAGTAGCATTGTTGCTTTGATATTCCAAAAGAAAATTGGAACTAAAGTGCATAAAGACTTCGAATTCTTGGCCAATAAATTTGACAAATATATCTGGGAGAAAAGGATATATAAGGAAAGTTTTAGATTATGGAAAATGTAGAGAATGAAGCAGTATTACTGACAAGAAACAAATAATGGATCACACATTTCTTTTTTTTTTTAATAGAGTTATTATCTTGGTAGATTTGGAAAATGTCATAGGCATAATGTGCCTCTGAACTTCAATAAAATGTTTGACCAAGTCTCTTTAAAACTGTCCTTGTGGACAAGATGGACAGTTGTGTATGTTATTACAATCAGGTGTATTCAGAATTAGTTAAGTACTTAAAAAAATCATTAGTGAATCTGCGGTATACAGATGAATTCAGATTCAATTCACTTGAATTTTGAGATGTATTTTTAGTGAATAACAAGTTCAATATAATTTGATATACTGCTATGGCTATCAAAAATAGTGAGATTTTCTTTGGCTTTATAAGCAAATCAATGCAAGTTTTTAAGTGCTTATTATATGCTAAGTATACTGTTAAACTCTGAGAGAAAAGAGGGAAGGAAGGAAGGAAGGAAGGAAGGAAGGAAGGA
>NW_027185698.1:11910946-11934408 GCF_028583685.1 Petaurus breviceps papuanus
TTAAACATTAGTCAGGTTGTAGAGAAAGATTATAACCAAAGGAATGAACAATGGAATAGAGGAAACAAAACAAAACAAGGAAAAGAAAGAGCAGGTAGTTTGCTTCAATCTGCATTCAAACTCTGCAGTTCTTTCTCTGGATACAGACATCTTGTTCCATCATGAGTCTTTTGGAGTTAGTTTTCTTAGAACCTTGCCTGGCTGAGAAGAGCCAAGTTATCAAAGTTACTCATCACACATATGTTGTGTCTGTAATTGTGTAAAAATCTCTCCTGGTTCTGCTCTTCTCACTCAACATCAGTTTGTATAAGTCTCTCATGTCATTATAAAGTCTGTCTGCTCCTCATTTCTTATAGCACAGTAGTATTCCATTACATTCATATACTACAACTTGTTTAGCCATTCCCCAATTGATGGGCATCCCCTTGATTTCCAATTCTTTGCCACCAGAAAAAGAGAAGCTATAAACATTTTTTGTACAAATGGGGCCTCTTACAACTTTGGGATACAACCCTAGAAGTGGTATTGCTGGGTCAAAGAGTATGCACTTATTTATAGCCCTTTGGGCAAGGTTCCAGATTGCTCTCCAGAATGGTTGAATCAGTTCACAATTCCATCAACAATGCATTAGTGTTCCAATTTTTTCACATCCTCTCCAGCATTTATCAGTTTCCTGTTATGTCATCTTAGCCAATCTGACCAATGAGATGTGGTACCTCAGAGTCATTGTGATTTGTAGTTCTCTAATCAATAGTGATATAGAGCATTTTTCCATATGCTTATAGATATCTTTAATTTCTTCCTCTGAAAACTGCCTGTTCATATCCTTTGACCATTTATCAATTGAGGAATGACTTGTATTCTCATAGATTTAACCCAATTCTCTGTATATTTTAGAAATGAAGCCTTTATTAGAGACACTGGTTGTAAAAATTCTTTTCCAATTTTCCACTTCCCTCTTAATCTTGGTTACATTGGCTTTGTTTGTACAGAAACTTTTCAATTTAATGTGATCAAAATTATCAGTTTTGCATTATACAATATTATCTAATTCTTGTTTAATAATAAAATCATCCCTTTTCCATAAATCTGACAGGTAAACTATTCCTTGGTTTCCCTGATTGCTTAAAGCATCAGCCTTTATACCTAGATCATGTACCAATTTAGGCTTGATTTTGGGATATGGTATTAGATATGGGTCTATGCCCAGTTTCTGCCATACTATATTCCACTTTTTCCAGAAGTTTTTGTCAAATAGTGAGTTCTTATCCTCAAAACTGGGGTCTTTGGGTTTACCAAAGAGTAAATTGCAGTAGTCATTGACTGCTGAGTTTCATGTACCCAATATATTACATTGATCTTCTACTCTATAATTCAGCCAGTACCAAGTAGTTTTGATGATTGCTGCTTAATAATACAGATTAAAAACTGGTCTGGATAGGCCACCTTCCCTAGCATTTCTTTTCATTAATTCTCTTGATATTTTGGACCTTTTATTCTTCCAAATGAATTTTATTATTATTATTTTTAGCTCTATAAAATAATTTTTTGTCGATTGATTGGTATGGCACTAAATATGTAAATTAATTTAGGCAACATTGTCATTTTTATTATATTAGCTCGACCCAGCCATGCAAAACTGATGTTTTTTTTTTCCAATTAGTTAGATCTAACTTTATTTGTGTGAAAAGTGTTTTGTAGTTGTGTTCATATAGGTTCTTAGTTGGTTTTGGCAGGTAGATTCCCAAATATTTTGTAATGTCTATAATAACTTTAAATGAGATTTCTCTTTCCATCTCTTGCTCTTGAATTTCTTTAGAAATATATAGGAAAGCCGAGGATTTATGTGGGTTTATTTTATATGCTGCAACTTTGCCCAACTTATTTATTATCTCAAGTAGTTTTTTAATGGATTCTCTAAGTATATAATCATATCATCTGCAAAGAGTGATAGCTTAATCTCTTCTTTTTAAAATTATTTTTTAGTTTACATCATTCATTTCCACAAGATTTTGAGTTACAAATTTTCTCCCCATTTTCCCCCTACCTCCCACCCCAAAACAGTGATCCCACTGAATATCCCCTCCCCAAATCTGCTATCTCCCATATCTTTGCCCAGGCCCCCTCCGACTTCCCAGTAGGGCACAGCGGATCTCTATGCCCCAGTTCCTGTATATCTTATTTTCCAGTTACATGTATAATTATAAATAATAATAATAATATATTTTTTAACTTTTGATTTTAAACCTTTGAGTTCCAGATTATTTCCCCACCTCTCTTGTCACCCACCCTTACTGGGAAGATAAGCAATTCAATATAGGTTGTACAAGTGTATCTATGCAAAATATTTCCATAGTAGATATATTGTGAAAGAATGACTATATTTCCCTCCATTCTATCCCACCCCCTCACTAGCTTTATTCTCTACCTTGATCCCATCACTTTTCAAAAGTGGCTGCTTCCAACTCCCCCCCCCCCCCCCAGCCTATCGTCCCTTCCATTATCTCCCCTTTCGTACCCTTTCCCCTTACTCTTCTGTAGGGTGAGATACCCTATTTAGTGTGTATGTCATTTCCAACATAAGTACTATTCAATGAGAATAAGGTTAACTCGTTCCCTTTTACCTTCCTGTTTTTCCCCACCATTGTAACAGTTTCCCTTGCCTCTTCTATATGACATAATTTACCCCATTCTATCGCTCCCCATCTGCTCTCATTATATTCCTTTCTCATCTCTTAATTTCACTTTTTAAGTATCATCTCTTCCTATTCAATTGGTCCTGTGCCCTTTGTCTATGTATACCTGTACACAGCTATACACACACTCAGATATGTATTCATACACCCATATACCCTCCTATATAGACATATATATGTATATATATATATCTATAAATACACACACTAATATATATACATATATATATATATATTTCTATTCCCTTCAACTATTCTCATGCTGAGAAAAGTTTCATAAGTTACAATTATCATTTTTTCCATATAGGAATGTAAGTATTTCAACTTTGATAAGTTCCTTATGATTTCTTTTCCCTGTTTAACTTCTCATGCTTCTCTTGCTTCTTGTATCTGAATGTCAGATTTTCTATTCAACTTTTTTTTTCATCAAGAATGCTTGAAATGGAGGCTAGGTGGTGTAGTGAGTAAAGCGTTGGCCCCAGAGTCAGGTATGACCTGAGTTTAGTTCCAGCCTCAGACACTTAACACTCACACAAAAAAACTAGCCGTGTAACCTTGGGCAAGTTACTTAACCTCAATTGCCCTCCAAAAAGGCAAAAAAAAAAAAAAAAAAAAAAGAACGCCTGAAAAACCTTTATTCTATTGAATGACTATATTTTCCCCTGAAACATGGTAGTCAGTTTTGCTGGATAGGTGATTCTTAGATTTAATTCCAGGTCCTTTGACCTCCAGAATATCATATTCCAAGTCCTTTCGATCCCTCAGTGTAGAAGATGCCCGATCCTGTGTTATCCTGTTTGTGTTTCCACAGTATTAAAATTGTTTCTTCCTGAATGTTTGTAATACTTTCTCAGCTGCTGGAATTATTAGTTGGCTGCCCTCTCTGAAGTGTCCACATTCTTTGACATGCTGGTCTCATACCCCAGGACCTTCTCCCCAGAAAATGATCCAGATCCAAGCAGGTTAAAGAACGAGCAATTAACCCTCAGACTGGATACTTGGTCCCACTACAATCTGCAGGCCAGGAGCTCTAAATTATGCACATGGCAGTGGCCGGATGGCTGCCATGCCTCAGCTGCTTCTTATCTCAGGGGAAAAGGCTGGCCTGCACTCCTGAACACCCAGGTACCAAAGTCCACACGTCACTGACCTCTCACTTTGTCCTTAGCATCTATGGGATAATTCTGGAAACCACCACAGCTGCTGGTAATCTGAAGTCCCTCCAGTCTGTGGCTGATTGTGGCCACCCTCAGGCTAAAACCTCATGCTCATGTGGGACTGGGCTCAGCTCCCAAAGCACTGTGCTGGACCCTTCCTGCCAGCCTGCCAGACTGTCTTCAGAGGGAGGTTAGCTTCTTTGTGCCATTTTGTGGGTTCTGTAGCTCCAAAGTTTGTTTAGAGTCATTTTTTACATGAATTGGAGAAGGTGTGAGCAGAAGCCCCAAGAAAGTCCTGTTTCTACTCCATCTTGACTCCAGCTTAGTCTCTTTACATAACTTGATTCTGTCACTTTCTTTTTCTTCTCTTATTGCTACTGTTAACATTTCTAGTAACAAATTAAATAAGAGGGGTTGAAGTGGACATCCTTGTTTCACCCATGTTTTATTAGAAATGCTTGGAGCTTATCCCTATTACATATAATGCTAGCTCATGGCTTTAGATAGATGCTACTTGTTATTTTAAGGAAGCCTCCATTTATTCCTATACTTTCTAGTGTTTTTAATAGGAATGGGTGTTCTATTTTGTCAAAAAGCCTTTTCTGCATCTATTAAGATAATCATATGGTTTCTGCTACTTTTGTTATTATGAGCAATTATACAGATAGTTTTAGTAATACTGAACCATCCTTACATTCCTGGAATAAGTCCTACCTGATCAAAGTGTATTAGTATTGTGATAAGTTACTGTAGTCTTTTTCTAATTTTGCTAATATGTTATTTAATATTTTTGCATCTACGTTCATGAGGTAGGCTGATCTATAATTTTCTTCCTCTGTTTTGTCTATTCCTGATTTAGCTCTCAGTACCATATTTTTGTCATAAAAAGAATTTGGTAGGACTCCACCAATTTTCCCAATTTGTTCATAAAGTATTGGAATCAATTGTTCTTTAAATATTTGATAGAATTCACTAGTAAATCCATATGACCCTGGAGATTTTTTTCCTAGGGAGTTCACTGATGGCTTGTTCAATTTCTTTTGCTGAGATGGGGTTATTAAAGTAATTTACTTCCTCTTCAGTTAGTCTTGCAACTTATATTTTTGTAAATATTTATCCATTTCACTAAGATTGTCAAATTTATTTGCATACAATTGGGCAAAATAATTCCTAATTTTTGTTTTGCTTTCCTTCTTATTGATTGGAGGAAGATTCACATTTTCATTTTTGAGACTTGTAATTTGTTTTCTTCATTCTTTTTTATCATATAGACTTAGGGTATATCAATTTATTGTTTTTTTTTTATTAAAACCAGCTCTCAATTGTTTTCTTAATTGCAATTTCATTAACCTTTCCTTTGGTTTTTATTATTTCTAATTTAGTATTTAATTGGGGATTTTCAATTTGTTATTTTTCTAGCTTTTTCAGTTGCATGCCCAAATTGTTGACCTCTGTTTTCTCTATTTTATTCCCAGGCATATAAAACTTTCCCTAAGATCTGCTTTTGCTGTATCCCACAAGTTTTGGTATGATGTCTCATTATTGTCATTCTCTTGAATGAAGTTACTGATTGTTTCTATAATTTCTTGTTTGACCCACTCATTCTTTAAGATTAAATTATTTAGTTTCCAATTAGTTTTTTAATCTGTCTTTCCATGACCCTTTATTGCATATGATTTTTATTACATCATGATCTGAGAAGGATGCATTTTGATTTTTTTTGTCCTAATACATGGTTGATTTTTGGTGTATGTGCCATGAACCACTGAGAAGAAAGTATATTTCATTTTATCCCCATTCAATCTTTATGAGAGATCTATCATATATAGTCTCTCTAAAATTCTATTCACCTCACCTTCTTTCTTCTTTATTTTAAGGTTAGATTTATCAAGTCCAGAAAGGGGGAGATTGAGATACCCCACTAGTATAGTTTTGCATCTATTTCTTCCTCTAACTCCCTTAACTTCTTCTCTAGGTATTTGAATCCTATACTGCTTGGTGCATATACATTAAGTAATGATACTTCTTCATTCTCAATGGTGCCTTTTAGCAGGATATTATTTCCTTCCTTATCTCTTTTAATTAGATCTATATTTGCTTTGGCTTTATCTGAGATAAGGATTGCTACCCTTGCATTTTTTTATGTTATTTGAAGTATAATGTATTCAGCTCCAGCTTTTTACCTTTACCCTATTCATATCCCCCTTTTAAAATGCTTTTCTTGCAGACAGCATATTATAGGATTGTGATTTTTAATCCATTCTGTTATCCACCTCCGTTTTATGGGAGAATTCATCCCATGCACATTCACAGTTATGTTTACCCTCTGTGTCTTTCCCTCCATCCTATTTCCTTCACTATTTATGTTTTTATTTCTTCCTTCTGTCTTACTGTCCTTAAGTGGTTTCCTTTTGACCACCACCTCCCTCAGTATTCCCTCTCTGTGCCCCCCCCTTCTTTACCTACCTTTTCCCCTTAGTACTATTTCCCTCCCTTCTAACTACCTCTTGTTTTTATTCCCTCTTACCCTTCCTACTGCCTGTAGGGCACAATAGATTTTTGTTCTTAACAAAAGTATGCTGTCCTCTCCTTGAACCCAAACCAAGGCAAGTGAATTTCATACAGTGCTCCTCTCCTTCCCTCTTTTCCCTCTATCATAATGAGATTTTGTGTCTTTTCATGTTAGAATCCTAAATTTAACTGATTATGTTGATACCTCCTTGAACCACAAACAATGAAAATAAAGTTCATATGGTGTTCATCTCCCTCCTTTCTTTCTCTCTACTATAGTATATTTTTATGCTTCTTCATATGGCATAATTTATGCTTTTTCTGCCCCATCCTTTCCTTTTCTCCTATTACAGTCCTGTTATACCACTTAATAAGGTTTTCATCATCAGGTTAGTTCATTTATACCCACATACTCTATCTATGTATATCCCTTTTAAATGTTGCAACATTTATATACATTTCAATATTGACGAGTATCAGCTTCTCATATACAGATGTAACCAGTTTGCTCTTATGAAATCACAAGTTGTGCATGTGTGTGTGTTTTCCTTATTTGCATTTTTTATGTTTCTCTTGAGTCTTGTAATTGGAAGTCAGATTTTCCACTGAGCTCTGGCTTTTTCATCAGGAAGGTCTGGAAGTTCCTTCTTTCATTAAATGATCATCTCCTTGCCTGAAACAGTATGCTCACTTTTGCTGCATAGTTGATCCTTGGTTGCAGTCCAAGATGTTTTGTCTTTTGAAACATCAAATTCTAATCCCTCTTTTCTTTTAATGTACAATCTGCTAGGTCCTGTGTGATCCTGACTGTAGTTCCATGATATTTGAATTGTTTCTTTCTGGCTGAATTAAGTATTTCTCCTTGACCATGTCATTCTGGAATTTGGATATGATATTTCTGGAATTTTCAATTTAGGAACTTTTTCAGGAGGAGTCGAGTGAATTCTTTTGATATTGATATTGATATTGAACCCTGTGATTCTAGGACCTCAGGACAGTTTTATTTTACAATCTCTTGGAGGATGTTGTCCATGATGATTTTTTCATGATGGCTTTCTGGTAGACCAATAATTCTTAGGTTATCTCTCCTGGATCTGTTCTCCAGGTCAGTTGTTTTTCCAGTGAGATATTTCTTCCTTTTTTTCTAATTTTTCAATCTATGTTCGGTTTGATGCTTGATACATCATAGAGTTCTTAGCTTTGATTTGACTGGTTCTAATTTTTCATGAATTCTTTTCCTCAGTTAGTTTTTCAAGCTTCTTTTTTAGGGTGCTATGTCCTCCACTTAGATTTTGAATCTCCCTTCCCAGTTCACAAATTTTAATGTTTAGGGACTTATTTTCTTCAGTGATATTTTTTTTTTCCAATTTGGTCAATGTGTAGTACCCTTTTTTGTGAACATCCCTTATCTTTCCTCATCATAGGAAAGCTGCCTAGGAAAACTGCCCAAACCCAATAAAGCCTACCTAGGCAGCAAACCTGCCAAGTACATCTGCCCAAACCTGCTACCTGAATCCCATACCCTGCCTTCTGTTCAGGTCTCAAAATAGATTTGGGAACTTTCCAGTTGGGCAACCGACTGACTGCTAGGCAAAAATCATTAAGCAATGCTATCCTTTCCCTTCTGTATTTTCCTTCCTTGCTCCCCTTTATAACATTTATGTTGTGGCTTTTGTCTATATAAATCCTGAGATGTATATGTTCAGGGATGTCTGATTTGGGTACATGAACCCTGGCACTTCCTGCATTAATTATGCTCCACAATTAAAACTGTATTTAAAATGATTAGTTGTCTCACTAGATGTCATTTCACTTTACAACAAATGTAGACTTAAAATTACATTCTACCTCTCTAATTTGGCTTTTAAAAATCTTTCTTGAGCTCCTCAATGAATTATTTTTGGGCTTGAGACCAGTTTATATTTCCTGCTGTGGTCTCAGGTGTGAGTATAGAGTCCATGTTGTCCTCTGAATTTGGTTGTTCCTGCTCGCTATAATAGGATTTAATCATTCTTGATTTCACAGTTTCCTTCTTGCCCATCATGATTGCCTATGTCCTGAATTTTTAGAGTGGATTTCTGCTTCTGGGGTACAGATGTACTGTGTTTCTCAGTCGGGGAGCTAGGGTTTTCATTGTTGACTTTGTGTGCTGTAGCCTCTGGGTGACTAAACTGAGGCCAAGGCCAGGACTTTCAGTGTTTCCTCTGGGTTACCCTGAGGCTCACAGAATAACATGTGGGAGAGGGGTGGTCTGGCCACTTTGTGTTTACTCCACTGTGCCCCTGGGCTACAGCTCACAGAGGCTCAGCAGCTGGTGGCTGGCAGCACTGGTGTCTGTAGATTCTTCTGGTGGTTCTAAGGCACACATGGGCTTATGTTGTTAGCACTTGCTAGCTCCACTCCCCTGAGGTTCAGGATCTCCTGCTGGTCAGCTGAGGTGTAGCATGTTGGGACAACTCCAGCCCTTCACTTCAGGGTCAGCACAGCTTCAGTCATAACCTTCCTCTAGGACTCCCAAGCCTGAGTATATTTCCACTGTTTCAGGATTTTACACTGGTTGGGGCATTAATCTCTGGGTTTTCAAAGTTAAGGGAGGGGATTAGGGCAGCTAAGGTTTACTCTGTGGCTCCTCGACATTCAGGTAGGAGATTTTTAGACATTCAGGCTATGGGCTAATAGCCCCAGGAGAAACTCCTGCTGTATGCCCTGTGCTGTCTCTTACCCAGCACCAACAAATCCTCTGTCCTGAGGAGAGACATCTGTGAATTGCCCTTGGGGTGGGTTGATCCACTGGCTTGGGAATCTTCTCACTCTACTGACCTCTGCTCTCAGGTCCATGCTGGTGCAGCTCCCATGTGCTCTATGCTCTCCTTGCCCACACCTACATGGGTGCTTTCCTGGGCTGGAAATCTGCCATGCTCTGTCTCCCAATGGATTCTGTCACTCTAAAATCTATTCAGATTCACATTTTAGATGTCAGTCACAGAATTGATGGAGGAGCTCAGAAAAGTTTCTGTTTCCATTCTGCCATCTTGGCTCAGCCCCTAAGTTTCAATTTTCACTAAGAGATTGTTGTCAAATTTGCTTTTGCACTTTTAAAGAGTATTTCCATACTATTTTAGGGGGCAAAGTAACTGAGACATTTTCTTTTGAGTGTCTTCCCATGGTTAACCAACACAGTGTATTGCACTCATTTGTTATTTAATCAAATACTTGTTGAATGGAATTGAAATTACTCTTACGACTTTTGACATTGAAAAGCATCATTAATTACATTGGATTAATTACTTTAGAATCCATATGTTAATGGGTAGAGATGGGATTCCTCTACTCATCAACTAAATTGGAACTGATAGTATATTTAGGAATTTATCAATTGCTTTGTCATATATAACTATTCTGTAGACTGAGAGGATGACAAATAAAATTTTGATTTTCTCAGAGATTTTACTCTTGTATAGGCAGAAAGATCTTTGATACTACCATGAAAAGACAAGTTAATTTAGAAATCATTACATAGATTTTATAACTTTTATTAAATTGCTATTAGATATTTTATCATAAAGTTAGAAGAAATATAGGTCCTTCAGTGGGTCTGCCTGCCTCAAGTCTTCCCCTACTCCAGTCCATCATACATTCAGTCACTAGAGTGATTTTCCTAAAATATAGATCCAATCACAGAACCGTACTTCCCAGAAATCATTCCTCACTAAATTCCAGTGGATTTCTATTGCCTCCAGAATCAAATACAAAATACTCTCTTTGACATTTAAAGCTCTTCCTACCATAGATCCCTTTTACTCTTCCAGTTTTTTTTTTACACTTTATGCCCTGAAACATACTCTTTAAATAATGACACTGGCCTCCTGGATTTTCCCTGAACAAAACACACTCTCTGCCTGTCTCCCATGCCTGGCATATTCTCCCTCTTCCTCTCTGACAACAGAACTCTTTGGCTTCCTATATGTAGCAACTAAAATCTAACCTTCTACAGGAAGGCTTCTCTAACCCTCCTTAATTCCTCTGCCTTCTCTCTGTGATTTCCTGTTTAGCCTGTATATACCTTGTTTTTATATATTTGCTTGAGTGTTTTCTCCCACCATTACATTATTAGCTCCTTGAGGGCATGGACTTTCTTTTGGCTATTTTTATATCCCCAGTGCTTAGCAGAGTGTCTGGTACATAGTGTTTATTTGTTGATCTTTCATTGGTAAAAGATGACCATTTAAAATAATCCACATTTATATAATGCTTTATAAAATACCTCCATTATAGCAAATGTGTTGGTCCTCTCCTAACTTTTCCTACTTCTTACAACTTACATTCCATATACCCTGACCACCCATCCAATATTCTAGCTGCTTCAAGGCTTACTTCAAGAGATCTTTCTTATTTCCCCAAGTTGTTAGTTCTCAGTCCTCTGCTCAAAATCATCATCATCATCATCACCAACATCATCATCATTATCATTATCAGTCATCATCAATCATTTTCACTATCATCAGTGTGTATTTTCTATATAGCTTAAGTTGACTTTGAAAATATGCTGTATTCACTCCCTTATAAACTACTTGAGACTAGTGATTTTGAAAATTCTGTATTTGTGTCTTTAGCACCCACCCTGCTTCCTGACAGAGAGTAAATGCTTGGTAGGATTCAAATCCAGGTCTACTCTGCTTCCATGTGTAGATCTCTTTCTACCATATACTTCTAAGGCTCTGGAAGTTTAAATAATTTTCTCACAATTATGTGGCTACATGCATGGTGGTATCACAAAGAGTTACCAAAGAAAAGGGGCATATAAAGTGTCTAGGTTCTGGGGACAGCTAGGTGGTGTACTGAATAGACCACTGGCCCTGGAGTAAGGAGGATCTGGGTTCAAATCTAGCCTGAGAAACTTAACATAAAAACTAGCCGTGTGACCTTAGGCAAGTCACTTCACCCCAATTGCCCTCCCAGAAGCAAATAAATAAATAAATAAAGTGTTTAGGTTCTGCTGGAATCTCCCAGATATATTTGCTGCACTTCATAATATATTTAGGAAGAACAGAACTTTATATGATGTGAATGCAGAGTTATTCTAATGGTAAATTTTATCTGTTACACCTAATCATAAAACAACTGCCAGATATTGGAACATAATTATTTTGAACTTCTTTTAATTTAAACCGTAAAAGCACCCAGAATACCAAAATCAACTAGGAATCATCTATGAAAGGATTAAGTATTCATAACACAAGGTTCATTTATATAATTAGAAATTAATTTTAGAGGTACAATAATTGTTGGTAGTAGTATAAAAACATATTGTCCCCAAATGGAGAAGACTTGAAGCCTAGTTTAAAAAATCATTTAATTTTGGTGTATTCATGCAATAATTCAATGGACACTGTGTGATGCACACTAATAATATATTCTTTTATCTGCTTTCAATTTACTAGTATTGATCTTATCCAAATACTCCTTAAAGATTTTCCACTCTTCTTCAGTAGGTTGAAATAAATGATACATCATATGGGGGGAAGTATCACTGTACTCCTGTAATAGAATAGAATAATAACCTCTTTTTTAATTAAACAACATCTCCAGCATCTCCATCCTCAAACAATACATCCTTTAAAAATGTTCCTTCAATAATTCTTAATCAGGTAGTAATAACAGAAGATAAATAGCCTCACTATGTCCCTCTGGGTACATATAATACCTGAAAACTTTCCATGTTTTAGAATAAGCAAGCATCCATAGTATACCATTGGCTACATATTAAATTGTAAAGGAAAAAAACAGTTGGAAAACTGTAGTTTGCTCTTTTTTCTTCAAATTTTCACTGCCTCCTGCCTCTTCAACATTTGGCCTGTGGTAAAGGCTAGAGTTCCCATGCAGGAGGGTATCTAGAAGCCAGATGAACAGCTATCTGCTTTTCCCTGGTGATTTCTAAGGTGCCAGAGTTAATTACTAAAGTATACAGCATCTGCACAATTGAGATAGGGAAGACTCAATTTATCTGAATAAGAATAACTTAGTGAATGGAAATATGGCCTCAGTTAAGAAGACAGCTTCAAATTCTGCCTCCAACAAATACTGCAGGTGTGTTCTTGGGCAAGTTACTTAACCTTTCAGTGTTCAAATTCTCTGTAAGTCAAGAAGTTACAGAGAAGGTTCCATCTTGTGTGATAGTGAATTCCTCAATAAGAACTCCCTACACTGCTGAAATCAGAGATGTGATTTTTAAAATTATGGTCCTATAGAGCATCAAGGCTCATAAGAAGGTGGTCAAATAAGTATTTATCAAGATGCCCCAGGAAACTCTATGACAACTACTCAAAAATGACATGTAGGACGCTATTATAAGCAAAGTAGACCATTTGGTATACGAATATTTGTTAAACCATTACATTTACTGTTAAACCTTGAGGGACTATGATTGACTTGAGATTTATTAGAGAAATCCAAGAGCACTGAAGGTGCATTATCAATTAATTATAAATTTTAACTTAATTGTTTAATTAAATTGTGCTGTCATCTAAAGACTTACTGCTTTAGGCACCTTAGGCAAGTCGTTAACCTCCTTGTCCCTCAGTTTCCTCAAAAATAAAATGAAGAATTTGAATGAAATGGTCTCTCAAATATCTTCCAGGTTTGGGGCCTATGGCCCATAGTGACAAGAACATGGAAATTACAAGAAGGGTCCCAGTCTGTTAAAAGCATGATCTAGAAAATGAGAAGACTTGAGTTTTCTGAAACTCTGAGGTTCAAGTTCCTTATTTGTGGAATAGAAATACTATCTAACCCTACTTTTTTATAACAGAATTTAAAACTTTTAATAAAAAATATGTTAACAAGTACTAAAATAAGGCAAATGAACTCTTCCAAATATTCGTACCTAGGAATTTCTCATAAGCAGCTAGGTCGTCTAGATGATAGAGCCATGAAATTGGATTTTGGGAAAATTTGAGTTCAAATACTGCCTTAGACACATAAATAATTTGACATTTGTTTCTTTCTTTGTAAAATGAGGAAATTGGACTCACTGACCACTAAGGTTTTTCTAACTCCTGTGCTATGATCCTGTGATCTTAAAATTTGAAAGACTTTCTCCAGAAATTTCCTAGACCCAGAAACATAAAAATATTCAAAATAATTTAGAAGTATTCTAGTGTTTTTTATGTATGGATGAGAACTGTCATGGGTAGGGAGATGTTAAGATCAGTAGGATATTACACCTTGGGGTGGGGATTAATATAAAGCATAGTAGGTAGAATAAAGCCAAGAGAAGCAAGAGATATATGCTGTTAAGAAGTTCTTTATAGAAACAACATTTAGGTAAAAACCCTATTTCACAAAAGAGTTGGACCATAAGACCACACTTTGGGTAATGTCTGATTAGATTTTTAGTGTCATAAAGAGTAACATATTGTAATAGATAATGACACAATTATGATAAGATAGGGAGGTGGTAGAGTAGAGTTGGAAGACCTTTCATCCTCTCAAGGAAGATCATTTCATGTCCAAAGATGGGAAGACAGGGTGTTGGTTAATTATATATAAATGGAAAAGATCATATGCTGACTAGAAGGCAGGTCACAGGTGAATTATGATGGCAGGAAATGGGAAGGGGATGTAACCAAACTGTATTCATGAAAGATGTCTAATAGTAATTGACATTTCTATGGAAAATTTACCCAGAGTTGACCTGCATTTATTGCATGTGTGGACTTACAGGTGTTTCTTTTTAATGCTTTCCTCATAATAACCCTTGGAAATATGTGTTGTGAATATGCTTTAAAATCATTTTTTCTTTTACAGATGAGGAAACAGAGAATTAGTTATACTGCTAAAGAACACACATCAGGGAAGTAGGAATATCAGGAATGAGAGTTTTACCTCTGATTCTAGGGCTATTATGTCTATTGATTTCTATAACCAAAATAACCATTTGGCCAAAATGACTTGCTTTCTGTCTGATGTTCTCTGATATACTGTGGTATTCTGTTGCTCTCTAGTAGGGGCTGAGGTCTTTTAAAATCAAAATTGGTAAAAGTTGTTGCTTCTTTAAACAACTTAATGCACATGAGAGGACACATGGGAGAGAAAACATAAAATTAAAGAGACAAGTAACTCTACAATTTAAATTTGGAAAACATTCACAATGCATAAAAAATGGATCTGCATATGTCAAAACTAAGTTATATTCATTTTTCTAGATTATTATATATGCTACAGCACAGATGCAGATGTCACTGTGTCTTCTCCATATCACACCCCACCCCAACCCTCTAGGAAAATTTATGTGTGACATAAGCTGGAAAATCAGCTTTAAGATGTGTTGCTTAAGGAAAATGAGCAGATAAATCTTTCTAAATCTATACTTTCTTTAATAACCAAATGTTTATATTGACAACATAGCACTCACACAGGTGGCAAATTGGTCAAATATGGAACATCAAAGATTTTGCACCAGTAGAAATGCAAAGTGGAAACAGAGGCACATCTAAAAGAATCACTTTGCCATTTTTGCCATGTTGGTACACATTCCAAATGACTGCCTCCCTCCACACTCCCAAACCTAACGTATTACTTTTTAAAATATTCTTTTATCATTCTCTTCCCAGCCCTGTTCCTGACTTCCTCTGGATTTAGAAAATATGTCACCTCTTCTTTTTGCTTATCCAAGAATTTCTCTCATCTTTTGGGACCCCCTTGTTGAGGAACAGCATACTACCACCATGGGCCCCTCAATAAGACCCATCATCTTTTCCCATTGGTGAGTTCCTCATGGAGTCTTTATTTTATGGAAGTGCTAAGGCTGGTTTATCTTCATTTTCTTCCTGAGCATGTTCCTTTCAAAGTTATGCTTTGACCAGCTACATTTATCCTGTGCTTTCACTCTCTTTTCAGTTCCCTTTTGTGTATTGTCTTTTGCCACTAAAATATAGTTTCCTTTTGAGCAGGGACTGTCTTTGATTATATTTTGTCCCCAGAAATTATCAGAGTATGTGGCTTTAATAAAGGCATCATCTAACTATCTTCGTTGATTCTTTCCTTCCTTCAGCTTAAAAAAAAAAAAACTTTTTAACTTTTTTTTCCTCTTAGCATTTAACCTTTACAAATCATGTTACATATATTATCCCTTTCGTTATTTGCAAAAACCATATGTCACCAAATCAAAAATATGCAAATTTATTAATAACCTACTCTGCTTCAGCTATATGGGGCGGTGGATAGAGAACTGGCCTGGAATCAGGGAGACCTCACTTCTAATCTGACCTCAGATGCTTACTAGTTGTGTCACTCTGGGCAACTCAATTAACCCTCAGTTTACTCATCATTGAAATGATCTGGAGAAGAAAATGGCAAACTACTCTAGTATCTTTGCTCCCCCCCCAAACAAAGAACTAAAACAAACAAAAAAGAAGTGAGATCTCAAAGATTTGGACACAAGTGAAATGACTCAACAACAAGAAAATGCTCCAAATAGCATACTCTCTTCTGGGGGTACAAAGAAAAGTTAAAATAGCCCCTGCCTTCAAGGAACCTTTAATCTTATTAGTTGTGTAGTAGATATTATTATTATTCTCATAGTGAAGTTGAGGAAACTGAGACTGGGAGAGGCAAAGTGATTTGATGTAATGGTAATATAAATCAGAAGATCTTTCCCATCCATTAATAGACCCATGTGACATGCTTGAGTCACATGGACGCCTAAGCCACATGACTTTGAGTCACATGAAGCCAGTGTTGGGAGGAGCTTGCTGAATTGGTGGGATAGGAAGGGTGGAATAGAGCCCAGAGGAATTTGGTCAGAGCAGTTAGACTTGAGAGACAGAAAGGAAGCAGATGGCTACCTGTGAGAGTTCTTTTGTGGGAAGGACCTAATGGGGAAGGCTTGGGGATATCAATACCCCCTGCACAGTTATTGTGCATAGATTTCTTTCTTGTGAAATATTTTGGTTCTGTCTTCCTTGTGGAGAGTGGTATATTTTGTGATTCAGAACTACACGGGTGTGTTCATAGTCACCATAGGAACTGTGAATATTGCATTGGTACTACACTTGATTAGGGTCACATTGCTTGAAAGTGCCTCAGGCAGTATTTGAATTCAGGTCTTCCTGACTCCAAATTCTGTGCTGTAGTCTATTCTATTCTACATGTCTGAGTATAAGAAAAAAAGAGTAAGGATCAAAAGTGTAATTAGAAAGAAATTCTCACATGCACAAAACTTTAATTATTTAATTTGAAATGAACCAATTCTAAGTTCATATAACTATATTCTTATTCCTACCCTTTCTCCATTCATTCATTCATTCTTTTTTGTTTTTTAAGAAAAAGATGTAAAATTCAGGACATAATCAGAAAAAAAAATAAAGCAACTTTCCCAATTCTGTTTCAGATTAATATAATAATTCATTCCAAGGGGTAACTGTTATGGGAATGGGAATCTGAAGATCTTCTCTGCCCCTCGGCTCTTTGATAGGCTTAAGTGACTCTGAGAACCTTCCTTGATTTGAAAATATACTCTGCTCCCTGATAGGCTGAATGTGGTCACCTGGAGCCTGTGGCTGGAGGCTTGTTTTTCAAGAATGCACACAGCTTGTTGCTTTGTGATCGGGCAGTGGGTTAAGAGGGTTGTTAAATTCTCTGAGCCAGGAGAAGGCTACATATACCCTGATGTAAGGTTTCGCTTTGGGGCTCACTTTGAGAAGAGATGTGTGATTTGACCAGTTGACACTCTGGGAAGCCATTGAGCTCCCCAACTTTGAAAACCCAGATGTTGGGGCTTCCTTCTCTGGTAACTGACTAGGTATGGATGTAATTGTCTGGCAGCTGGAAGCCTGTCTTATGATCTGTTCTCTATCTGTATTTTTTGTCTACTTGTAACCTCTGTATTCTCTGAAGTTTGGGGTGCTGACCTTTTTTTTTTCCCGAACTAGGTAAATGACATGTGTTTGATTAAAGCAAGATTGTTATCCCATTTTGAGTTGCCTTCCTTTAGAAAAGCAGATCCAAGAACCTGTGTTGGCAGCCACCCAGGGTATGCTAGGATGCTTGCTGCTACAGTAACCTGGTACAAAGGAATATTCACTGAAAGTATTGTCATGGCTATGGATTCAAATCTCACTTCTGTCACTTACTACCTATATGACATTGGTCAAGTCCTATCACCATTAGAAGGCTCATACTCTTCATATGTAAAATCAGGAGGTTAAACAAGATGAC
Source organism: Petaurus breviceps papuanus (assembly GCF_028583685.1). NCBI lineage: Eukaryota > Metazoa > Chordata > Mammalia > Diprotodontia > Petauridae > Petaurus > Petaurus breviceps. The sequence goes on from NW_027185698.1 coordinate 11,928,528, forward strand.
TAATGTCCCTTACAGTTCGAAATAAATATTATAAACCCTGGACAGTTAAATGATGAACCTGACATGCTAAAATAGTCCAAGTGCCTATACAAGTGCTAGATGAATTTGATTGACTTTATTGCTTTGATAACATATATACAATACCTTATATATTATACAAATACAATGTATTAAATATTAAAATATGTCCATATACACACATACATATATGCATGTGTTTGTACGTATTTATCTGTATCTAGCTACATATTTATCTATGATGTTATATTTGATTCCTGAAAGGGACTTCCAAAATGATAGGCCAGAGTTTCATACCTCTCTAATATCAAATGAAAAAATATCTGTTAAGTACTTAGCACAGTGGCTGACAAAGAGCAGGTGCTTACCAAGTCCTTCTTCTCTTCCCGTCTTTTCCCATTGCTATACAAGAAATGAAGCCTAGGCATTTTATCATTAACTTATTGGAAAAATTTCTCAACATGGCTACAGGGGCTGTCACTTCATGGTACTATAAAGTGTCAGATGCCAGAGGAAGGGACACTGAAGAATATCTCACTGTGTTCTACTGCAAACCTGATAGTAATCACAACTGGAAGAATATATGGACTTGTCCAGCCACTCAATAAATAATTATGTCTACTATGTGCCAGGCACTGTGTTAAGTGATTCATATAACACCAAGTAAGGCTACTATGACCTTCCCAAGCTCTAGAAATTGCCCTGAGTCTGACTCACTCTGTAAATGTCACAAACACCATAAAGCTACCAAAATCTGCCAGTCTCATTTTTATTTTATTGTTAGGAAATTGTATTTTCACTTCATATCAAATATAAGTTACAGTTATTTCTACACAATTACTCATAATTTATTTAACCTTTTTCCTATATATGTATGTATGTATTCTTAACCTTTTTGTATGTCATCTATCCTTTTGGTCTTTTGATGAAGCTTATTCATCTCTTCTCAGAATAGTTTTCAAATACACAGAATAAGAAAATAATTCAGTTATTAAAACATTAAAAGAAAGTTCATGGACAGAAATATAAATACTCCTGTCTATGTAGTCTATAATATGAATGCTAACACAAGAGCTATGTTAATCAAGATATCAATCAATCCACAAGCATTTATTGAATACTTATTGTGTTCCAGACACTATGCAAAGAAATTGAACTACAGATAATTCCCCTCCCCCCCAAAAGAAAGTAAGTGAGACTATCAGTTATTGATTTCTCATAAAGTGCCATTTTCAACTATTCTTGATGAATAAAAGATGAAATTTAAATTTTAAGAAAATAAGATTATCAAAATTATTGCTGGAAGAATATTTGTCGAAACAAGTAATTTGCTCAATATAGTTTATAAAATGAGAGGTCAACAATGAGAAGTATACATAATTGTTTCATAGAACATCATTCTGTTAATGAGTTTTAAAAAAATATTTTTCAACTTTGATTTTGGACTGTAACTATGAATAATTGTATGTTTTTTGTTTAGTTTTTAGATATCGGTAGAAATAACAGTTTTGAAAAAGAGGAAAAGAAAGACAAAGATAATACATGGTCAGAACTTGATTTTTTTAAATGCCTCACTAAAAATAGGTTCATCCTTAAAAATATGATGTCAATATTGTGGTTACTCCCACTCCTTGTCGTAGATCCAAAGTTCTCTCAACCCCTGCAGTCAAAATAATCATCACTTGTCAATCAATGTAGGGACATATTTCTTCAAATTTAGTAAGACTAGTCCTTCTATACTCTACATTTCATCATTGAACCTATTCTCAAGGTTATTTCAAATTGATAGAGCATGCTATATTCTATTGAAATTCCTACAAGAGTTTAGGAGTCATGTCCCCATAAGAATGACATACTAGTTTACGGGAAGTAGTAAGAAAAAGTAGCTTAGTAAGTGATAATTAAAAAAAAAACTATATTATTATATTTACAATTGTGAACAGTCTTACCTTTTTTTCCTGTATGCAACATAAATAGCAGCATAGGTCCATGTTTTTAACAGAGGCCATATTATCTTGATCAAGAAATATTTCCCTCTCATAGAAAGTGCCATGCCTCATTACTTTCAATATCATTTATTTCTCCATACCCACAATTTTAAGAAAATGAAAACACATTAAAATGCACAACTATCACATCTCTGGTTTGGGAATTCCTAACAAGATTGTGCCTAAGGTGATGCAATCTATTACATAGACTGGGACAGGAAAATTGCTCTTGTAAATGTAATGCAAAATATTTAGTATGTTCATTGAACTTATTATCTTACATGAAGGAATAATAAATACAGATGCTTCCCAAAATGGTTTCTTTTGGTTGAAAAACAATAAACTTAATATAAATAATATAAAAAATAAGGAGGATAATATAAACAAATCAAGAAAACCATCATTTTCTTCTGGCAATTACATGAGCTCAGAGTGTGAAAATAAAAATAAAAGCAAAAAAAAACTTTTGAGTTCTATGCACTTTGCTAGATCTCAGATCTACATTCTAAATGACTGCACTTTTAACAACTTTTTTCTAGTATGGTTATCATTTATGCTTTACTCTAATACATTCTAAATTCCTATATCATTTAAAAGCAAGGTATAGGCCAAAACATCTTGACAACTGATGCAAAATTATTTCCACTTTAAAATATTCACAATGATGTTATGCAGTAGTCAGCTTTAACATGGCAAGTTGACAGCCCTATTTTTTCATTGTTGTTCCATAGCATTAGTCTTTAACACAAAAAAATCTCTGAATTTGGCATTACTAACAACATAAATTCTCTTTCTACACAGAAATGCTTACTTGGAATAAGAGAGGCATGGCTTTGTAGTATTTAACATGTGCAAGACCAGAGGGATTCAGTGAAGTCCTAGATCAGTATGAATTAACTATTAAAGTTAATTATTAAAAAGAGGATTAGGGGTTGGAGCCAAAATGGCAGAGTCAATGAAGGGACCCACCTGAGTTCTCTCCCCAAAACCTCCATCTTTAAAATATGACTCTAAACAAATTCTAGAGCAGCAGAACCCACAAAAATATTAAGTGAAACAAATTTCCAGCCCAAGACTTCTTGGATTATTGGCAAGAATGGTCTGTTGCACCAGGTTAAGAGAGAAGAACAATCCAGAATGGGCCACTCTATCAAAAACTGAGCCCTAACAAACTAGGTGCAGGTTTCAGGGTAATTAAATCACTGGCAGCAGTAGCAGTTTCCATACCTCTCAGATCACAGATGTCAAAGACAACTGAGAAAGTGAGCTAGCAGGAAAGGTCTATCACACCAGGGTGAGAGTAGAAAGCAATCCAGTGCAGGCAAAGGCAACACCACAGTAAACCATGGACAGGCCTTGGGAGTAACTGAGTCAGCAGTGCCAGCAGCTGTTTCTGGGCCTCTCATCTGACAGACAGTATGAGGAGTAAACAATTGGCTAGAAGGAGATCGCCAGAGTCTTTTTGATAGCACTGAGGCAGGACTCTGTTGTTTGCCCATATTTGAATCAGGGTCAGAGTTCTGGGTGGTTGTTCCATGGTGAGGGGGAGCACTAGCATGGCAAAGCTTGTTATCACAGTGGAGGGGGGAAATTCTTCATAATTCCAAGACAAAAAAAGAGTGCTTGTGGTCACTCACAGACCTGAGTGCAGGCCAGGGGAGTAGTAAACACCTATCCTTCGATCTTACCATCTTGGAAGAACATAAAACCTACAGGCTCTAGAAGGATCTCCAAAAATAGCTGCACAAAACCCCTGAAAGTTGGGACAGTGCAGCCTCTACCTTGCAAGCAGAACAACACTTTTAGAAAGAGTTAGACACACAGATCCAAGATGGCGGAGTGAAAGCAGAAAGTTACCTGAACTCCTCCATGAATCCTATCAGCAACCTCTAAAAAGTGAATCTGAACAGAATCCCTTGGTAGATTGAGTGCAGCAGATGCCCAGTCCAGGAAACTTCATACGTAAGACTGGGCAGGGGGAGTACAGAGCGTGGAGTATGGGGGGCTGCACCAACTCGAACCAGAGACCAGACAACAATAGAGCCAGAGAGAGCCCCAGTGAGTGGATTCACCCCCCAGAAGGATAATTTGCAGACCTCTCACATTGAGATGGAGGATCTGTTGGACCTCGGTAAGAGAAAGCACAGGGCCTATGGCAGCATCAGTTACTCCTAGGGCTATCAAATTAAAAGTCAAAAAGTCACCCACATGAACCTCCATGAGCCAACGTGGTGGTGTAAACCCTAGCTGCTCTAATCCCCCACTCTGACTTTGAAAACCCAAAGTTATTGCACCAGTATAAAATCCTGAAATAGTGGAACTGACTGTAGCCATGGGGGTCCTAGAGGAACAGTGTGACTGAATCTGTGCTGAGCCTGAAGTGAAGGGCAGGAGGCAAACCAGCAAGACCCATCTCAGCTGACCAGCAGGAGATATTGAAACCCAGAGGGGTGAAACCAGCAAGCACTAACACTGGAAGCCCAGGTGTGCCTTAGCACAACCAGGAGAATCTGCAGACACCAGTGCTGCTCAGAAACCAACTGCTTGAGCCTGCCTGATCTCTAGTCCAGGGGTACAGAGCTGGAAACCTAAAATGTCCAGAGCACCCTTTTCCCCCAACTTACCCTGTGAGCCTCAGGGTAACCTGGGGGAAAAACTGAAAGTCCTGGCTTTAGCCTCAGTCTAGACACCCAGAGGCTACAGCACACAAAATCAACAACCAGGCCTCTAGCTCCCAGATTGAGAAGCATGGGTCAGAGCCCTCTGTACCCCAGAAGCCGAAATCCACTTTAGAAGTCAGGAAACAGGCAATCATAATAGGCAAGAAGGAAACTGGGAAAACAAAACCAAAAACAATTCAATCCTATTATAGCAAGTTAGAACAACCAAATTCAGAGGACAGTATTTAATTTATACTTGCACCTGAGATGACAGAAGGGAATATGAATTGGTCTCAAGCCCAAAAAAAACATTGTTGGAAGAGCCCAAGAAAGATTTTAAAAACCAAATCAGAGAGGTAGAAGATAAATTGACCAATTCTTTTAAAATTACAATAACCAAAATAGAAAAAAAAAATGTCACTGAAGAAAACAAATCCTTCAAAAGTAAAATTTGTGAATTAGAAAGGTAGGTTCAAAATCTAACTGCAAAAAACAAATCCCTAAATTGAAACCTGAACATATGGAAAAGGAGCTTTGAAAATTAACCAGGCAAGGGGTGGGTAGGTGGCGCAGTGAGTAAAGAACCAGCCCTGGAGTCAGGAGGACCCGAGTTTAATTCCAGCCTCAGACACTTAACACCCACACAAAAAATCTAGCCATGTAACCTTGGGCAAATTACTTAACCCCAATTGCCCTCCAAAAGGGGAAAAAAACAAAAACAAACAACAAATTAAACAGGGAAAATAATATGCAAAAAATTAGATTCAGTCAAATAGAAGCTAATGACTCTATGAGACATCAAGAATTAGTCAAACAAAACCTAAAGATTGAAAAATTAGAAGAAAATGTAAAATATCTCAGGGAAAAAACAACTGACCTGGAGAACAGATCCAGGATCGATGATCTAAGAATTATTGTTCTACAGGAAAGCCATGATGGGGGAAAAAATAAAAAAAGCCTGGACAACATCCTCCAAGAAATTATCAAAGAAATCTTCCCTGAGGTGCTAGAACCAGAGGGTAAATTAATTATTGAAAGAATACACCAGGCACCTCCTGAAAGAGATCCCAAATTGAAAACTCCAAAAACCATTGTAGCCAAATTCCAGAATTATCAGGTCAAGGAGAAAATACTGTAAGTAGCAAGAAAGAAACAAATCAAATAACATGGAATTAGAGCAAGAATCACACAGAACCTGAAAGCTTCTACATTAAA
>NW_027185698.1:11934808-11949467 GCF_028583685.1 Petaurus breviceps papuanus
AAAATGAGAGTGATGCAAGAAAATCATGAAAAACTGGTCAACAACTTGGTAAAGGAGACAAAAAAAATTAACTGAGGAACATAACACCTTAAAAAGCACACTAAGACAAATGGTAAAATAAGTACCGAAAACCAATAAGGAGAAAAATGCCTTAAAAAGCAAAGTTGGCCAAATGGAAAAAGAGGCAAAACAACTCACTGAAGAAAGTAATTCCTTTAAAAATTAGAATGCAGGGGATGGAGCAAAGATGGCAGAGTAGAAGCATGACTTCTTTGGGGCTTCCACTTCCCCCTCCTTCAATACATGTAAAAATGACTTTAAAAAAACTTTAGAGCTACATAACCCACAAAGTGAAAGAGAGAAACTAACCTCTCACTGAAGATAGTCCATCAGACTGGCAGGAAGAGGCCAGCACAGCGAGCTGGGAGTCAAGCCCAGCCACAAGTGAGTCGGAGGTTTTAGCCTCAGGGTGGCCTGAGCAGCCATGGCCAGAGGGACTTCAGGAGAGTGTACCACCAGCAACTGTGGTGGTTTCCAAAATTATCAACCCATAAATGCCAAAGACAAAGTGAGAGGTCAGTGGACTTTGGGAACCGGGAGTTCAGGAGCGCAGTCTGGCCTCTGCCTTCAGGGCAAGAAGCAGCTGAGGCATGGTGGCCGCCACCTGGCTGATTCAGAGCTCCTGGCCTGCAGATGTACAGGGACAGAGAAAGCAGTCTGAGGGGTAGTTGTACTTTCTTTCACCTGCTTGGAACTGTATCCTTGTCCTGGAAGGAAGTCCTAGGGCATATGACTTGTGTGTCAGAGCCAGTGGAGTCTTTCTGAGAGGGCACCAATCTAACAGTTCTGGCAGCTGAGAAAACTCCATTGCTTTGGGACAAAGCTCTCCTCTCTGAAAGCAAAGTTCTACTGTGGCAAAAGCTCAAAAGTCAAGTGGTTGAGGGGTAACATGAACAAGTGGGGGAAGCAGGGCAAGCACAGTGGTCTGACTTTGGATTCCTTTTTGGGGACAAAAAGAATCAAGGCAAGGAGCAGGAGAAAGACAAGTAACTCAGAACTCCTGCACCAAAACTTCCAAGAAAAATATGAAATTGGTACAGGCCATAGAGAAATTTAAGAAGGATTTTGACAACCAAGAAAGAGAAGTGGAAGAAAAATTGGGAAGAGAAATGAGAATAATGCAAGAAAATCATGAAAAGAGAGTTAACAACCTGACTGAAGAAACTAACACTTTAAAAAATAGATTAACTCAAATGGCAAAAGAGGCTCAAAAAGCTAATGAGGAGAAGAATGCCTTAAAGAGTCAAATTTGTCAGATGGAAAAGAATCTCAAAAGCTCACTGAAGAGAACAATTACTTCAGAATTACATTGTAGCAAATGGAAGCTAGCGACATTATGAGAAATCAAGATACTATTAAATAGATCCAAACAAATGAAAAAAAAATAGAAGGCAATATGAAACATCTCATTGGTAAAACCACTGACCTGGAAAACAGATCCAGGAGAGATAATTTTAAAATTATTGGACTACCTGAAAGCCATGACCAAAAAAAGAACCTAGAATTCATCCTTCAAGAAATTCTCAAGGAAAATTGCCCTCATGTTTTAGAACCAGAGGTCAAAATAGAGATTGAAAGAATCCACCAATCACCTCCTGAAAAAGATCCCAACGAGAAACTCTTAGGAATATTGTAGCCAGGTTCCAAAGTTCCCAGATCAAGGAGAAAATATTACAAGCATCCAGGAAGAAACAGTTTGTATATTGTACAAAACAAAAGCAGGATATGGCAGCTTCTACAGTAAGGGATAAAAGGGCTTGGAACATTATATTCCGGAGGTCAAAGGAGCTGGGATTAAAACCAAGAATCACCTACCCAACAAACTGAGTATCATGTTTCAGGGAAAATTATGGTCATTCAGTGGAACACAGGACTTTCAGGCATTCTTGATGAAAAAAAAAAGGGTTGAATAGAAAATTTGTCATTCAGTTACAAGAAGCAAGGGAAGCATGAGAAAGTAAAAAGGGAAAAGAAATCACAAGGAACTTATAAAAGTTGAAATATTTATATCCCTACATGGAAAAATAATAATTGTAACTTATGGAACTTTTCTCAGTATGAGAATGGTTAAAGGAATACACACACACACACACACACACACATATAGGAGGGTATATGGGCTTATGAATACATATGTGAGTATGTGTATATATGTGTACACATATACATAGACAGAGGGCAAAGGACCAATTTAATAGGGAGGGATGATACCTAAAAACTGAAATTGAGAGGTGAGAGAGGAATATAATGAAAGGAGATGGGAAGACACAGAATGGGGTAGATTATCTCATATAGAAGAGGCAAAGCAAAACTGTTACAATGGAGGGGAAGAACAGGAAGGCAAAAGAGAATGAGTCAACATTACTCTCATTGAATATGGCTTAGGGAGGGAATGGCATACACACTAAATAGGGTATCTCACCCTCCAGGAGAGTAAGGGGAAAGGGGATGAGAGGGGAGATGATGGAGGGGATGGGATGTTGGTGGTGGGAAGAGAAGTTGTAAGCACACACTTTGAAAAGCATCAGTGTCAAAGTAGAGAATAGAACTAGTGGGGGGCAGGATAGGATGGAGGGAAATATAGTCAGTCTTTCACAATATATCCATTTTGGAAAGAATTTGCATAGCTACACATGCACCACCTATATTAAGTTATCTTCCCAGTAAGGGTGGGTGATGATGGAGGAAGAGAAAAAATCTAGAATGCAAAGTTTTAAAATAAAATATTTAGGAATATATATATGCAACTGGGAAATAAGATATACCAGCACTGAGGCATAGGGATCCATCTTGCCTTACTGAAAAGTCAGAAAGAGCATAGGGGAGGATGTAGGAGAGAGCAGATTGGGGGAGGGAGTATTCAGTGGTATCACTGATTTGGGGTGGTGGTAGGGGAAAGATGGGGAGAATATTTGTAACTCAAAATGTCATGGAAATCAATGATGTAAACTAAAAATAAATATAAAATTTAAATTAAAAATTAGAATGGAGCAAATGGAAGCTAATAACTTTATAAGAAATCAATAAACAATTAACAAAACCTAAAGAATGGAAAAAATATAAGACCGTGATATATCTCATTGGAAAAGCAATTAAGCTAGAAAATAGATCCAGGAGAGATCAAATTATTGGACTACCTGAAAGCCCTGGTCAAAAAAGAATGTAGACATCATCCTCCAAGAAATTATCATGGAAAACTACCTGGATATTCTAAAATCAGATGGCAAAATAGAAATTGAAAGAATCCACTGATCACCTCCTGAAAGAGATCCCAAAATTAAAACTGCCCGGGATACTTTAGCCAAATTCAACAGACAGAAAGACAATACCAGTATCATAGAGCTTCAACAAGATTTAGCAATTCTACATTAAAAGAACACAGGGCATGGCATATGATATTACAGAAGGAAAAGGATCTAGGATTATAGCCAGGAAAAACCTACCCAGCAAAAGTGAGTTTCATTTGTGAGGGTTAAATATTGACATTCAATTAGATAAAGGACTTTCAAACATTCTCAATGAAAAGACCACAATTAAATACAAAATCTGATATTCAGATGCAAGGCTCAAGAGAAGCACAAAAATTTAAATAAGATAGGTAAATCATAAGGGAATTCATAAGGTTAAACTGTTTACATTTCTGTATGGGAAGATGATATTTGTAACTCATAAGACCTTTCTTATTTTTATGGTAGTTAGAAGGAGTATATATAGACTGAGGGCACAGGTTTGAGTTGCATACAAAGGGTTGATATCTAAAATAATAAAATGACATGAGAAACAAATGTAATGGAAGAAAGAGAAAGGGAGAGGTAGAATAGGGTCAAGTATCTCATATAAAAGAGGCAAGAAAAAACTTTTACAGTAGAGTTGAAAGGGTGGGGGGGGAGGTGATGGACAGTAAGTGAAACTTACTCTGAACCTTACAATTGGTTCAAAGAAAAGACAACATTCATATTTAACTGGCTACAGAAATCTATCTTACCCCACAGGAGGGGGATGGGATAAGAGAAGGGGGGTGAGAGAAGGGAGGCCTGATTGGGGAAGGGAGTAGTCAGAAGCAAAATATTTTTGAGGATGTACAGGGTGAAAGGAGAGAGAGAATGGAAAAAAATGGAGAGGGGATAGATTGGAGGAAAATACAATTAACAGTGAAAAAAAATGAAGTGAGCTTCTCTGATAAAAACCTCATTTTTCAAACATATAGAGAACTGAATCAATTTTTTATAAAAATAAGAACTAGTCTCTTATTGATCAATTATTAAAATATATGTTTTCAGATGAAGTAATAAAATCTATTTATAGCTATATGGAAAAAATATTCTAACTCTCTAATGATTGGAGGAATCTAAATTAAAAAAAAAATTCTGAGGTACTACCCTATACCTATTAGATTGGCTAATAGGACAGAAATTATAAATGACAAATGCTGCACGGAATGTGGGAAAAATGAGACATTAATGTAATGTTGATGGAGTTGTGAACTGATTCGACCATTCTGTATAGCAATTTGGAATTACGCCCAAAGTGCTCTAAAACCATGCATACTCTTTCACCTAGCAGTACCACTTCTAAATCTGTATTCCAAAAGAGATAAAAAAGAACAAAAAGGAAAAGGAAAAGGACCTATAGGTACAAAAATATTTGTAGCAGTTCTTTTCTGGGGAAAAAGAATGAGAAATTGAAGGGATGCCCACCATTTGGGGAATGATTGAATAAGTTGTGATCTGTATTATGATGGAATACTATTGTACTATAAGCAATGATGAGCAAGATGCATTCTGAAAAACCTGGAAAGTCTTTCATGGACAGATGCAAAATGAAATGTATTGTGTATAGTAGAGCAGTATTGTAATTAACAGCAATATTGTAAGATAATCAGCTGTGAATGACTTAACTATTCTCAGCAATACAATGATCCACAACTCTTAAGTACTTATGATGAAAAAATGCTATCCATCCCCAGAGAAAGAAGTGATGGGGTCTGAATACAAATTGAAATATAACTTTTTTTTACTTTCTTCATTATTCTATTTTGTTGTTTTTTGTCTATATTTTCCTTTGCAACATGAGCATTATGGATATGTTGTACATATCTACACATATAAAACATATATTGAATTGCTTGACTTCTGAGTGGTGGAAGAGGGTGGGTAGGGAGGAAGGAAGAGAATTTGGAACTCAAAGTTTTAAAAACAAATGTTAAAAATTATTTTGACATGTAACTGGAGAAAAATAAAATATTAAAAGTAAATATAAGGATATAGCATTTTTAAAAATATAAAATTAATTACTTTTTTTCCCTTCCTATACCCATCCATACCACTTCCACTCTTAAACTTCCTAGCTCTATGACCATAGTCAAGTCATGTAGTTTTCTGATCCTTAATTTTTTTCCATATTCAAAATTTGTCAGTTTAATATTTGTACAGCCTACTTCAGCAAAAGTACTTGACAGTCCTTACAATATTTTCTCTATCATTCAGTTAAACAAGAAGCATTTATTAAGCACCTATCCAGTGTCAGACACTGTACTTAGGCTCTGGGAGTACAATAACAAAAAAAAATCTTTGTCCTCAAAGCATTTGTACTCTACCAGGGAGAAAACAAGACACATAATAATGCACACAAAATTTAAGCAAAATATGTACAGTCTAATTTCAGGAAGGTGGAAATAAAAAATGGGTTATTAGGAAAAGTAACAAAATTGAGTTTTGAAGGAAATCAGAAATGTAAAGGTAAAGGTGAGGAAGCAATACATAGTCATGGATGGTGGGAAACAGTATTTTGAATGTGAGGAATAACAATAAAGCCAGTTTCCCTGGACCAAAGGACTATAATGTACAAAATGTATAGTGTATAAATATATTAATGAGTAAATTAATGTATAAATGTTAAGAATAAAAATGAGTTATTATTTTTTAAATTATATTTTTAAAAATTTTATTATAATTTTATTTCACAGGCCATAAGAAATGAAAAATAAATGGTAGAATGAAGTTGCATCAAGATTCAATTACATTTCTGAAGTGGAATAAATAACTGGAGTAATTTCTTAGATAATTTAGATTAAATTTGAATTTTTCCATTAATTTCTGTTAAAATATCTTTATTTTCCATAAATTTATTTAATTAAAAAAGCAAAAGTACCACTTAATTTTCAGTATCATTCAAATAGCCCCCATTAACTTTATTATTTTAATAAATAATCCCAGAATGAATTTTTATAGAATCCCAAATTTGACTCACTAGATTAATTTAGGGTTTTAGATTTTACTGCTTGAACACTGAAAAATTTACTGACCATCAAACTGTTAATGAAGTTACATTAGTGAATGAAAGTATTTGAATGCCATACTGCTGTTTTTTGGCAATTGCTGAATTATTCCACAGTGAATATACCATTGTATTCAAAGCCATTTGTAGTGGTGTAATCTATCTACTTTCTAGGTGAAAAATATTTTCCATATAGGAAAGTTTCCCTATTCAGTTTTTTGAAAAATAGATTCACTACTTTTAGCATTATATGTGAGAATTAACAATGTGTCATATACAAATGAATGATGTTTATGCTACTGCTGCTGATAATATTTTTTTTGTTTTGTTTTGATTTTTGAGGTCATGCAGTAAGGGTTAAGTGTCTGAGGCTGGATTTGAACTCAGGTCCTCCTGACAGGGCCAGTGCTCTCTTCACTGCACCACCTAGCTGCCCCTACTGATAACATTTTACAATCATGCTAAGTATCTGAGTTATGATTTGAACTCAGATCTTTATGACTCCAACTTCAGAATTATTTACTTTACTACTAGGTTCCTACCTATATTTCAGCCTAGATAGTGAAGAACAGGCATTCTCTTTACTCTTTTAAACCAACTGTCCTCAGGAGAGAGAGGGGGTGGGGGTGGGGGGGAGATCCTTATTTATTTCTGTTTTCTCTCTGAATTCATCAAATTCAATAAAATGACTAGTGAAAGCATCCATGACCTGATTTCAAAAAAAAATGTGGAAGGAAAGAAGAACAGAAGGGAATGAAGGAAGATAGAAATGTTAAGCACTAACTATGTGCTAAGGTTTATACTAAATGCTGTGATTACAAACACAAAAATGAAACAGTCCAAGCCTTCAAGTCACTTTCTAAAGAGAAGCAAAACATGCTTGGTAGATATAACCTGTAGCTTTGTTTCTGTGTATTCTTAAGGATTGTGAATTTAATCAAAGAGCATACAACTAACACACTCTTTATGAATGTGATTACTGAACACAGAATAAGAAGAAGAAAGAACAGGGCATAAATGCAAAGTACAACAGATGATAAGGTGGCTGAGGCAGATAGCTGGGTGGGATATAAATACATTCTATCCTGGTGATCAGATCTGGTTAGATAAAATACATAGTTTGAATTTGTGCTGGGTTTCTCACCAATAAAAACCTTTTGGGCCAGGGTAGATGTTTCAAAGGTGAGTGGATTAAATAGGGATGTTTCTCCAATAGGACAGTCCAAAGAGAAGAAAGTAGGGCAACAGCACAGGACAGGTCAGTATGTCCATGATAGAAGGCTAGATGTTACATGAAATGTGGTCTGGCCTCAATGAAATGAAAGAAGCTGGGCTGTCTATATCACAACCAAATGCACTGAATTGAACAAGATCAATTCACTGTTTTCACCCCATCTTAATGAGTGATTTAGACTTTCACACAGTCAATTTGATTGATTGTGTTGAAGTTGGCCAACAGAATTGAATTTGCCTCTCCAAAGCCAATTTGGTCACGTTACATAAACACAGCTGCAATATGTCCCTACACATCTCCACATGAAATGGCGACTTGGAAATCAGTCAATTTCACCAGTGCAGGTGACCGGTTATTTGAGGCCTATGAAACATCAGTAATTCTTCCCTGAGTCAGCACCTGGCAATCCTCATTACTCATATTATCTTGATATTCTGCAGCTGCTGGTGCGATATTACCTTTATTTCATATCAAGCATATAGCTGGCTAAAGGCAAGCCCTTTAAGAATGACTTGAAGTTTCCAGACATCTTTTTATTAGCCAACTCTCAAGTTCTGACAAAACTGAGAGCTTTTGATTCCAATTTAACTATATTGATTATTCACTCTTTACACTAATCATACCCTTTAAATGCTAAATTAAAAGGACCAGCAGTTCTGGACCCAAGAGTATTCAAATTAACTGGAGAGAAAACACTACCTCTAAGAGTGGGGTTTTCAAATATAGTTTGACCTTATGAAATTGCTGGTGTTTGATTAGGGAGCATTTCTTGAGGAAATTTTTTTTAAAGTTAGGTGAATGAAGTCTCTTAGGCTACCTCTGATCAGGTTATTGTTTGGGCTAGATTTTTAGATCTTATTTAGGCAAATACATAAATAGCAACTGTACTACAATCCAATTTGCTTTTTAACCTCCACCCTCCTTAAGTTTTGCAGACAATTAAAGCAGCTTCTTTAGCACAATGAAAATATTGTCCCATTGATATGCTAATGACACAGCCTCCAGACAGATCATCATTTTCATAAGGCAGATATTTATAATATAGAGGACTTTGAAAGCTTTTAGTTCAGGAAAGCACATGAGATGCTAAAATATTAGTGCTTCATTATTGTCTTATTAGAGCTAACAAGTACCATGAGGATTTGGCTAGATAGTCCATCCCCATAGAGGCAATAATGCACTTTCTAATAGACTGCAAGAGGCTTTTTCCAGTGGGGTTTTAAAATACCTTCTGCCATTAATAGATTACTTAAAATGAAATGGAGAAATAATACTGGTAATTTTTTAAAGCCAAATTGTTGCACAAATTACTTTGTCCCAGCAGAAATGATGCACTGTTATGTTCCTTGGCAGTTGTGTTATGCTTGCTACCCCTCAGAAATACAAGGTTAAGTGGCAAATATAGTGCACCTTCCCTAAAAGGGAGGGGGAATAAACAAATAAGGAAGTAACAATGAAATGAAGGGAAATAGGAATGGAAGGGGAAGGGAAAGGGAGACAGAAAGGGGAAAGGAAATGGGAAGGGGAAAAGGAAGAGGACAAGGAAAGAGAAGAAAAGGAATGGGGAATGGAGAAAAGAAAACTAAGAAGGGGGGGGAGAAATTATAGAATGTTGGTGCAGCAGACTTAAGAATCAGAAGAAACTGGGTCTAGCTACATTTCTATTGATAACCAGCTGAACATCCTCTGCCAAATCATTTCCCTTCCCCAAACCTCTATTTCACCTGTAAAATAAGAAGCATATTCCAATGTGTGCTAAGATCTTTTCCAGATAGATAATTCTATGACTATAGTGGACTAATAGTATCATATTGATATTACTTTTTTTAATTCATTACCCTTTCTGTTTTCTGAAAAGTCAATTTGTTATTAACCAAGTTGTGATCTTATTGTTTAGTTGTTTTTCTGGTAATTAGCCACAGAAAATGGAAGTGGGAAATACTTTGCAGGAGATTTGACAGGGAAGAGCTGAATTATACCTTTCTAGGCTACTTTGCATGCAGTCTTATTTAAAGAACAGGAAATGGATTAAATGACCTCTAGACTTTTATGCTACACCAAGAATTCTTTGAGTCTGAGATGACTATTTAAAATTCAAAAGATTAGCTTTTACCCAGGGATAAAGTGATCTGGCTCAGAGTCAGAAATGCAGTCTCTCCAGGATTCCTACCACTACCAAAAGGAAGCTGGAGTAGAAACTGCAATTGTTTCTTGGCCTGAGCCTCATTCCTTCCTGCCAGCTTTCTATGGCAACCTCCTCTTGCTCTTCTGAGTTTAAATTGGGACTATCCTTTTCTCCAGGACCATAAATTTCACAATAAATTTTAGCTGAAATGTATTTCCAAGATCATCTAATATAACATCATCTTTTACAAGTCAAGGGATTCTAAGTTTAGATCTGGAAGGGACCTCTGATATTATCTCATCCAAGGGTTCTTAACAAAGGGGCCCATGAACTTGTTTTGTTTTTAGTATTCTGGCAAGTATTTCAGTTCAATTGGTTTTCTTTCTAATTCCATGTATTTTATTTAACACATTTAAAAACATAATTCTAAGAAGGAGTCTATAGACTTCAACAAATGTTCCTTTACACAGAGAAGGTTAAACACCTGATCAAGTTCAATGCCTCATTTTTACAGATGAGAGTACTAAGGAACAGAGAGGTATAAACACATTCTATCCTTATGGTAAAATCCAAAAGTAGTTCTGACTTTAGAGACAATACTCTTTCTGCTGAACCTCATATAAGGAAAATATAACCATTAAAATAAACTTGGTCAAGGTTATAAGGATGGTTAAGTGGTAGAGCTAAGAATTTGACAAAGGGCTTTTGGATCAAAGTGTAGCATTCCTTCACTTGTGACTCTATGACATATATGTTATATATAATGAAATAATAGAAATAGAGGATAAATAAGATCCCTTCCATTTCTGAATTCTATGTGATTAGTGCCCTCAAAGACCCTGTGTCTTTTGATCACATGTATTGCATTTGATCTCAGAATCAGACTAAAAAGTTTAATATTCCTTATTTATGTCTTTTCTCCTACCCATTGTATATACTATGGGAAATTTAAAAATATAATTGTGTATAGCTCATGTCTAGGTTTCCTGAAATGTGAGTAAAAGGGACCTTAATTCTAGCATCAGTATTTGGCATAATAAGAACAAATTAGATAGGGAAATTTTTATTTAAATTTTGCCTGCATAAAATTCAGGAAGTACAAAGTATTCAAAGAGTGCTAGAGCAAAGACAGACGCAGAAAGACTAAAAAGTACTTATAATATTCCATAAGGTTCAATAAGGTACAATTCTCTTCTGAATTTTCCAACAGGATCCTATAATGAGTTCCCAAGTTATATATGTAGGGAGAAGTCAGGAATATTAAATATGTGGTATGTGTATATGCCTATGTATACACATATGTATACATACACACAACACAGAGTGCTCAAAGAATAAACACAAATATTAAGTAACATGTATCACTTTAAGGGCTTTAAAGTACTTTACATATACTATCTTATTTGATCCTTATGACAGAATTGACATAAATTTATTGACAAAATTGTTATTATTAACTTAATTTGGAAGAAATATGAAGATGAAAGAGTTTAGGTGCATTGTTCAAGGTCAAATCACTATTTAGTATCTAGGATTAAAACTCAGTTATCCCTGGCTGTAGTTCCAGTTTTCTATGCAATATATTCCCTAGCATACTGTATAAGAAACTTCAAAAATATTGCCAGTGTTAAATTATCCTTCATGAATCCATTTAAAACAGTTTTACTTTAAGAATATACTTATTATCCATGTATAATTAATAGTTCTGTCTAATTTAAACACAAGTGATCAAGAGGTAATAGCTTGGGTTCTGTACATTGATTTCTCATAATATTGCTTTTTTGGAAAATGATTAATTTAAAATTAACATTAAGAATTTCTGTCATACAAAGTCTCTCTAACACAACTTCCCCCAACACACACACACACACACACACACACACACACTCATTTTTAAGAATACCAGCAGCAGGATTACCTTGTATATTTCATCATTTCATTTGTGATATGATAGAAATGACATCATAAGAAATAAAAGTGAAAAAGAGACTCCTTTTAGGGACTCTTTTATGGATTTAAATTATATAGAGACTTCATTTTCAAATGAATTATGGTTTGACAAAAAAAATATTCTCCTTTTGGAACATAAAGTAAAAGGTGATGCTGAGAGATCATATACCTCAATCAGGTAAACATGAGCTGTAAATAAAAGTCAATCACTGATTACATACACATACTGATAATATGTATCTGAAAGTTTGATTCTATTAGATTTCATAATAGTAAAGCTCATAAAAAATCATTTTCTTTGATCAAGAGAGATTTCCTATATCCACTGAGGATTAGACATAAGGAAATGAACCCAATGGCAACAAAAGGAATTTATGTAACGATAAGGAAGAATTTCCAAATTTTAGACAATGCAGCTGGCCATATTATACTTCCTCTTAGATCCAATTGTGCTTAATAGTCCTGTGACCTTCATTTAACACTGGGCATACACTGATTTCTCTATTACTGTGATATTTTGAGGGATTCAAGACCTCACCTGTATTAATCCTCTCCTGGTGCAGATACAACTCAATCTCACTTTAAAAAATATTATTAGTAATATTGTGTGATTTTTTTTTATTCAAGCATCTTATTAATACAGTTAATTTCTTTTGGAATTCATTGTATTTTATTTAATTTATAGAAGCTTTACCCTAAATGCTCCAGAATTTCCTTAGATTTGTTTCCCTTTTTCTTAGACAAAGCACTGTAGTACTTATGTTCTTTAGCTGTGTTCTCCCATTCTCTCTCTAATACTAATCAACCTCCTTTGCTCACATAAACTTACATGTCCTTGGGAATATCTTTTGCTTGGCTTTTTCAATATAAATTTGTACAGATTATATTTTGTATCTTATTTATTTCATTTTGCTTTTTCCACTATTCTTGAGTCACTTAAAAATTTTTATTTTCATGAGATTCTGATACTCCATGATTCACAGCTATTTAATATAACCTGGAATGCACTGAGGTTAAGAAGATTGAATATTAAGCTGTTTAAATGTTTAGTTTTGGAGAAAGGGAGAAGGGTGTCACATATTTTTCTATCAATGTACATTTCATCAATTACATGTTTCCTTAATTACTGATAAAAGAACATATTTCTGACTGGTTGGATTATGAAAGTTGAAAGGGGCAGAGATCTTTTCCCCCTTGAAATAAAAGTTTCTTTCTATACTGGAACAAAAAGCTCTGATGTATAGTCTATATCCAGTAGATCCTTACTTTATGTTCAATGCCGATTACCTTTTCATAAACCTGAAATCAAAAAGTGTCATCATTTAGCCCTTGATTCCATAGTCAAAGCCTTATTCAACACTCATTCAAAGTTCTAACCTGCCCAATTTTATGATCACAACCATTCAATTTTAGGTTGATGCTGTTTGGTTTTCTTTTCTTTTCTTTTTGAGATCTTCACACACACAAAATCTCCTACCTATCTTATTCTACTGTAATCCTTTCTGCTGCATTCCACATTGACATATATTCCTAGTCATATAATCCTTTGAAAAAACTCCAACCCAGTTAGCAGTTTTGAGTAGATTATTGCATCTGGAGCCAACTATTATAGTTAATTGTACCAGTTCACTTTCACTACTGTTTTTATTTTGAAAACTTCAAAAAATTAGAAACTCTCAAATTTAGAAAACTTGTCATAGACCAAATGAAATTAGTGTGAGAATCTGATACAGCCTTTGAGTTGAAGGTTGTCCACTTTTGCTTTAGACATTCTAAATGATAGCTTGAGATAGAAACCAGAGACTGAGTTACTCATATTCTCTAATCAGTGGCACTGTATATAATACCAATCATGTGTTCTCTAATATTTTCTAGTGTTTTCTCAAATAGAACACACTGGTTTTGTATAAACCTAAGTAATATATTAGCACAGATCTGTGATTGATTCCCATTATTATTGCAAAATATCAGTAATAAAGCAAAAAAAAGATATCTGGTTCTAGGACAAATGAGGTAAATTTTGATACATATTAAAAAGGCTATGTGACATGTAGGTACAAAATGGGAATCAAATGGAAAACTCATGTATAACTATGCTGAAAATAAACAATAGTATAAAACAATTAGAATATAAATTTGACAAGTCATTTAAATTTTTTCATTAACTTGCATCTAGTTTCTATTCAGTGTGATTACTTTAATTTTGTATATATAGAACTATATATATGTATATACACACATATATGTGCATAAATTATTTATGCTACATTGATATATATTTTTTGTTTCATACAACTCAACTGTAAAGCATTAGCAAAGTCATTAAGGCAGAAGAGAATAAGAGTTTAATACAGTGTTACTTAAAATGCAAAAAAATATTGTGAGAGATTTATAGAATATATTGCAGTTAAAATAGGGAAAGGAGGTTGCTAGTGATCTGTCTTGAGAAAAGGAAATTACATTCATTAACCTTCTATATTTAGATTAGAGTTTTTGTTTTGAAGTAACTATTGTATTCACTGTTTTTTTTCCTCAAATGAGGATAGAGATAATTTTAGCTTTAATGTTAATTTGTCTATTTCTCTTGTATACATGAAGTTTAAAATCACATCTTTCTACTGTGGGGTGGAGAAAGAAAGCTTCTTATCACCATGTAATAGAACTACTTCTCTTGGCTGTTCATATAAGTAGAATGTTCTAAATATATCCTTTGTAAAATATAGTATTAAATATATATACCACTTTTCAATGTAAGACAGTTTGGTTTCATTACTATAAAGCACATGAAAAGCACATACAGAGATATGTAATATTATTGTTTATTTTATATGTTCACATTTCCCATTGTCTAATAATCTCTTACTGAAAATTCAGGATATGTATCTATATTTACATAGGATCTATGAGGGAGTTAGCTAGCTAGCTAGCTGGACAGACAGGCAGGCAGGCAGACAGACAGACAGACAAATAGATAGATAGATAGATAGATAGATAGATAGATAGATAGATAGATA
>NW_027185698.1:11949477-11949545 GCF_028583685.1 Petaurus breviceps papuanus
ATAGATAGATAGATAGATAGATAGATAGATAGATAGATAGATAGATAGATAGATAGATAGATAGATAG
>NW_027185698.1:11949945-11977067 GCF_028583685.1 Petaurus breviceps papuanus
TTAAGAATACCTGAGTTCCAGTCCTACCTCTTTCTGTGTGCCACTAAACAAATTATTTAACCTCTTAGCATTATAGGCATATCTTTAAAACTATACATTGCAGCAAACTATGGATTTGCTTTGGTATAAGGACTTTTTTTTTTCATTCAGGGGTTCACCCATAACAAATGAAATCACAAATCCAGTAGTCCCTGACTTTATATCTATGTTTATATCTCAGCCTATGTGAAAAATCTAATTAGAACTAACTACTCTAATGCTTTCAATAATGACTCATTATATTTCTCTACTGCTATCAGTAATGTATAAAAGACATACTTTCTTTTCAGAATTTTGTATCTTCAACTACCTCATTCTGAGGAATTTAAAATAATTTACCTTAGTTGGTACAGACTATATACTTGCAAACTTAGATTTGTATAGATATAATGATTGAATTTTTTTCATCCCCATAAATATATTTTGTATGTGTGTTTTAGAAGCTTAATCCTACTTTCTGTATGGAATGTGAACTATCAATCATAATTATAATCCCAAAGAAGAAACCCAGATGTGCTTCCAAAATGCCATTATACTATCACCAAGAGGTAGACCTCCTTTGAAGGATTTTTATTTGTGTCAATGGCTCCTTTTTCTGTCACTTGTTTTCTGCTTTGCTTGTTTTTTTTTTGTTTTTTGCTTTTAACTTCAAAATCAGATGAGAAATGCTTCTTTTATGTCACCAAATAACACTTCATAAAAAATTATTCTTCTGGCCCTCAAAGGCATCATACACATGGCATCAGAAATTAGACCTTTCCAGTATTAGATAGATTTTAATAAATAGTGCAAAATCTCAGTTTCATATTTTAATATTTATTCCCCACAATTACTATTCTGAAAGATCCCAAAGCATAGATCTAGTGAAAGTAGCAGATAATACCGTTTCCTACAAGTTACTATCCTGTTGGTGAACCTACCACTTCTTATAGATTTTGGAGATGAGATTTTTCCTATATTGGGGATGCTGGGAATTCATTTGTTGGACCTGCCACATGACCACCTTATCAAAGAAATTACCATATCTCCATAATTTATCTAACTGGGACCAAATTCAGAATCCCACATCACTCCATACCACTCTTCAGTCATGTGTGAAGAAGTTTCTCTAATAAATCTCTTTTGAACACTTAAGTCTCATGTGTTGGCATCTCTGCACCACTGTTGCTTGGACTAAAGGTTAAAATGTAATCAGTAATTTGTAAAGGCATTTGTTGCCAAATGAAAGAAAAGAAAAAAAAAGAAATGATACAATTGATTAGCTTCCTCTCATTTTAAAATTTCTCCAACTAATAAAGACCTTGTTCCAATTGTGACTAGTGACTCTCTAGTCTAGTAGCACTCTCTCCACCCTCCCTCTTACATATTCATATGTATATATTTATGTGTATATATATGCACATAATTAATGTAGAAATATGCTTAGAAATCTATAGTTAAAAAGTATTTTAAATCATTCTCTTTAATACACATGAATCACTATGACACAGCATGAATATTTTCTAACTAGGGCCAAGTCTAGCTTTGCTGAGAAATATTCTATTTTGTTCACCTTTGAATATAACTCCATAATGACAAAATTCATCTTCTTAATGGTCATATACAACAAATATTTTAATCATTATAACTAAATTCATTAGTCAATTGAGTCAAATCACAGTCAAATTTAGATGAAAACCAATCACAATGTTGACTAAATTAACTGTTCATTTCAATCACAACAGTGGAGCACATTCTGTGTTTAGGTATACCTGATATTGAGAGGTGTTTCCACAAAATACATATTTTTTTAAAATCTATCTAGTGCCAGTGAAGGAAGACTTTCAGGTAAATTGGTTCATTATGTATAATGAAGATAGCTGAAACAGTCATTTAAACCCAGGTGTAAAGGGAAAATTCAGGAGAGAGATGTAAGGAGGTTTATTTCCTCTCCATGCCCCAGAGGGCTCATTGCCAGTATAAGAGACTCGTGCTTATTCTCTCATAACACAATTGGCAGGTATCTCAGCAGAGAAGATGGTACAGATATTACCCTTAGGCTTGGTTCTTCCCATCTACTCTAAATATGTAAGCGATTAATTTAAATACCAGATAGTTTGGCACCTGTGTCAATTTTCTGTTAAACTAAATAATTATTTTCTTCCTCTTTAAACCACCCAAACCGATGACATTATTCTTTTCCTCCCAACTAGAATCATAGCACTTAGAACTACAAATTGATTACAGCAACAGCAGGTTGTGGGAAGGTTCCAGATTTGAAACCCTGGTGGTTTATTTCACTTTAATCTTGTTTGTTTTTCAGGTATTCCACCAATAAGGAAAACTCCTTATCAAGCATTGATCTCTACAATGACTTTTATATGCACTCACAGAATTATTGCCTTTAGGGGTAACAGCTTTAAAGAAAAATAACCATGTTTATTTCTTAAATATCTTGAAAACTATCTTAAATAGCATATGACTAACATATTGAATCAAATCATTTTCAAGAGAGCATACTATTTGAGGCAGCATGAATTTCAGTGCAAACAAAGAATCCAGGATGGAGAATTCAACTAGGAAGGCCCAGAATCTGTGCCATCTTCTTGTGTTAGTATTTTAGCCATGTAATTTTGGACAAATAGTCTTATTTATTTTTTTATATATAATATAATAATTATGTATAATATAATCATATACTATTTATAGTTATATATTAATTTTTTTTCTGATTTTAAAAAATTTTCCTTATCAGTAACAAAACATAATGCTATTTGTACTGCAAAACTTACAGGATTTAATAAGAAAAATTATTTCATAGCTGTAAAGCACTTTATAAATTAGCATTTGATAGGATTATTATGTTTTCTATTATTAGAAACAATATAAACTAGATTATCTAAGGTCATGCATTTATAATTAAGTATGCCAAAATAGATAGTGCCTTCTTTGTTTTTCAGATCATAAATATGACAGTACACTGTACATTGTATCTTGAGGCATTATGTCTGTAGTCAGATGAAAAGAATTCAGTCCTGTATAGTGCGGTTTCATTTTCATATTGATTTATGCTTGAGGTATTATACGTTAGTACATGTAGATATTACTGTATGCATAAATTCCAGTTTCTTCAATTCCTCTAAAGTTCTTGCCACAACAGCAGTTCAACATTGCACTCTTTTTCATGCTCCAGAGAAAAGTGATGATTTTGTGGGAGAGTTTTGGAAGCAGCCCCAGAGTTCTCTAGATTCCAGGTCCAGTGTGGTGACCAATACACTAGCAATCTTTTACACCTCTCCAACTTTAATGATGCCATGGTATCTGGAAACGTTCCCCCTACTCCCTCATTTCTTCCTATAAAAATTCTAGCCATGTTTCAGGGACCCTATAAAAAACTACTCTCTCTCATTCTTTGCCTCATACTTTTTTTTTACCCCTTTTGCCTTTGCAATCACTTCATTATTTAAACCACATCTAGATTGTTAACTCTGTCCACCAATGGTAAACAGCAAAGATTTTGTCAAAGCCTTTTCATATTCAAACTTATGTGTTCTTGTTAAGGGCAAGTAATAGTTAAATCCAATAGTCACTTATAATTTTTAAAAAAGCTGTTCTATCAGAATTTGTCTAAGCAGACATAGGGAATATTCAAGGGATTATTAATAGGGAACAGCATTCCTATGCCTGGCATGTCCTATTGACTAACAGACTTATTGGATAACTAAATATTCAACTGTCTTGATCAAACGATACTGATAATAATAATTGGTATTTATAGAATGCCTTAAAGTTTTCAAAGTACTTTACATAACATTATTTCATTTGAAACTCATAGCAACCTTTCGAGGTATATTCTACCGGCATGATTTACTTTCCTTTACTACTGAGGGAATTGATAGAGATTAAGTTAATTACCTCTGGTCATATAGCTAGGCAACATTACAGAAATGCTTTTAACTCATGTCTTTCTCACACCAAGTCCAGCATTCTATCCATTAGAGATTATGAAACAAAAGTCTGGAAAAGGAGGTGTTAAAATGACACAGAAGCAGGATTGGAAAATATGTGCTTTTTGATTAAGACCAAAGCATTTCATAAAAAAAGCATAAATGTAATGTCAATTTGATTGATGAATATTCTACTACAAATCTGAGTGCATTATCAAAAAAAGAGAGAGACTATAAGAGCAAATATAAAGTGTCAATGTCTAAATGCAAAGACTTTGAAGGCAAAGAAAATAAAATGTGTTAGACCATTTCCAGTAGCAAATTTCAATAACTGGCAGAATTCACTGCTCCTTAAACTGAAAATGTACATGAGTTTCTGCTTGAGGCAGCCCAATTTGTATTGATTTTGAAAACATTGTTCATTCCTGTTGTCTTGCAAGGATTAAAGCAAGTGTTCAGTTTTAAGAATAATGATGTTGCTGAGGTCAGAGGAGCTGTGACTCATATAGAATCTATCTCGTCATTATCAGCATCTAACTAGGTTTTTGTCCCAATTTTCATCCCTCCAGTGGGGGCAGTATTTCTTTTTACCTTTACTTATTTACTTCACACAATTGAAAATACAGCCAAGAATGCTAAAATTAACACTAACGAACATATTTCTTCATCTAATATTTGATTCTGTCCTTAATCTCAGGTACCTTTGCTTATATTGTGATTAATCCTTAAATGAAGGAATCAAATTGAATTCATTAGTTTCCTTTTTAAGCCTTTCAAAAGATATGTATGGATGGCCAGGTAGCACAGTGAGTAAGAGCACTGGCTCCAGTGTTGGGATGACCTGGGGATCAGATCTGGGCTCAGATACTTGGCACCACACCCAGAAATGGCTGACTGTGTAATCTTCAGCAAGTTACTTAACCCCGATTGCTTAAAAAAAAAAAAAACGATATGTAGCAGGAGTGATAAGAGAACCCTTATATGATTTGTATCATTGAAGAATGTCTCACAGAGCAAGGCATATGCCATGGCCCTTTCCTGATGTTCATTACCTTTGCTGAAAAGATATAGTGGTCTATTATTATTTTGCCCCTGTGTATGGTTTCCTACAATTATCTATGAGATTGTGTGAGGGGTGGTGTGGGGAGAGAGATGAACCGTGTCTGAAGAACTTTTCTCATCTGTGGTGTATAAGCACGATTTAAGGAAATGGCTTAATCCTTTTGAGAACTTCCTTTTCACACACTTTCCCTTAGATTTCCAGTAAGGCATTAGGATGAAGTGTTTCTCTCCTCCCAGTCACAAGGAAACTTTCAGCAGAAGCATATGGGAGTGGAAGAGATGTGATTTCCCTGGGAATTATGAAACAAAAGTCCCTACATCTCTCAAGTTTTTGCTATTTTATTTTGCTGTTTTACTATTTCCTTTTCCAAGAAAAAAAAATGAGCACCTAGCAATCCTAAGATTGCTAGATATTTCCAGCTTTGAAGTTTTTAGCATGTATGCCAAAGGGTCATGAGTTTTGAATTCAGGCTCCAACTACCCAAAATGATAAAATTCTACACCAATACACTTAAGAGGAAGAAGAACAAGATTGATCACCGGTCAACATGTTGAAGGACTTAAGTCATGTAAGGAACCTGGATATCTGAATCTTCAAATATTTCCATCGTAATTGCTATGAGTTCCTCAGATAGTGCAGGTCCCAGGTGAATGGTTATTATCTTTAATAATAGTGCCTTAATGGGTTTTTACCTGTGTTTACACATTACATTACTACATGTGTAATGGGTTGAGTAAATTGTTTCCTTTCCTATTTATTTTTTTTCTGTCTTTTTATACCTTATACAGAAATTTTGTACCTTAGCAGAAATTTTAAAAAGTTGTTCTGTGCCTGATGCCCTTATTATGAAATGATTATCTTTTGAGAGGTAACTTTACTACTCACATTTAGAGGGACCATATACATGAACTAAATAAAACTTTGTTTTAAAGATTTTTCTTGAAACTGTCAGGTTGGGAAATTAAGAAGCCAAAGAGAATCTCATGCCTTGGGAGTTAAATATTCACAATCAAATCTAGTTTATGTGAACATTGTGAGGTGTACTTGGGCCATTTGGTATGTATTTCAATTCCATGAATCCAAAGTCTAGGCCTGCCTTACTTCTAGATTAGAAAGTCATTGTGTACTGCACTGGTTAGAACCTGAGGTTTTATCTTTATGAAGAATGTGTGAAAAGCATCCTCTTTCAGATAAGATCAGCAACCATTCTTAGTTTATAGGAAGTTGACCAGGGTACTGAGAGATTGTTTCTTGACAAATATTTCAAATCAACATGGGTAAGAGATGAAAATTGAACTCAGATTTTCCTTGTTTCCAAGATTAGCTCTCTAATTACTCTGTTATCTCCTCTGATAATTTGTAAGGCAAATTCATATCTCATATCAGAGGAAACTATTAGTTGGTGAATGTTCTACTGCAGACCAAAATATTGCAAGTACTTAGTGAATAAAATGTAAAACAGGGCAGCAGGGTCTCACCACAACATCATAGGGATTTTAAACCTAAAACCATATTTTCTAAAGTGCTTTGTCCTAGAATGGGTGATAGATGATTACAAAGGATCACAGGAAAGAGCTAGAGCTGGGTAAATAATGTCAGGCAGGTATATTTTCAAGTCACACATCCAACAAAGGAAAGATTCTTCTGTGGTTGGGTCAGATAGTTTGTACAGTATGATGCTGACACAAAACCCTGTCTTAGAGGAAGAACAGGCTAAGGAAGAAATGTATGTATGAATATTTATATCATACATTACTTCAGTAGGAAAAAATGAAGTAAACTAATAAAACAGAAAAGTAGACACAGAGAGACAGGAGAGACTAACAGATAAATAAGCAAACAATTCTAGGCCATTATGCTACTTTAGCTTTGGATTTCTATATCCTTATGGATTAAAGACATAGTCAATTTTCAAAGATCTTGATTTAAACTGCATAGGACATATTTATACTGTATAATTTGTATTATATATATGAATATATATAGAATATTTATACTGCATATGGAAGTATAATCATTCAGATGATTTGGCTCACCATCAAGGTGAAGCAAATTTATTAATAGAAAACTCTTGCAAATGGCTTCTAAGGAATATAGGCACAGAGTCAAACCATTCCCTTCTGGATTGAGGGGTCTCATATATTGAAATGAGAACACACCAGTCATGCTGTGATGTTAACCTTCACAATAACTCAACTAAAGATTTTTTTAATGTTCCATTCCCCTTTACAGAAGAGAAAAGGAAAATTCTATTCCTAAACACAATTTCTATGTGGTGAATCTTTAAAAAAAAGCCATTAATTTTCTGTAACTATAGTTGGAGGTACAGAACAATGTAGTAATAAGAGAACTAGATCTGGTACCCAAAAGATATGGGTTCAAGTTCTAACTTGGTTAGTATTTTTGAATTATTTATCCAACCACATTATTATTTATACATCTTTATAATAATTATTTACACAAATTTACATGAAGCATAGAATAGGGTATGTGTTATAAGTGAAACCCAATGTCCTGTTTTTTTTTGCTTATCTGTACTTCTTTTTTAAAAGAGATAGTTGTCTCAGTTGGTGGAAACATTTGATTATTGGAGTTATTTTCAAACTTACATAAATCATTTACTTTACAAAAAGAAAAGAAAACTTATAAAAGTGATCATATATCTAACCAGATGTGCCTAACTTACTCCTGTATAATACATAAATTCCAGGGCACGATATCTGTATATGCTGTATTATTTCAATATCCAAGCATGTTGAACTATTGAAAAAGAAAATGATATAACAGTAACAACAACAACAATAATAAATAACTAGTATTTATATAGTGCTTACAAGCTGCCAGGCACTGTGCTTCTGTTTCACTAGGTAGGGCAGTGGTTATAGCACTGGCTGTGGAGTCTGGAGAGCAGAATTCAAATCCAGTCACAGACACATACTAGCTGTAAGACCCTGCAAAAATCACTGAACTCTGTTTGCCTCATCTTTACAATAAGTTGGAGAAGAAAATAGCAAACTATTCCAGTATCTTTGCCAAGAAATCCACAAATGATGTCACAAAGAGTCAGACATGACAGAAAATGACTAAACTAGAATAAACAACTTGCCAGATACCATGTTAAGCACTTTACAAATATTTCATTGGCTCTGAAAATAACCCTGGAAGGTAGGTGCTATTTTTATCCTCATTTTATAGTTGAGGAAACTGAGCCAAATAGTATAAATGACTTTCCCATGGTCACATAACTAGTAATAGCTCCGGCCAATTTGAACTCAGGTATTCATTATTTAAGGTCCAGTGCTCCTTCCAGTCTGTCACATAGTGAGATCTACACACACACACACATACACACACACACACACACACACACATGCATGCACACACATTATATTTGGAAGTAAACATCTTAATAATACATGGCAATATAACCAAAGTTGTGTTGGTTTTTTATTTTTTATTTTCTGGAAAGAATGCTATTTCTAGTTTAGGGTTAATCCTCAATATCAGAACATTTTTTTTTTACTTTATTACCAAAAATAATTAAGATTACATAAGTTGTAACTTTTCTTCAGCCTCTTTCTGTGACATTTTATATGAAAGTTGGAAAGTGATGACTTCTTTGTTTGTGAAATTAGTTATGTTTTTGAAGATAACTTCCATAAAATTTTCGCTTTGGTACTATAATATTGCTATAACATTGAATTCCAGAAATGTTTTCATTAATTCTGTTTTTTTCTTGAAATGGAGTTCCTAAGAAATCTTAAATCTTAGAAATCCATTTTTGTTTAAACATGGGATCGAGGAGAAATTAAAAACAATAATATTCACGACAAAAACTACCTAGGAAATTATTAGTATAATCAAACAGCAAAATGGAAGTAATCCAAGAATTCCAAAATAATCATTAATTATCCCTAAAATTTGGGGTAATGTATGCTTTATTTACTTTTTCTTGCTCTTCTTTGGAAAAAAAATATTTACTTAGAGACTTTGAAATTTATCCTTGATTGTAAAAGAGAGATGTTAAGTGGTGTGTGCCAGGCAACATAAGCAAGGGCAGGAAATATATGCATTAATTTATAAAAATATCATTGAGGCAGATCCCAGCAGATGTGAAATCATCTATTTTTTCACTCCTATAATTTTCCTAAAATGTATGTCTCTAGGGAAATTTAATAAAAATAAATGTGTTATACTTAGGTTCAAACAATTAATTTAAAAAGTACAAGGAGGGTTAAAGCATGGTTAGAAAGTAGCTTGGGGGTGGGAGGTGTGAGGGTTTTTTTGAACTGCAATTTCAGTAAAACATGGTATCCAAGAGAGTTAATACAAATATAAACTGTTTTGAGATAGGTACAATGTCCAAATCAAGGTAGATGACAAGCCTGCTTCCCTCTATAGAGTACTGTGTATTGTACTGGTCATTAGGAATGGCATTATTGTGTTACAGTTTCCATAGAAGGATAGCAAGGATGATAAAGGGCCTTGAGTTCATGTCTTTTTTTTTTTTGGTCATTCCAGTGTGGGCAACCTCCCATCTCCTTGATTATTGTTCTGAGAATTGTAATCAAAGTGTCATTGCTTGTGGAAATTATTTCCCAGTCAAAATACTCTTCTTGGGTCACTCCTCTATATTTTTTTCAACTATTCCTGTATAAATCCTTGAAGGCAGGGACAGTACTGTTTTTATATTGCTAGTGCTTTATATAGTTTGGGACCAAAAGTGTTAGAGCACATTTTTGCTATTAAAAGTTAGAATTATTGTAAGATTTAGGGGACATACCCTACAGTATTTGTCACACATTATCACTCGTTTCTTAAAAATCATTCATAGATAGATAATAGTATATAGCTCCATATCCATATCCATCCATTTATCTATCAATCAAGATATATATACATATATATATATACATATATATATATATATATATATATATATATATATATATATACCCACAGACACATGCACACACACACACCACATATATATATCTTGTGGCAGGATAACTGTATTCAGGTATTTCAAAGATTCTCTCAGGGAAGAGGAATTTGTTTTGTTTGGTCTCAGATACCAGAAATAGAAGAAACATTTGGAAGATGCAGCAAGACAAATTTAGGCTTGATAGAAGAAGCAACCTTAGATCCATTAAAGCTATCCTAAAGTAGAATGAGTCACCTTGATCGACAGTGGGTTGTCCTTTCAAACACAGACAACAGGGAGTTCTTGTTAAGTTAAAAGCTACAGACACTAAGTGCAATTTCTCTATAATATAAGCCTTTAGCTTGTATTGTAATACCATTTTGCAATTTGCAAATGTAAATTAATTTCTATACATCACACAACATTCATTGGGTTTCCAGTCAAAAGACTCAAGTTATTGACAATTTTTTTAACCTAGTTCTCAATTTACTAAAGAAATATGGTGTATGATAAAGATTTCCCTGTGTCTCTTTGAGCATATGCTTTCATATAAGGAACTATCACTTTTTCTCTCTCTTCTCCCTAATTTATAAGTTCCATGAAAGTAAGGCCCCTCTGCCATTTGAAGTTTTTCACTGTCATCTTATAAAATGTTCAAAAGATCTTAAGAATTGGAAATTAAGGGGATGCCCATCAATT
This sequence comes from Petaurus breviceps papuanus, assembly GCF_028583685.1. Taxonomy (NCBI): domain Eukaryota; kingdom Metazoa; phylum Chordata; class Mammalia; order Diprotodontia; family Petauridae; genus Petaurus; species Petaurus breviceps. The sequence continues at coordinate 11,960,597 of NW_027185698.1, forward strand.
GGGGAATTGCTAAAGAAGTTGTGGTATATGAATGTAATGGAATACTAGTGTACTATAAGAAACAAGGAGCAGATGGACTTCATAGTTACCTGAAGAGGCTTATATGAACTGATGCTGAGTTAGAAGAGTAGAACCAGGAGACATTTATACACGATTACATGTGGACACAACTTATGTGTGATGACCAACTTTGATAGCCTGGACTCTTCTCAGCCATGCAGGGTTATAAGTCAACTCCAAGAGACTCATGATGGAAAGAGATGCCTACATTCATAGAAAGAACTAGAAAGAACAGAGTTTGAATGCAGATTGAAGCAAACTACATGCTCTCTTTCTTTTTCTTGTTTGCTTTTGTTTCCTTTTTTCCATTGTTCATTCCTTCATTACAATCCTTCCTTATAACCTGACTAATGTCTAATGTCAAAGTATTTGCAGATCCTATATTTGATTGTATGCTACCATGGGGAAGAGAGGAGGGAGGGGAAGAAAATTTGAAACTCAAGAAGTGTCCACCTGAATCTTGTAAACTAAAAGTAAACAAACAAATTAATAAAGACCAAAAAATTTAAAACAAAACAAAAAATCATAATAAATGTTGGTTGAATGAATGAATGATGGCTTCTTGACAGTTTACTTTATAAGAATCCTTTGAAACAAACTGCTTAAGCCTTATTAGATTCTCCTAACAATTTTCTTGTATCTGGTTTTTAAGTGAGTTTTGTAGCTTTAGCTGCAGTTACATATTTACCAAGAGCCCAAAGTCAAATGAAAGGTTATGCTACTTTGGAAAAGCTTTCAGGAGACTTTTCCATAATGGTGACATGAGAAATGTAAAGGCTTTTCTACACCTTCTTCCTCTGCAGCACCTCCAGAATTTGGCAGTTTTTATTGCACCCTACCCTAAATAGCACTTCCTGTTGACATGCAATTCATGTTATTGATTTCTCTCTTAGTTATATTTCAATGTGGGTTTACTCTAATATTTTTCACAATTCAGGACAATAATCTTTTCTCTTTGTATCACTTGTGTCTTTTCCAATTGACTGATAATCTGTCTTATGCCAAGCTACTCTTCTATTCAGGATATGATTCTGGTTGAGCAGCTAAAGTGTTAGATAATACCTAGACCTAAGAATCAAGAGTGATTGAAATGACACCTTCCTCAGTGATGAGTGATCCTACAACTCAAAGCCATGCACACACATATTAAGCATATGGAAAAAAAGAGAGAAAAATAAGAAAAAAAATATAACTGCTGTTTTAAAATATTTTAAAGGACTATCATAAAGAAGAGGTATTCTCAGTAATTCCAGAAATTTGATTAGAGCCAATAATTATAAGTAATAAGGAGGCAGCTCAATATAAATAAGAACCGTATAAAATATTTTAGAATGACCAACAACAGACCTCACAACACACTGTTTCTTCTTATTGGAGTTATTAAAATAGAGGCTATGTTAAACTTTTCAGGTGTTTTGTAGTAAATACGAACAGTAGTCAAGGGGTTAGAATAGATGGCCTGTAAGCCGCCTTCTGTGTCTGAGATTTATATTTCTGTTAAAGGATTGAATATTCCCCATCAGACATATCTATCTTGTTCCTCAGAACACTCACTAGTTCCAAAAACACTAACTTTATTCTTTTCGTTTTTCAATAGCACTTTGATGAAGTCATCAAATTCTCTTCTTTTTTTTTTATTTTTGGAGGAGAGGAGGCAGTTCAATTGGGGTTAAGTGACTTACCCAAGGTCACATGTCTAGGAAATGTTTCGTGTCTGAAGCTGAATTTGAACTCAGGTCCTCCTGACTCCAAGACCAGTGCTGTATTCACTGTACCACCTAGCTTCCACAATCTCACATTCTACTTCATGTTATTGATACTTGTGTATGGATTATAGCAGGCTCAATAGCCTCAACACCCACCACCAAATAGTAGGCTTCAATCTTTATACCTCTACTAGAGTTTAGCATGGTTTATTATATGTTAATGATTTATAAATATTTGTTAAATGAATTAATGAATGACTGTAACAGAGTTACAGTGATGACTATCAAAAGCAAATACTTTATACATTCATGTCTAAGAATCAGCAAAGCATGGCTATTTAGAATTTCATTGTTATATTTTGAATTCCATTGCTATCAATATTTTAAGCTTGTCAATAGCTTAAGTTGTACATTAGGTACTTTAAAATTTAGTACATCACTATAAAGTGAATTACCTGATACAGAGACTTGGGATTGAGGTCTTTGCAGTCTTTATAAGATGTGTTGTGCAATATTTTTATATCAAACCAAAAAGAATATATATTTAAATTTAAGAAAATGGAAGCAAATATTCTAAATCCTTATAGGCCTTATAATACAATATATTGACTCCATCTATGCATCTGAACTTAAAAGTGCTTGATTCATTACCACTTGATTTACACTTTGGTTGTGGGTATGGAAATTCCCTTACTAGCTGATCAAATGCTATATTTAATAAATGTTGAATGGAACCAAATTGCATATTAGAAAATATTATGACATTTGGGTTGTGAAAGTTTCTCTGTGTTACTGACCCTGTAGTCTTTCAGATCCCATGATTTGGGTTATTTCACCTTAAGGTGGTAGATATATCATCCTGTCTGTCATGTTAGGACCAACAGAATTATGAGAAATTATTCATGAAACACATGAAGCTATTTTCAAGTAGCTAATAAAACGCAGCCTGGATTTTGATCTTGTTGAGATTTGCTACTGTATTTCTAATAAGTGTGCTTAAGTTTTACTTCCATTGAGGATCTATACTCTACTAAGAGTGTTAACGCATAATCAGGAGTCCAATGATGTTTGGTCAAAAATAGCAGGCAGTGGCGGCTAGGTGGTGCAGTGAGCAAAGCACAGGCCCTGGAGTCAGGAGGACCCAAGTTTGGTTTCCTGCCTCACACACTTAACACCCATACAAAAAAAAAAAAGCCATGTAACCTTGGGCAAGGTACTTAACTCCAATTGCCATCCAAAAGGCAAAAACAAAACAAAACAAAACAAAGTAGAAAAAACTAAAAGTAAAGCAAATTTATTAGCTTGTTAAGGAATTTCTCCTTCCTAATTTATAGATTTAGCTTTTATACTGATTCAGAGAAATTTAGAATACACAATAAAGAGCATTCTACAACTGAAGGTAGATAAGTAAAGCATTTCAAAAGAGAGGGACGTGTAGAAAAAATTAAATCAATCAAAGGAAGAAAAGAGTATTTGGGATACAACTGACAGGATTTGCTATAAGGAAACATTTCATATTCAAGATCAAAAGATAAAGGAAAATGATTGCATACATTTACAATTGAGCTGGAAGTCCATTGTAGAAAAGCTTTCATGACTTTTTTAATTTAGAATTTTATTTTTCCACAGTCACATGTAAAAACAATTTTTACCATTTATTTTTAAAACTATGAGTTCCAAATTCTCTCTTTTCTTCCCACTCCCTTCCCCCATTGAGAAGGTGAGCAATTGCATATAGGTTGGACATGTGTTTTCATCCAAAATACTTCAACAACAGTCATGTTGTGAAGGAAAAAAAAAACAGACAAGAAAAAAAAAACCTCAAGAAACATTTTGATTATGTATCAATTGGGAAATGGCTCTCAGTTTTATAAATTTGGCTCAGTTTTCTATGCTTGAGAAATTAGGTCTGTATCAGAGAAACTTGCTTCATTTTTTTCACAGTTGTTATTGCTAACTGTATTTCCCTCCTTCCTTTCCCCATATTTACATTATTTCTCTCTTCTTTCACCCTGTCCCTAATCAACAGTGTTTTGCTTCTGACTAATCCTTCCACCAATCTGTCCACCCTTCTATTATCCAACTTTCACTTATCCCCTTCCCTTCTACTTACCTGTAGGGTTATAGAGATTCCTATACCCAATTGAATGTGTATGATATTCCCTCATTCAGCCAATTCTGTATGGTTCACTTACTCCATCTCACCTCCTCCCTCTTCCTCTCTAATGTTTAAGCTTTTTATTGCTTCCTTTATTTGAGTTAATTCACTCTGTTCTACCTCTTCCATTCTCTTTCTTCCAGTGCATTCCTTTTTAACAGTTTAATTTTTTTTAGATATCATCCCTTCATAGTCAACTCACAATTGTGTCATATACACACACACGCCATACACATATGCATATATGCATATATATATGTATATATATTTGTGTGTGTATATAAATATAATGACTACAGTAACATAGATGAAAAGAATATGAAGAGGAAGACAAATACAATTAGGTCCTGATTAGTGCAATGTTGAATCTTGGGAAGTGATCTGGTTGTTTACATATTTCCATTTGACTAAAATCACAGCGTATTTTATCTAATGATAAATTTAATTTATGTGAATTTAAATGCATATACCACTTCATAGGAATCATTATTTATAATAACTGATACATATTTATAATTTTAGTTACAAATCTTCATCTCAGAGAAAATATTAGGAAATGTACCTTCCCAATTTTGTTGGACATTTGGGAGATTATAGGTATAGAACATGACATACAGTAATAGATGGAACTGTATCATAGGATCACAAATTTAGATTTGGAAGGAAATTTAGAAACCATCTAGTCCAACTCCTCTTATTTTAAAATGTGCAATCTCAGGCCCAGAAAAGTAAGGGAATTTGACCCAGGGTACTCAATTTTAAGTAAAGTAGGCAGTATTTGAACTCAAGTCTTCTCATTATAAACTAAGTGCACTTTTTACCTCTATTGATTCTTACATATAAATTACACTATATCTCTACTAGGTCTTATGAGTTAAAAATATAATTTTCCTATGTAGAAATGTAAACAGTTTAAATTTAATAAGTACCTAAGGATTTCCCTTAACTTTTTACTTTTTTTATGCTTCTCTTGAACTTTCCATTTGAAAGTCAAATTTTCTATTCAGCTTTGGTTTTTCTCAAGAATGCTTAAAATTCCTGTATCTCATTGAATGTCAATTTTCCACCTTATGGACTATATTCATTTTTACTGGCTAGGGTGATTCTTGGTTGTAATCCTAGCTCCTTTTCTCTCTGAAATATCATATTTCAAGTCCTCTAATTCTGTAATGTAGAAGATGTAAAATCTTGTATTATCCTGATTGTTTCCACAATACTTGAATTGTCTGCTTGCAATATTTTCTCCTTGACCTAGAAACACTGGAATTTGGCTATAATATTCCAGGAAGTTTACATTTTGGTATCTCATTCAGGAGGTGATCAGTGGATTCTTTCTGATTCTATATCAAGGTAGTTTTCCTTTATAATTATTTGAAAGATGATAACTAGTTTCTTTTGTTGATCATAGCTTTCAGATAGTCCAATAATTTTTAAATGATCTCTCCTGGATCTATTTTCCAGCTCAGTTATTTTTCCAATGAAATATTTCACATTGTCTTCAATTTTACTCATTTCTTTGGTTTTGTTTTATTGTTTCTTGGTGTCCCATAAAGTCATTAGCTTCCATTTTCTGCATTCCAATTTTTAAGGAATTATTTTCTTCAGTGACCTCTTTTTTGGACCTCTTTTTACATTTGGTCAATTCTGCTTTTTAAGGCATTCTTTTCCTTGTTTTTTGGACCTCATACCATTTGGCCAGTCTATTTTTTCAAGGTGTTATTTTCTTCAGTATTTTTTGTGTCTCCTTTACCAAGCTGGTAAAGGATTAGATTTGGAAGGAAATTTAGAAACCATCTAGTCCAACTCCTCTTATTTTAAAATGTGCAATCTCAGGCCCAGAGAAGTAAGGGAATTTGACCCAGGGTACTCAATTTTAAGTAAAGTAGGCAGTATTTGAACTCAAGTCTTCTCATTATAAACTAAGTGCACTGATGCACTTGTTTTTCATGATTTTCTTGCATCATTCTCTTTTCTCTTCCCAATTTTTCTCCACCTCTATTACTTGGTTTTCAAAATTCATTTTTGAACATTTCCATGGCCTGAGACCAATACATATTTTTTCTTAGAGGCTTTGATGTAGACACTTTGACTTTTTTTTCTTCTGAGTGTGTGTTTTTGATCTTCCTTGTCATCAGAGTAACTTTCTATAGTCATTTTTTTTTTCCATTTGCTTATTTCATTAATCTATTTCTTCACCTTTTAGCTCTTTGTTAAGGTAGTGCCCTGCTTCCAGGGTGGATTGTGCATTCTACCACACTTCAGGGGTTTTGTGTATTTATTTCCAGACATATTTGTAGAGACCTGTAAGTTTTCAGTTCTTCCAAGGTGGTAAGTTCTAAGGAAAGGTGTGCTCTAGTTTGTGATTGACCACAGGAACTCTGTTCTGCCCTGGAACTGGGAGGAGGGTCCCCTCTCCATGGTTGATCCCCAGATCTGCTGTGCTAGTGCTCTAACTCACACTGGAACTTCTACCCAGGCCTGTAACCCAGATCCAAGTATGGGCAAAGCAACAGAGTCTTGCTCCAGTGCTAGTAAGAAGACCTCTGTACTCTCCTTTTTAATAGTTGTTTGAACCCCTCATCTATCTATGGTCTGAGAGCTCTGAAAGTAGGCAGTGCTGCTCCTGCTGCCACTGCCACTGCTGCTAGAGTTTCAGTGACTTCAGAGGTCTGCTCCTGTTTTGCTGTGGCTTGGCCTGTGCTCGCACAGCCTGCATTCACTTGCATTCTACTCTTACCTAGGTGTGACAGACATCTCTTGCAGACCTTCTAAGTTGTCTGTGGCATTTATGGGCTGACAGGTCAGGAAACTGCCACTACTCCCAGTGATTCCATTGCTCCATCACCTGCTCTGGGTTTTCTGGGGCTGGGTCTACACTGGTGTGGCATGAGGTAGACTGTGGTCCTCTCTCACCCTGGTGCAACAGACCTTTCCTGCCAATCTTCCAAGTTGTCTTGGACTGGAAATTTGTTTCCCTTGGTGTGTGTGTGTGTGTGTGTGTGTGTGTGTGTGTGTGTGTGTCCTGCTGCTCTAGAATTCATTTAGAGTAACTTTTAAAAGTATTTGGAGAGGTTTGCAGAAAATCTCAGGTTATACCCTATCTTTACTCCACTATCTTGAGTTTGTCTCACTCATTCACTTTCAAACTCTTGTGTTTTACATAGGGTTTTGTATACATTATAATATTTGAAACCTGGCGCCAACTTTATGACATGGGTATAAGTAATATAATACTATTTTGAAAACAAGGAAAATGAGGATTAGAGAGGTTGAATTGTCCATGCTTACACAATTCAACACTAATAATTGGATCTTTTTTCTCTATGTGTCAAGGTAATGTTTTAGTATAATGTATTATTATCTCAGTACTGGAGTCATGCTTTGCTCTTTTAAGTATATATAATTGAAAAGACTACTTCCCTAACCTGATAAAATTTTCCATTGTAATATAAGGGAAAGCACAAGACTGGCTGTTATTGATACTTGTTGGAGAACACATAGATATATATCCCATCATAGACCAACTAACAGAATAACCCCAGAAAACTTTGTCACACAGTTGGTATGTCCCTATTTCCCATTGCTAGACAATATAATTAAGTATATTACTAAACAATCTTCACAAAAGACATGTGGACAACATTAATTATAGTATTTTATTTTGTGAAACTTCCAAAATTAAACAGCAGAAATATACTCTAATTTACATGAAAGAATGAATAGAGGTAAAAGTGTACTTAGTTTATGATGAGGGGACTTGAGTTCAAATACTGCCTACTTTACTTAAAATTGAGTAACCTGGGTCAAATTCCCTCACTTCTCTGGGCCTGAGATAGCACATTTTCAAATAAGAGGAGTTGGATTAGATGGTCTCTAAAGTCCCTTCCAACTCTAAATTGGTGATCCTATGATACAGCTACATCTATTACTGTATGTCATGTTCGATACCTACATTCCCCCAAATGTTCAACAAAATGGGGAAGGTACATTTTTGTAATGGCAATGAAATTTAAAGATCCCTTTGTATCGGAAAGCTAAGAGGTACTTAGCACCTAGTTCAAATTAAGCCTCTGTTAAAGAAACAGAAGGTATAAAGTCCTGTTGCTGATGCAACAGGAAGGGGATGATATATATATATATATATATATATATAATACTCTAAAAAAGGACAAGCCCCAGAGAAGAGTTAGAATTCCTAATTCCTTGGGATAAGCTTTGTGGAGGCAGAACCTGCTGCTGCTGCCAAGCAGGCTGAAGAGGAAAGGCCCAGGATGGAGAGAATGATTTTGATTTGGGGAACCTGGGTGAAGTGATTTTAATTCTGGGAACCAGATGGAGCTTTTGCTGGGGAGCTATAAGCTACTTCTAGGAGCTGCCAAAGACTGAGGAAGCAACACTGTGATAGGTTACTTTGTATGAACCTGTATGAAGCCTAGACTTCCTAGGAACAGGGACTGTGAAGGATTTAAGGTGGACTAGACACTGTGAGCTTCAGCATGGAATAGGAACTGCACAGAAAGCTGGACAAGGAACTGGGAGCTGTCTGCCTTTGAACCCAGGTGACAGTTTGGTGAATGCAGGTAGGAGCTGGGACCATGGAAGGGGATCCAGGGAATCCGAGAGACTACTTCGAGTCAAGCTGAAAGAAGACTTTACTTGGATACTGTGTACTGCCTGAGAAGATTGTAACTTATTTGTAACTGAGGGGTAGATGGCCTGTGTATTTTACACTACTCCTTTAGAAAGTGCTGAGTAGTGACTGATATTGTAAGTTAGTGTGCCCCATGAGTGGAGAACTTTGACTGTTGTATTTTGTGACCCTTACGGCCTCCTTAAGAATGATTGAGTTGACTGAATGATTGAGTCACTAAGTGGTTGATTGACTAAATGATTATACTTTGCTCAAAACTGTGTGACCACTGTGGTGAAAACTATGTGGCCATTCTCTGTGGTAAGTTGGCGTGAATGCTGTATTTTGATTATCTGTGAAAATAACACTGTGAATGCTGTACCTTGATTTATTGTGAATGTTTTGCTCTGATTTGTTATTGAATACATAGAATGTTCACTATCCTATGTAATCAGAACCTTGAAAAGCCATTCTTAGCAGCATTCTTCTGGAAAGCTGCTTGGGCTTGGCTTTACAATTTCCTAATATTTTCTCTGAGATAAGTATATATCTGTTAATATAAATAATGTTTCCTGTGAAGTGGCTTATGTGTTTAAATTCACATAATTTAAATTTATTATTACATAAAATACACTAAGTGATTTCAGTGAAATGGAAATATGTAAACAAGATCGCTTCTCAAGATTCAACATAGCACTAATCAGGAATTAATTGTATTTCTCTTCCTCTTCATGTTCTTTTCATCTATGTTACTGTAGTCATTATATTTATTTTCCTAGTTCTACTTCAGCCTGAATCAGTTCATACAAATCTTGGTACATATTTCACTGAATGTACAAATTTATTTGTCATGTTTTTGGTGCAATAATGTTTTGTTATATACATGTACTCTAATTGGTTCAGCTATTCCCAGATCAATGGACATTTACTTTGTTACCATTGTTTGGCTGCCCCAGAAAATGATTCTCTAAATATTTTGACATATATGGAACACTACTTTCCGGTTTTGACGACCTGAGGGCATATGCCCTGTATAAGAATTTTTGGGTCAAGGGAGATTATTGATTTTTTTCTTGCATAATTCAAACAGGTTTTCAAATGATTCTTAATTTATAAATTTATTCAGTATGCTTATACATATTTCTCAGAGAGAGTTCTGCTTATGTAAGTCTATTGAATAGTGAGAAATGCACATAGACACAAACATTAAATTTTCTTTTTAATTCTCAGAAAACCAAAAAAACAAAAGTGTAAAACTTACAAAGAAAACAAAAATATGTATGCAGATAAAGGTTTTGTTACTACATATATAAACATATATGTATCTTAAATACATATACATTTTTTAATATTTATTTTTTCTGAAAATCTGAGCTCTAAATTTCTCCTTCCCTCCCACCTTTCTCCTGCCCATTGAGAGGACAAGCAATATTATATTGATTATACATGTGAAGAGATGCAAAAATTTCCATATAATCCATATTTCAAAAGAAAATACATGCAAACAAAAATAAGAAAAATGAATAAAATAAAGTAAGCTTCAAGTTTCTTCTTCTTCTCCCTCTCCTCCTCCTTCTATTCCTCCTCCTCCTCCTTCTCTCTCTCTCTCTCTCTCTCTCTCTCTCTCTCTCTCTCTACACACACACACACACATGAGTATATAGATATAGACATACACACACATACATACATACATATTATATTTTACATTTTTACTCAATTTAGATGAAGGGAAACATTTCATGCAGTCCCCAAAAACAATTTCCCCTTCATTGTAAAAGGTTTTCCTTGCATGCCTATTTTATACATGCTAATTTTTCCCATTCTTTCTCTCCGTTCCCCCTTCTTCCAAGACAGTCCTTTTTCTCAATTTTATGGTTTTTTTTTTACATCATCAAAAACAATCAACTCACTCCTGCACCCTCGGTCTACATAGAATTCTTCTAAAACCCTGATTATATTTTTAGTAGTTGTATGTATCATTTACCACATAGAAATATTAACAGTTTAACCTAATCAAGAACCTTATGATTTCTTTTTCATGTTTACCTTTTTATTCTCCTCTTGGATCTTATATTTGAAAGGTAAGTTTCCTTCAGCTCTGATCTTGTCATAAGGAATGCCTGAAATTCCTTTATTTCATTAAATATACATTTTCCCCCAAAAGGATTATGCTCAGTTTTGCTGGGTAATTTATTCTTGGTTGAAATCCTAGCTTTTTTGTCTTCTGGAATATCATATTTCAAGCCCTCTGATCATTTACCATGTTAGTTATTAAATTCTGTGTAATCCCAACTTTGACTCCATGATATTTGGAGGATTTTTTTTTCTGACTGCCTGAAGTATTTTGACTTTTACCACGGAGCTACACAATTTGAATATAACAATCCTAAGAATTTTCATTTTGAAATATATTTTAGGTGATGACCAGTGGATTCTTTTTCAGTTTCTATTTTACCTTCTGATTCTAAAATATCAGGGCAATTTTCCTTTATAATTTATTGGAATATAACATATATTGGCTCTATCTTTGATCATGGCATTCAGATAGTTCAGTAGTTTTAATTTATTGCTCTTCCATCTATTTTATAGGTCAGTTGTCATTCTGATAATATACCAAACATTTTTTTCCTGTGTCCAGTGCTAGCACCATATTCTCTCTTTTTGACCAGTTTTCAGGTCCTCTTACTGTCTTTGTCTTGAGACATCCTGAATCTCTTGCTGCATCTGTGGCCACCACATACTCCTGTCACTGGTGTTTCCTCAATGTGGGTTTGGGACAGCTTCCCCTTCCCCACCATTTCATAGATCTTTTCTTTGACCTCCTAAATTGTGTTGGACAAACTGAATTTCATTGGTTCTGTCATTTCAGAATTCAATTTGAGCAATTTTTAAAAAACTGTTTGGTGTAGGGAATGTATGGAGATTTCAGTGTAGTAATTTCTCCACTACCCCATATTGGCTATGACCGTGAAAGTGTTTGCCTGTTACCTTGCTTCATTCATATGTAACAATAAAAATAAATGATATGGATAAGAAACACACAATCCCATATAAGTCTTTTGTAATTTTTATACAGAAATATTCATGTTTGCTGTTAATTATTAAGGCTACAGGAAAAAAAGAGCATTTATTTTAAATATGAATACTTGGATTAATTTACATTAGCACCAACATAATTCTAATTATCCAGTTTTCCTTTTGACATTCCTATTTCTATTTCTTCATCTTTGCTAAATTTATGGAAATGTGGTAAAGCCATAGAGTTATATTATTTTTCATTTTCTTATTGTAAATAATTGGAACAAATATTCAAATAGTTGTTGATACTATGTATTTCTTCATTTCAAACTATTCATATACATTAGTTATTTATTTATAGGGAAACAATTCTTTTCCTTGAATCTCCTGCTGACATTCATTATCAGTATATCAGAATTTTTTAGGCAAAAATACCATTTAGTTTTTATATATGTAATTCAATTCAATTCACCAAAGATTTTTTAAGATCCTAATAACTGGCAGACATTTTGCTAGTCAGTAGGCATAAAAAAAAATAATACAGTGCTTAAAGGAGTTTAGTCCTAGTGGGAAGACAGAACATGTACATAGATAAGAAAATATGAAATACATAAAAAGACATTTTTGAAGCAGGGGAGAGCACTAATAACTTGAAGTGAAGGATTCAGGAAATGCCTCAGGTAGAAGCTAAGCCTGAGCTGAGTACTGAAGAGGATACAAACTCCAAGACATAAAGAATAAGAACATGTAGTGGAACAATTTGTGTGAGGTCACAAACCTAGAAGATGAAATAATGCCAATGGCCCATGGTGAGTAGACCATGTTGTCTAAGTAACATCAACTAAATCTGGAAAGAAAGACAAGAGCCAATTATAAAGGACTATAAATGACAAATGTAGCATTTTGTATTTTATACTGGAAACAATAAGGAGCCAGTGAATTTTTTAAAAAGCAGAATATTTCAATGACTCACACAGAGCAACCCATTATTTTCTATGTGATGTTCCACAAGTATGAAATATAGAAATAAAAGGGGGGAAAGAACTATTTTATTTTATTTTTTGCTGCACTTCATTGCACAGTATTGGTTGTGGGTTGAATGTAATTCATAGCAGTAGAAAAGCTGAGACAGTTATGAGGATACTTCAAGCAAATGGGAAAAAATATCTTGGTCTGACATGCCAAAGCAAAGGTGCAAGTTGAAAACATCATAAAGGCAGAAAACTTTGAATATCTGGAAATGCTCTATAGATATTTGAGATGTCACATACTGAAAATTGCCCTTAAAGCATGCGTTTAAGGCATAAAAAATTGTTGGTGCTAACCCTATAGATGATAAAGTAGTCCTTGAATAGCACTTAATCCACTCTCAATTAATGATTTGAATTAAGTAGAATATTTTGAGTATGTATATACTATGACGTTTTCTACATCTAGTCACAAGTTCACCTTAGGAAATTCCTTAAAAATCAATTCAGGGCATTTTTGCTACTCCAAAATACATGCAAAGAATTGTCAAATGTTAATTATTTTTGTCCTAACCTGTCATAATGAGTCAAGCAATACTATTTACTGAGGACAACTTTCATAAATCATTGGAAGTTTTCCAGTTTGGACTTATTCAAGGAAGATTGGACTAGCATCTTTTTTTTCTGAAGAGATTAAAATAAAAAAGTTAAACTTCATTTAATATTAATCCCAAAAACTATGTATTAAGCAATAACTATGTTCAGTGCATCATGTTGTAGTTGGTGAGTCACTTTAGTCATTTCCATCTCTTTTTGAGTCTATTTTTGGTTTTCTTGGTAAAGATATGAGAGTGTTTTGCCATTTCCTTCTCCTGCTGATTTTACAGATGAGGAATTAAAGCAAACTGGCTTAACTGACTTGCCCATGGTCACAAAGGCCAAAGTTGAACTCAGCTTCCTGATTGCTGGCTCAACACTCTGTCCACTGGGCCACCTAGTTGCCCCTCTTACATACCTACCGTTTACAGTGCAGTATACTACATATCTATAGGTATATGGAGATGTATAAGATACCATTTTTTGTCTTTAAGGAGCATAAAATCTAATTGGGAGATAGAAGATATGGAACACAGTAGGTGCTAAATAGGTATTTATTTATTGACTATTGAGTAATCAGTGGGGATCAGTGATATGATGATTATCACTTTTTAAATTATAGGAAATTCAGAGGAAGGAAAGATCAGTTCTGACTAGAGTGACAATGGAGGAAATAGGATTTGAACTTATGCTGGAATATTAGCAAAAATTTCCATAAGGAGAAATAACTGGATGATTTTTAGGGTAACATTTTCCAAGAAAGCAGAATGGCGTTGAAAGATAGAATATGTTTTGGGAAAGGTAAGTAGTTGTATTACTGAATTATAGAGATTTTATATGGTATTACTGGAAGTTGAAGCTCAAAAAGTAAGTTGAATGTAATCTGCCAAGGTCTTTGAATACCCAGTTGAAGGATTTAGCCACTATTTCATAAGCCATGAGTAAGATTTCATAGACAAATATTTTTGAACAAGGAAAGATTCATTTAAAAGTAGGGAAATTAATCTCTTCATTTGAGTAAAATGAAATAAAAAAACAGGCAGATCATTTAAAATGATATTGAAATTGTTTGGGATTAATTAGTATAAGAGGGCTATGTAAATGCCCACATCACCTACAGTCGAGGAATGTATTTCTGGGAAAATACATTCTTCATTCCATTACCATGTTACTAGAAATAATTACTTTTCACTGGTTATGTAGATGGGAAAAGGTTATGTATATGAAACCATCAGTTTGTGACAATCTAACTCTCTTATTTATCCATGGTGCCCAAGGGGGAAAAGGTTCTGTTTATCCAATGCAAAGATGCCGTTAACTGAGTACAGTAGGGTCAATGACTACCTCCTTCACACCCCCATATGCCATGTGGTCCCCAAAAATGAACTTGGAATTTGAGTATGGTCTATTTCATTTGTCTATTTTTTTCATTTTTTGGAACAGGATTTGGAGTCAGACTCAAGCTAGGGCAACCATGGAACCAAGACTTTAGGCTAGACATATTAAGCAGTGCTGCATGGAATCTTTAAGAAACTGTTGTGCTCAGAATTAGAGCGTAAGTGGAACTCTGGACTGGCAATTTAATGAGACTGTACTATTTAGGAACTGAGTTAAACTGAAACTAATCCCTTTTTCTCTCCCCATAGAATGAAGTAGTGCAAGGGAGATTATGATGTCACTGGTTTTGGAAGGGGTGATATTTGTATGTCTGTTCTTGAAATGTTTTTTGAAGTAAATATTCTTTTATGAAAATTAATCTGATTTTAAGTGGTTAAATGTAACTAGGAGCTCCTTAAAAATGGGGCAGCACCATTGGTAGTAGGTGGAGTCAATGGCAAAGAAACCAGTCACTCTCAAATCCTCTTAAGGGAAGCAGATAACACAAAGGGAAAGGAAAAGTGAAGCACCTCTAGCCTTCAGACAGTAGAGACCAGAGTAATCATTATTATATTAAGATTATTCAGTGTGTGGGAATGGAAACTAGATGTCTATGTGAATGGAAGAGCAAAGGAAGAGACATTGCTAAGTAAGAATCAAAAGAGCATGGTAAATGATTATTAATATAGGTAGATGGAAAGAGAAGAATAAAAGATACCAATGAGATTTTGAGTATGACAAATTATCATGATAGAGGTAATTTTAGTGGAAATAGGGGAGTCAGTTCAATCCTTTAACAAGAAGTACAAAGGAATACAAAGAAAATATGAAACAGTTTTTTCCCTCAAGGAACTTATGTTACATATCATTTATTTTGGATGAAGAGGGGATTAACACTTTGATTTCAGTTATCTTAATTTTGAAGTACTAGTAAGAATTTCAAATAGGCTTCCCAAATAGTCAGTTAGGAATATGGGAATGGAGCTCATGAGAGAATCTGAAACTGAGAAAAGAGATTTGGGAAGTTAATGAATATAGGCCATAGAGGAATCACTGGGAGTAAATGGAATCACCTAGGGTAAAGTAAAGTATTTTGGCAAATATATAAAATTATGAGGTGGGAGTAAAAGAGGAGACAGTCAAGGAGAAAGTTTATTGAACATAAATGTTGATATAAACTAAGATGTAGTTCTGTCATGGAAGCCAAAATGAGAAGTTCCAAGGCTGGAGGTGGGTGATGGCTGATAATATCATATATTTTAAGGGAAGCCCTTTGTGCCAGATCTCTTGGATTCCTATATTTTCATGCTTTTGTTATGAACAAGTCAAAAATTATTTTGAATCTTACAATAGAAGCTTTCAATAATTTATATAACCTGGAGTTTCAGTTGGATTGTTATAATAATTACTGAATAGCCTAAAGTTAAATTTGCCATTTTTGTGTATGTTATGGCTTTCTACTTTTTACAAAAATCTACCTACTGTTCCAATTAGAAGACCTAAATTGCAGGCTTATATTATTTTCAAAGTCACAGAGAAACTTGCCTCTTCAGGTGGTTGTGAAAGTCAGCATCTTTAACTGATCAACTTTTTGAACAAACCAAGAATGAGCAGAGACAAAAAAAATAGAACTGAAATGCTATGCCTCGTGGAATAAGAAGGTAAGTACAGGAAAACTGGTAGCCCATGTAAACTGAAAAAAATTTAAAAGACGCATTTTTCCCAACTATGTGATTTTTATTCTCTACAACAGACTCCCCACCTTGAAATATATTACTATTTCTCAGAGAGTTTGTTCAGTATGGGTAACCCTGAGCTTATCAATTTCATCTGTGAAAACACTAACAGAGGATACCATAATTAGTTTCTTTTTACAAAGAGAAGGTAGTGGCAGGTTTTGGATAAAGTATAAACTTCTTTGCAGATATTGTAAAAGGGCACATATTTTCACTCA
>NW_027185698.1:11977167-12028645 GCF_028583685.1 Petaurus breviceps papuanus
AGAGAGAGAGAGAGAGAGAGAGAGAGAGAGAGAGAGAGATGCAATTATGATCATATCACACCTGTTTGTGAAGAAAATTCTCTGCTACAAGAGAAGATTCAGTTTCCACAATACTCACAGAGTGTGAGATTGAAATGGTATGAAAAGCCCACTTGTAGGGTGAGGGCACAGTATTGGTTTCCTATGACTGTAGCCCCATATCAAATGACAGTAGACTACCCAGAAAAGGCAGCACTCTCAGTATTGGCTATATGCCCAGGTCTTCCACTTCTATTCTATGGAAGGCTTCTAGGGGAGATTTTACATGGAAATGCAATCACTCTGAATGGTATGCCTTCACGGAGTCATCTAGTGATGTTTGTTCTTAAACTGCCTGAACTTCTCTGTGTCTTTCCTTAAGTGAAAAGATAATAACTAGAAAGGCAAATAAAAAGAATCCCCTATTTAAAGAAAGACTAAAGGAGGAAAAAAATTTTGTTGGCAATATATTTATTTACTGCGATGCATGTAGGGTAGATATTATGATAGTGTTTGGTTGTGACATTAGGGAAACAGATTGCTAAACTAGTACCAAGAGAATGAAAGCAATGCCTGAGGCTGATGTGGTACATACATTTGAAAAGATTTGACCCAAACAGTATTCTGATAACAAAAAAAAAGAGAAGATAATAGGGAACCAAGGTTAGGCTAGTAATTGGGATTTAGAAGTCAACTAGATGCAAATAGGTCAGAACTAGCCAAAGGGTCAGGAACCAAACAAAAATGGAACAAAGAAAAGACACTTCCCAGTTAAAGGGGCCTTGCAGGGGTGGGTAGCGAATTGCCTTATATAAGACATTTTTTTGCTCTTTTCATGATGTAGCAATAACAATTTATGAAGGGACAACAATAACTTTTGTGTTCAAAAGTTAATGCTGTCTCAAGAATTCCAAAAATTAGAGACTCCTGGGTAATATGTAAATCATATGGCTGAAACCACCATTTTAAGTATAATAGCTAGTTGCCTTTGATGGCAAAGCAAGTTCTGGGGCCTCTTATCTTCTCTATCTCCAATCTCTCCCATAGTTGACAAGATGACCATTGACCACTTTGAATGACAGAAAAGTTAAAGGTTTAGTTCCCAAGCTGTCAGTTACTAAGGAAACTGGTGTGCAAATACTTTTTAATATATCCTTAAGAAAAAGTTTTCATTTTAATACTGAAAGTAACCTAGTTTTAAAAGTTAAAAGACTTTTCCTCCCCATAGGTTGCTTTTCATCTGATGATTGTTTATTTGCCTCATGATTCTGCCTTCTTTCTGCTACTGGCGATTGACTTCTTTTACGATCTCACTGATCTGGACTTTGAAGAAAATAGGTGCTCAGAACACATTACTTTAGGAATGACAGTGATTAAAATATATGGAGTATGCAAAGTAGACCAGGCCTTTGATAGCTCCGGTCTGCTTTTGAGAAGAACACACACATTTTTCCAAGATCACTCTTACATACATGCCTTCCTTTTTTTTTTAAGTTGGTTTATAGTTGAATTTAAATCAGCGTGTAAATCCAGCACTTTCAAAAGCAATGGTAATTAGTTGTATTCCTGTTTTACATATCAAAATAACAAACATTGCTATTATATGGAAAGAAAAAAAAAGGCAGCTACCTGGCAGAATGGATCAGGCCTGCAGTCAGGAAGATTTCCGCTCAAATCCTGCCTCAGACACATAATAGCTGTGTGACACCATGTAAGCACTTAACTTCTATTCATCCTATTTTCCTAAACTGTAAAATTGGAAAATTAATAGCACCAATCTCAGAGGAATGTGGTGAAGATCAAGTGAGATAATAATTTTAAAGCACATAGAAGAGTGCTTGGCACATAGCAAGCTCTATGTAAATGTTGGAATTACATTTTTTTTTTCTTTTTGGAAAGGGGAAGGCAGGGTGATAGGGGTTAAGTGACTTGCCCAAGGTTACAGGAATAGAAGTGTTAAGTGTCAGAGGCCAAATTTGAACTCAGGTCCTCCTGACTCCAGGTCCAGTGCTCTATTAACTGAGCCACCTAGCCGCCCATATTTTATCATTATTATTCTATTCCTCTTCTTTCCCAAAGATAGATACATACACAGATCAAAGCTCAACCACAGTAACACATTCTTTCTAAAGTATTTTAATAGGTTGAAACCACTTTAAAACATAACCTAAGATATCATTCATCTCTATATTGTTTACTTTCCCTTTCATTTTTCTATATATTCATCAAATATAATAATTGAGACAATAAGTTGCTTCCGGAAATATGCAAAAGACAAAATAAATCCACAAAAATTCAAGAGCATGTTCTATGTGGAAAAAAAAGAAATTAAGAGATGGTATAATAGAAAAGAAAATCTCAATCAAAATAACGACAGAATGCTTACAATATGTGAGGATCGATCTGCCAAATCATATACTTATATTGATTCATTTACAAAGCATTCCTTAAATAAATTAAGAACAACTTAAAAAGCTTGAGGAAT
This sequence comes from Petaurus breviceps papuanus, assembly GCF_028583685.1. NCBI lineage: Eukaryota > Metazoa > Chordata > Mammalia > Diprotodontia > Petauridae > Petaurus > Petaurus breviceps. Next base: position 11,979,671 of record NW_027185698.1, read on the forward strand.
ATTCAGTGCTAATGGATGAAATAATGCAATATAATAAAATTGACAATACTACCAAAGTTAATTTACAATTTTAATGATAAATCTATTAAACCACCAAAGAGATGCTATAAAGAGAGTAGCAAAATGACAATAAAGTTAATTTGTAGACTAGAAAAAATTAAAAATAGTATGGGAAATAATGAACAAGGATGGAGGAATGAAGGGTGAATAGCACCTCTATATTGCAAAATATATTACAAAATAGCAGCCATCCAAACCATTAGTTTTTGGGTAAAAAACAAAATAAATTAGAGAAATATATCAGTAGAATAAAATAGACAAAGGAGACCATGATAAAATGGAACTCCATAGTCCAGAATTTTATTAACTAGAAAGCACAAAATATTTAGGAGTGAACTTCCTATCTGACAAAAATATCTGGGGAAATTGGAAAACAGTGTGACAAAAATTAGGATACAACTAAAATCTTGTAATACATCTGGTGTTTAGCATGATGTCTGGCATACATACAGTAGATGCTTAATAAATGTTTATTGCTTTATTGATATTTCACAGTAATTTCAAAATGGATAAATGACAGTAATATTTAAACTCCTGACATGAAACACATTTAAGAATGATGGGTAGAAAATGTGTTTTAAAAAAACCTGTTAATTCATTTTAAATTAAAATAAGTAAGAAAAAGAAATAAGTCTTATGTGCACAGCAGAACTTAAGAGAGAATTCAGGCACTGCTCTGGCTTCCACCTGCTCTAATACATGTGAAAAATGAATAAACAAACTTTAGAGCTACAGAACCCACAAAGTGACAGAGAGAAACAAATCTTCCCCTGAAGAAAGACCCACAGGCTGGCAGGATGGTTCCATTGCAGCTCACTGGAAGCTGAGCCCAGCCCCCAGTGAGACCACAGTTTTAGCCCAGGGTGGCCCTGACCAGCAGTAGCTGGAGTGGATTTCAAGGCGAGTAAATCACCAGCAGCTGTAGTGGTTTCCAGACTTCTGAATCCACAAATGCCAAAGACAAAGTAAAAGGAAAGTGTGGAACTTTGTTCAAAGGAGGGGAGCATGGTCTGGCTGCTACCCCCAGAACAAGAAGCAGTGGAGGTACAGAGGCTGCAGCCACTGCCATGTGGCTGCTTCTGGAGCTCCTGGACTGCACATTGTAGGGAGACTAAGTGACCATTCAGAGGGTAAGCATGCTTGCTTTGACCTGCTTGGATCTGGATCACAGTCTTGGGTGGTGGTCCTGGGGTGTGTGAGCAGTGAGCCAAAGCATGTGGGGGCTGGAGAGAGGGTGCCCATCTAATAGCTCCAGCAGCTGCAAAAAGCCCAGAAATTCAGGACATAGCTCTCTCCATTTTGGAATCAGAGTTTTACTATGGCAAAGAGCTCAAAAGTCAAGTAATTGGCTGCCAATATGACCAAGCTACAGAAGAACAAACAGATGATAGAATCCCTTCTTTGGGACAAAAAGGATCGAGGCATGGAGTGGGAGGAAGACAGTGAAATCACAACTCCTGCATTAAAATCCTACAAGAAAAATATGAACTAGTTATATGCTATGGAGAAGCTCAAGAAGGATTTTGAAAATCAAATAAGAGAAGTAGAGGAAAAATTGAGAAGAGAAATAAGAAAGATGCAAGAAAATTATGAAAAACAAGTCAACAGCCTGCTAAAGGAGACCCAAAAATACACTGAAGAAAATAACACCTTAAAAAAATAGATTAATTCAGCAACCCCACCTGGCTGCCAGACCCTAAGTACCAGGGTCTCTGACAGGAGCCACTACCTTCTGCTCATCTGAAGCCCAGGCCTGGCTGCCAAGATGCCAGCATACCACTCCTTTCTCATGGACCCTGACACCAAACTGATTGGAAACATGGCACTATTACCCATTAGGAGTCAATTTAAAGGACAAGCTCCAAGAGAAACAAAAGACACAGACATTGTAGATGAAGCTATATTATTTCAAAGCCAATGTCTTCTTCAAAAACTATGAAATTCAGAAGGAAGCTGATAGGACATTGATCTACATAACTCTTTACATTTCTGAATGCTTAAAGAAACTCCACAAGTGTAACTCAAAAAGCCAAGGAGAGAAAGAAATATATATGTTGGGAATCACCAATTTTCCTATTCCTGGAGAGCCAGGTTTCCCTCTTAATGCAATTTACACCAAACCTGCAAATAAGCAAGAAGATAAAGTGATGACAGCCTACTTACAGCAGCTGAGGCAAGAAATTGGGTTGAGGCTTTGTGAGAAGGTCTTTGATTCTCAGAGCGAGAAACCCAGCAAGTGGTGGACTTGGTTTGTGAAGAGGCAGTTCATGAACAAGAGTCTTTCAAAGGTCCCGGGAAGTGACTGGATCTTGTGCAGTCATCCCCCTCACAGGAGCATTCAATGTGTGGCAGCAAGATGTACACAATCCTTGGCCTTTGTTTCATAAAATTTTATACCAAGGAAGAGGAGACATGTCCTTACTGGAAAAGTCCTTTATTAAGAATGTTGGGATTTAAGGATCACTGAGAATTTTTGCAATGTTAAGCTGATGCTTAATGATAACAAAAAAGATTTCTTAACAAAAAAAATAGACTAACTCAAATGGGAAAAGAGGACCAAAAAGCCAATGTGAAGAAGAATGCTTTAAAAAGGCAATTTGCCAGGTGGAAAAGGAATTTCAAAAACTCACCGAAGAGAATAACTCCTTCAAAATTAGATTGGAGCAACTGGAAGCTAATGAAAATAGGGGGGTTGGGGAAAAGAGAGGGGAGGATAAAAGGGAGGGAAGATTGGGGGAGAGAGTAGTTAGAAGCAAACGTTTTTGAAAAGGGATAGGATCAAAGGAGAAAATAGAATAAGTGGGGGGTGGGATAGGATGGAGGCAAATATACTTAGTCTTCCACAATATAACTACTATGGAAAAAGTTTATGTAACTACACTTTGTAAAATCTATATTGAATTACTTATCTTGCCATTGGGGGTAGGTGAGGAGGGAAGAAGGGAAAAAAAAATATGGAACTCAAAGTTTTAAAAACAAATATTTAAAAATTATTTTTTTACAATCAAATGGGAAATAAAGCATATACAGCTACTGGGATACCATCTTTCCCTACTAGAAAGTTAGTGAGGTGAAGGGGGAGGATATAAGAGAGAAAAGATTGGGGGAAGGGCTATTAAGTAGGTTTCATATTTTGTGGGAGATAGGGAAAAGACAGGGAGAGAAAAAGTTGCAACTCAAAATCTTGTGGAAATGAATATTGAAAAATAAAATTAATTAACTAAATTTTTAAAAAGGAGAGAATTCAAAACATACAGCAATAAATTTATATTTCAAGAAAGCCTATAAGTCATGTGACCCTGGGCAAGTCATTTTACTCCAATTGCCCTGCGCTTGCCCTCCAAAAAAAAGCAAAAAAGAAAGGCCTATATAATAAGTACTACACATTGTGTTCAGTGTTCCATCTTTACTTACTTGTGAGTTTTTTTTTGTTCTCTGCTGTGCACTTTTTACTTTTTTCTTTTTTCCCCCATCTTCCCCCTCTCCCAAGAAGGCTACAATTAAGCATGCATATATATGTATATATTTAAGTATGTATGCACATATGTCTGTCTGTACATATATGTATACAGACATATGAACATACATACACACAAACATATGCATATATAGACATACAAGGATATACTTGCATGCATCTACATATTCTTAGATATCTATAAACACACTCATATCTAGATATATACATTTATATGCATCTTTATTAGACCATCCTATATTTTCCTCCATTTTTCTGAGGATAGATAATTTCTTTCATAAGTCCAAATCTTTCCATGTTTTTTCTAAGTTCACCAAATCATTATTTTCTATACCACAGCAATATCCCAACTTTATACTCTATGGTTATTTTAACTCATCTAAAAATATTAATATGGCTGACATATAATGTAGTTTCCTTCTTTTTCTCTTTTTATTAAAAGTATTTTAGCTTTATCTTTGTCTGAGGTCATGATTACTACCCCAGATTTTTTTCCTAATAAATTTGATTCCTGGTCTTTATTTTATGTTTGGGTTTATCTTATTTCCTATTCTTCCTTTCTTTCTTCCTTCCTTCCTTCACACTTCTCAATAATCCCGACATTCTGTAAACTACTTGAAAAAAGTAGGTAATGAAAGGGTCCTACCAAATTCCTTTTATGACAGAAAAGTTGTTTTGATGCCAAAAATGGAGAGAGCAAAATCAGAGAAAGAAGACAATAGGACAAATTCCCTAATGTATATTGAAGCACTAAAAAAAAAATATTAAAACAATAGCAAAGACATTATAGCACTATATCACAAAGATAATACACTATGACAAGAAGGCTTTTATACTATGAAAGCAAGTCTGGTTCAATATTAGGAAAACTTTCAGCATAAATGATCGTATCAATAAGAAATACAATAAAAATTACATAATTATATTAATAGATGTGGGGGAAAAGTCTTTAAAAATACAATGCCCATTCCTATTAAAAAAAAAAACAAACTAGGAAGCATAAGAAAAAAAATGAAGCCTTTCTTAAAATAAGTGTTATTTATCTAAAGTTAAGAAGCTTTATCCATCATGAGGATAATCCAAAAGTCTTCACAATAAGATTACAGCTAAATCAATGATGTCCATTATCACAACTTTTATTCTATACTGTACTACAAATATCAGCAACTGCAATAAAAAGGGAAAAAAATGAAGGAATAAGAAGTCAACAAAGAAACACTCTTTACAGATGATATGACAGTATAAAAAGAGAACCCTAAAGGTTTACCTAAAATGAATTGAAACAACAAATTTAATATAGTTTCAGGATATAAAATAAAGCCATATAAATCATCATCAGCATTTTTTGTTTCCAACTAAATCCAGCAGGAAGATATAGAAAGAGAATTCTACTTAAAACAACTGTAGATAATAAATAGTACTTGAATATCTACCTTCCAAGAAATATCTAGGTATTTTATGAACACAATTACAAAATAATTCACACACACACACACACTGATCTCAACAACTACAGAAATATGTATATTGTCCATGGGTAGTCTGAACCAGTATAATAAACATGATATTTCTACCTAAGTTAATTTACTTATTCAATGTCATATAAATAAAATTATCAAAGAATAGTTTTCTGAAGAGAGAAGAAAGGATGACCAAATTCATCTGTACAAATAATATTCAAGAATAAAAAGAAAATAAATAAAAATAATATGAAAAAAGGAAACATAGCAGTACCATATGTTGCAGTAGATTATAAAGCCATAATCATCCAAATAATCTGGTAATGGCTAAGAAAGAGAGTAGTTAATTACCAGAACAGATTAGGTACAATATTTATAGCAGTAAATATCCATGGTAATATAATGTTTGTTGAAATTAAAATATCCAGGCTTTTAGGGTAAAAACTCACTATTTGACAAAAATCTTCTGGGAAAAATGAAAATCAGTGTAGCAAAAACTAAGCATGTTAGAGTATCTTACATAGTATAGAAAAATAAGATTTAAATGGGTGAACCTAAACACTGAAACTGAATCCTAAGCAGTTGAAACTGAAACATTTGTGTTTGTAGGACTATTTTCTTCTAAGCTATGGGTCTTTTAAAAAAAAATTACCCAATTTATTGTTTTAGGTTTACCAATTTTTACAATTTACAATTTTAATTGAAATTGAAGCTTGTATGAAATTGATTAAATTACATTTTAGAAAAATCAATCATGCAATAGGTAATGATAACTCACGCATAAGTTAAGAAAGATATAATTTTATTATGTTAAATGTTTTCAGCCATATATATCAAATGCTATTTGTACAAATCTTGGGTGCAAATCATTTCTTAACATCTTCCAAAGCCTTGATCACTCTTCCCTGTGTTATTCCTCTTTATTCCTTCACTTACTTGAGTATCAACTAAATCATCTCTAATGTTAATTAAAGGCAAAAGTATCTCATTTTGAATTACTTGGTGTATGTAGGATTCCATTGCATATGGTTATTCATTTTTCCAGTAATATCTTTTATTGAATATTAAGGTTTGGTAAATACTCACTCAATATATTGACTATTTCATCATAACAGGGGGAAGCAGGGTGCCTTGAACTCACTAAGTAGCAAAATGTGCTGAAAAAAATACACTTGAAACTTATCGCCTATGTGTTGAAGAACAGTAATAAGTACATTTACATTATTTTCTCAGTGTAAGTGAAATGCCCTAAAGTTAATATTTAAGACTTGAATGCAGTTGAATAACTGGAGTGCCTAGAAGTGATGAAAAGAGAAAATAATGTTTATTGAAATAATTATGTGTATTGTATTATTTGACATCATTTCATCGGGCCTTCAGTAGCCTGAGGCATACTCCCACACAATGTTTGACAGACAGAATGAATACTTTCAAATGATGAAAACATCCCTTTTTAGCTAAAAACCATACTGAGTTCAGTTATTTGGGGGAAAGGGGAGGGGTATTTAGTCAAGGAAGACAATGGCAGGAACATGGCACCAAACACTTTAGAGTACTAGTTATAATATAAGGGATTACATTCTATTCATTGTGGATGGTGGCAGGAAAAAATGTAAAATTCTACCTGACATGCTGCTGGTGGTGGCATTTATATAAAAAGTATAAATTACTAATTTATACTAAGCAAGTATTACTAATACTTGGGAAACACTGTTTTTCCCTAACATTTAGATTTCTATTGATTATATCTAATCACTTTTTCCCTGTATCAAATAATATGCTGAGTATAAAACATGTAACAGAGGGCTGGTCTGAAAGTTAATAATTTCTCCCAGGTTCAAGATGTGACTTTGACCTATATTATCTGAAAGTCCATGAATTAGACTTTTAATCTAATAACATTTTGGTTATTCTTTAAAAATGTACTTTCTTTGCTTTCCTAAAAAAAAACTTTTTACAAGTAAGTTGAAACATTAGGAAGAATATGAATGATTTAAGCACATAGATTCAATAATATTCAATCATCTTGTTTTGGGTAAGAATAAATGAAAATAAAAAGAATTCCATATGCCCAAATAAGTTGTTTTGACCATGAAACTGGAGGATATGTACAAGACATAAATATCTCCTGAGTGAAATGGTGAAAATGATTTTTTTTTCTTTTTAAGAATTTTGATAGTTTGAAGTAAAAAAAATATTCTAAGAAGATAAAATTTTTATTTTTTAATGAAACCTGCTCCATCTTAATAATTATTTAGATTTCAAACCATGAAGTGTGTTATCCTCTTATTGAAACTTAATAAGAACTAGATCATAGAACCTTGCTTTTTAAAATGTGGTCTCCAACCCATTTTCTTTGGTAAGTTTGTGATTTTGGCTGATTATTTTTCTTCTCAGTACTAGAATATTGACAGTTTTGTGATGTCTGTTAATGGTTCATTAACCTTTCTGTCCAGAGGTATACATAGACAGAGGGCACAAGAACAATTGAATAGGAAGGGATGATATTTAAAAAAATAAAATTAAGAGGTTAGACAGGAATATAATAAGAGGAGATAGGGAGAGACAAAATAGGGTAAATTATCTTATATAAAAAAGGTAAGGGAAAACTGTTACAATGGAGGGGAAGAACAGGAAGGCAAAAGGGAATGGGTCAAACTTACTCTCATTGAACTTGGCTTAAGGAGGGAATAACATACACACTCAATTGGGTATCAAACTCTACAGGAAATTAGGGGGAAAGGGATAAGAGGGGGGATGATAGAAGGAGGGCAGATGGGGGGGAGGGTAGTTAGAATCACACACTTTTGAAAAGGGACAGGGTGAAAGTAGAAAATAGAACAAGTGGGCGGCAGGATAGGATGGAGGGATATATAGTCAGTCTTTCACAATATATGCACTATGGAAATGCTTTGCATAACTACACATGTACAACTTATATTGAATTGCTTATCTTCCCAATAAGGGTGAGTGATGAGGGAAGAAGGGAAAGAATCTGAAATTCAAAATTTTAAAATCAAATTTTTTTTCATAATATTATTATTTTTCACGTGCAACTGGGAAATAAGATATACAGGCACTGTGGTATGAAGATACATCTTGCCCTACTGGAATGTTGATGGAGGAATAGGGGAGGATATAAGAGAGATCAGATTGGGGGAGGGATATTCAGTGGGATCACTATTTTAGGGTGGTGGGCAGGGGAGAGTTATGGAAAAAATTTGTAACTCAAAATCTTGTGGAAATGAATGTTGTAAACTAAAATTAAACATGAAATTATTTAAAAAAAAAGAAATGATGAACAGGATTGTTTCAGAAAAACCTGAGAAGATATATCAACTGATGCAAAGTGAAGTGAGCAAAGCCAAGAGATCATTGTACCCAATAATAGCAATATTGTATCGTGATCAACTGTGAAAATTAGCTATTCTCAGCCATGCAATGATACAAGATAATTCTAAAGGGATTATGATTTTTTATAGATATCCATCTGCAGAGAAAGAACAAAAGAAGTATGAAAGCAGATCAAAGCATACTTTTTTTCAGTCTGTATTTTGTTTTGCAACATGCCTAGTATAGAAATATGTTTTTCATGACTTGCACAAGTATAATTAATGTCAAATTCCTTGCCTTCTCATGGAGGGGTAAAGAAAGTCATATGGGTAATTTAGACATTAAACACTATTTTTGTAATTGAGTAAAAATAAATAAAAACACTCAAAATAGAAAAAAAATAAAAGTATCTACAGTATAAATTAGACTGGGATAAATGTTAATACTTTGATGTAATCACTGCTTATGACTTAAAATATGACTGGAAATTGACATTTACTATAGGAGTACACATTTCTTCATGTCTGTAGAGAATTTATTTTACTTTGTCTCCAAAATTTTTGCTTTTACTTCTCATACAAACATCTCCTAAATTTCATATCATGATTGTTTCGTGAGGGTTTTCTCTAAATTTTTAATATTATAATATCAATTTGCATGCATATACCAACAGTCAACAAATGAATGCCAGTATAGTACCTGGACAATCAAGAATGCATATAATTTGAAGTGGAAAATCTTACAACTTCAAGAAAATATAGAAGAAATGTTGTTATAAGGAATATTAATGGGAATTTTAATGATTCATCTTTGTGATCATATAATAAGTTCTACAAAAATGAATTGAAAGTGATAGTGCTAATTTTGAATACATATATTGGTAGGTCATGTCATATTGAAGCACACTGCATTGTTAACAATGTGGTATTCAGACTGTCTGTGTTGATCTCTTAATCTTGCTATGTGATTAGCCTGACTCTTTTTATGATCAAATGCTTCCTGGATATTATATTTTATACTACATTTTCGACATGTTGTTGTGTTAAATATTGTAGCCAGCTCAAATTTAGCAGGATTCTTTCCCTTGTTGTTAGATTCCTGTTTATGTCTTCATTTTATAAACTTGTTTGCTTGTTGTTTCCCCCATTAGACAGTGAGTTCCATGAGGGAGGTAATAGTGTTTTGCTTTTGTGTATCCCAATGTTTAGCACAGGGAATGGCACTTTGTTGATGTTTAATAAATATTTATTAGTTTACTGACTGAGATACTGCTATTAAAAAGGTAAGGTTTTATTTCAGCAATAGGTAGGGATCTATTGCTAGTACATAGTATTGTGTAATATTCTGAATCCTGTTCAACCTGTTCCCTTCCTCTATGGTTGTTCAAACAACAAGTATTATTTCGCACTAATATATGCCAGATGCTATAGCCAGGAGGAGTAACAAAAAGAAAAATAAATGACAATTCTTATACACAAAAAGTTTATATTCTATTTTTTTCACTTTGCAAAGTTTATACATGTGTTATCATGTAAATCATATTTCCATATTCTTCATCGTTAGGAAAAAGAAACATCAAAATAGAAAGAAAATGAGAAAAAATAAAGTAAATGAAAAAATATATGCTTGGATCTGGATTCAGGGTCCATCAGTTATTTATTTTGATATAGATACCATTTTGTTTCATGAGTCCTTCCTACTTGTCTTTGATTATTGTGTTGCTGAAAAGAGACAAGTCATTCATAGTTATCATCACACAATACTGCTGATACTGAGTACAGTGTTTTCCTGGTTCTGCTCATTTCACTTTGTATCATATTGTACAAGTCTTTCTGGGTTTTCTGAAATCTGTCAGCTCATTATTTCTAATTGCCAAATAGTATTCCATTACATTCATATACCAGACCTCATTTAGCCATTCCCCAATTGATGACCATTTCATCCCCTCAATTTCTAATGTTTTTGCCACCATGTACAGGGCTGCTATAAATATTTGTGCAATGTAGTTCTTTTTTCCCTTTTTATGATCTCTTTAGTAATGATATTGCTGGATTAAAAGATATCTACAGTTTTGTTGCCCTTTGGGTGTAGTTCCAAATTTTTCTCCAGATTTGTTGGATCAGTTCACAACCTTACCAGCAGTTCATTAATGTCCCAATTTTCCCATAACTTCTCCAACATTTATGATTTTCCATTTTTATCCTATTAGCCAATCTTATAGGTGTGATATGTATGGTACCTCAGAATTGTTTAATTTGCATTTCTGTAATCAAACCTGATTTAGAGCACTTCTTGATATGCCTATGGCTATGTTTAATTTCTTTAGACCACAAGTTAGACTACCTCCCATTTTTCTTTTGGATTTTGCCCATAGGTGTTTTGACATGTTTGTCCTCTTCTGAGCTTGTGTTTTGGTCTTCCCTGTCACCTTAATAACTCTCTATGTTCAGATTATTTTGTTGTTTTTTTTTCTCTTCTTTTTTTCAGGGAGGGGCTCTTTCCTCTCTTTTAAATTTGAGTTCTGCTCCCAAGGGGGAAGAGGCACTGTCTCTGTCATCTTGTGCTAGTGGCTACACACCCTGGCTTTTGCCTTTTACTGCACTGATGTTGCCCTGAGCCTCATAGGAGACCCTAGCGTCTGCTGTTACCCTGAAAGGATGTGGTGGGGGCTGACTGATGCTGCTGACGGTCCTAGGGGTTTGGCAGCTTATTGTTGCTGAGCTGGAATCATAGTGGTGCTTTCTGATTGTATGGAGGCCAAGTGTGTGCTTTTTTTTTCCCCCAGGACTACACTGAAGTGCAAGGTCTGGGCTCTAGAGGCTGCCTGCTTGCCCAGGGCTATGCTGAAGCATGTGGTGGTTCTCAGAGCTGGAATCTGCTGGTTGGCCATGCAAAGGTACACGGGGGGTCCTGGTGTTAGCATTTGCCTGCTCTGCCACATGGGGGCGCAGGATATCCTCTGGTTTGTTGAGGTGGAACTTGCTGCTAGTTTTCTTGAATACTTCCTGTTCTCACCCAAGTGAGATGAACCTTTCTTGCCAGCTCTCCACATACCTTGATCTAAAAGACTGTTTCACCCTCTCTTTTTTGCTGGTTCTATAGTTCCAGAATTTGTTTTAGAGCTCTGGTTCATGGTTGCTTGGAGGTGAGCATGGGAATGTGACAGTGATTTACTATTTACTCCATCATCTTGACTCCTGGAATTCTGAAGTTTATATTCTATTATGAGAATCCTCTGTTCAAGGTTGCCTCTGCAATAAACTAGCTATGTGCTAGTATATGTATCAGAGCAAATCTCTGAACATCTCAGTGTCCCAGGCAGTTCTAATTCTTTAAGTTATAAAAAAGATGTCAATCACTGTAGGTAGAAGAAACTCTTCTGCAGAAGGGCCCTACATAGGTCCATTAAAAAAATTTCTTTATTCACTTATTTTTTCCTCCATGTGAAATTTTAGACTAAAATCTTCAAAAGGTCATTCCCTAAAGCATTGCAGTGAGTGGCCTAGGATTTAATGTCACAAGCATAATATCATTCACTCTACCCCCCCCAAAAAAAAAGCCATTTCAAGTTCTTTAACCATCCATGGGGAAAACAACAACAGCAACACTGTTGCATTCCCAAACCCACTTTTAGACAGCTCTTATAGCTAGGAAGTTTATCCTTAAACTGAGTTTGAGTCTGTTTCTATGTAACTTCTGCTCATTGTCCTATGAGGATAGCAAAGAAGTCTAATCTATTTTCCATGAAACAACCCTTCAAATACTTGAAGACAGCTATCATATTTTCCTGAGGATAAATATCCCAGTTCCTTCACAGAGTAGAGCTGAGTTTCCAGTACCCTTGTCCTCATGTTTGTTTTTTATCTGTCTTCAAACTTGTCAATGTACTTACCAAAATGTGGTACCCAAATTGAAATTATCATTAATCATAAAAATGACAAAAAAGGTGTTGGTACTGTTAGTACTCTTACTGAATATATTTTATCTATATATCCTGTTAGCACTTAAAAATCAATATCTAAAGGTATTTCCCTCCAAAGTTTGTATTTTACGGCTTCTCATGTTTCATGAAACCTTTATCCTTCCAACACCAATGTTGTTTAGTCATTTTCCCACTCCCTTGGTTATCACAACTAGTCACTCATCAAGTCCTGTTGTTTCTCCCTCTACAGTATTTCCTGAATTGGTTACCTTCTTACCACAGTTACCACACTCATTTTCATATTACTATTACTATTGGAATAAAGCAGGTTCTTTTTCTGCCTCCAGCTGCTAATAACTTCACTCAACGAAAGTGGTTTTGTATTAATCTTCTGTAATGCAATGCACGAGCAGCTTTCCAGAAGAATACTACTGTGAACAGCTTTTAAGATTCTGATTACACAGTATAGTGAACACTCCATTCCATAACAAATCAAAGCAACACATCCACAGAAAATCAAGGTACAGCAATCACAATATTACAACTTATCACAGAAAATCACAATATAGTATTCACAAAAGCTTATCATTAAAATGGCCACATAATTTTCACCAAAGTGGTCACAGTATTTAGAACAAAGAACAATCATTTCAAAGTACAATAGTCAAAGACTTCCACTCATGCAGCATACTAGGTTAACTCAATCAGTCACTTATTCAAAGTCTTCCACTCATGGGGCAACTAATTTAACTCAATCAGTCACTTATCAATCAAATACTAAATATCATTAATACAAAAATTCTCTACCCTTAGGTCACTAGTAAACTCCAATTTCATCATTACTCAGTACCCATGGAAAAGTATTTTCATCTTGAGTTGGGGCTGGTTCTCATATTCCCTGGATCCTCTTCCATGGTCCCAGATTCTACCTGAATTCATCAGACTGTCACTTGGGTTCAATGGCAGACAGCTCCCAGTTCCTCGTCCAGCTCTCTGGGTAGGTCCTGCTTCACACTGAAGTTCACAGGATCCAGTGCATCTCAAATCCTTCACAATTTTTTCTTCTGGGAATTCAAGGCTCAACCAAGCCACAAATAGACAAAGTCTAAGCATCCCAGTCATGCTTTCTCAGTCTTTGTCCTCAGTCTTCTCCTGTTCTCCTGGGTTCCTCTGTCACCTGGGTTCCTGGGCTTGTAGCCTCCTCTGTCACCTGGGTTCCTGGGCTCCTGGTTCCTGGCTCCTGGGCTCCTGTTCAGAAGAAGCTCCACCACCACAAGTTCTCAGGAAATTCTGGCTCAGTTCTCGATTCTCTCTTCTGTAGCTGCTCTGCCACCAGATTTCACAAAAAATTCTGACTGTGCCTCTCTGGGGATTTTCTGATATACTTCCTGGTTCAGCCAACCCCTTCCTGTTATTTTAGCAACAGGAGACAGGAGTATTCATAATAATAGCGACCATGTTCAATTCCATATTATTCATCCAGATATTATATGATACTTAAATTTTTTAATGACACACTTCTTGGCTTGATCTGGCATAGAGATTCTGTTTCCCCAACAGAGGCTTGATCAGTTACTAAGTGCTAAGTACCTGCTACCTTTGCCAACACAAAGGGATCTTCAAATTCAAATTACATTACCATTACATCTTCATAATACATAATGGTTATTAAATCACTTCACTGTTCAAAAACCATCCAAGGCTCCCTAGTACTCCTAAATCATGACCAGAATACTTCCCCTGAATTTCATGATCTTCTCCACAACTAACCTTGCTAGGGCAATTTTTTTAAAATTCATGGAATAAAGCAAGCATTTCCATGACATGGTACAATAAAAAATGATTTTATATGAAACTGCCAATCTACTCTGCACAACTTGCTCTTCCTTTCAAATATAAAACAAAGTTACCATGCAATTTCTTTTCCTTTTTTTTTTCTTCTCAACCCCTCTGCCTGCCCTAGGGTTATTTTTCTAATGTTTTCCTTTGGGAATTCTGAACTACAGCCAAAGAGGACTTTTTAGTATCAAACAAACATAAAACCTGGGGTACTTGCATACTTATTCTCCATATGTGTTATGCCTTTCTCTTTAAATGACTGTTGAAATCCTCTGTCCTTTAAGTCCAAACTTAAGTGAAATCTTCTTTACAAAAGCAACTCTGAACCTTCTAGTCAGAAGTATTTACTTTGTCCTTTAAAATAGCATCTTGTGGTACTCATTTCACTTTTTCTTTATTCTTTCCAGCATAATTATTTATGTCCATGACTACAAGATAGAAAATTCTGCAAAAGTATGAATCTTATCCATTTTATTTTCTATATCTCCTAGTAATTAAGTTCATTGTCTTGCATCTAAACAGATGCTGATAGAAGTTTCTTGGATTGATGTAATGGGTCCCATTTTTTCATTATTTCTTTGACTTGCAGAGGAAGCATGTATACTAATGAAATAATGGATCCACTACAATACCAAAATATTTCCATGCTGCATAGGCATAGTGCTATGATTTAAAAATGTGATCAATAACTCTCAGTGCCTATAATAAATGGTACCAAAATTGTTCTAGTAAATTCTTCCTAGATTTTGATGATGTAAACTAAGCAGCACTGGCTTTTCATTCTATTGTCACCACATATCTGTCTTTCTCCATACTTTCTCTGTACTCCCATGAATTATCACAAACCTATATCTTCTCTCCTTCTCCTCCCATGCCTATCTTTATAACTATATTATATACAAAATTGATTAATACGTATGGAATATCTATATACCCAATGTGATTTGAAGGGACTTTTCTTTTTTCCCCCTGTGAATAGGGTGGGTAGTATGGAGATATATGTGCCCTACATGTAAAAGAATGCTCCGTATGAGTTTCATACCAAGGTGTTTTCACAGTATACACTTTTATTTGATGATCCCACTTTAGCACATAGTTTTAAAAGAGGAAAATAGTCTTAGTTCATTGAGTCGGGAGTACAATAATTGAGATAGGCACAAGAATAGAAACCAGAAGAAATGTAGAGGGATTGTAGTGAAAAGGGGAGACATCAATGTTCCCTAAACATTTGCATCAATATTGAGACATCAGTGACCTAAGAGAATACTTAGCAACCATTTAATATATGAGTATTCATAATAACAGCTACCATGTTCAATTCTATATTATTCATCCAGATACAACATGATACTTGATTTTTCAATGACACATTTCTTGGCTTGATCTGGTATAGAGATTTTTTTAAAGTGAGATTTAAAACTGTAGATTTGGGAGGTTCCAGATAAAAATTGGATATCACACCTGAGAAGTAGTAAGAGATCCCAAATGTGGGATATGGGGACAGAATGGAACTGCTGTGGTAGTAGTAGTGGGAGGAGGAAGAATAGGAGAAGGAGAAAGAGGAGGAAGAACAAGAGGAGGAGGGGGAGGAGTAATACTAACAAATATTTTATAAAAATAAAATAAAATAATTTTATAATCTAAAATTGAGAAGTTCTACAAATATTCACTTATACAACGTGATTTACTCATTGCTCTGTAAGTCTATGCTTTGGGCAAAGCTTCCATGAGAAAGGACATTGAATTTATGCACTGTAGAGGACCTTATAATCTCTCAGTATTCCCTAAACATCACTGACAATATAAATTAAAGCAGACATCTGTTATTTAAAGGGAAAAAGACAACAAGCACCATATATCTGTCTTTCCTTGGCACTGTATGTGTGGACAAGTTAATAAAATATGTCCCTGAAAAAAATATATTGTTTCTGTTCAATAGGGATTTTTCAAATTATGTCATTATTTTTAAGGGCTTGCTCCACAGTCTAGACTCATTATTTTCTGGCTGATAGATAGGCATTTACATGTCTCATTCCCTGGGCAATGAGATAAGAAGACATCATTGTATTTGCCATGCACAAATAAAAATAATTTCAGCTTATCAACATTTTCAACTATTCACTATTATGCTTCATTACTTGTAGAACATAAAAAGCTCTGATCCTGAAGTCTTCTGCTGTATGTACATAAAATCTGATTGATAAGAGGCAGTATTCTTCCTATTTAAAGGGCTAAAAATTAGGATAAATGTCTTTTTAATGCAAAGGGTGAATAAAAATTCAGGAACAAAAGATTAATCCATTAACATACTTAATGAATAAAGAGGTCAGAAAAGGGATTAGTTCAAGGAATGGCATACTTTTTAAAATATGTTTTTTTTTCTGTGTAATGAGAAGCCTGAATAGGGTAGTAATATTTAAGAAGTGGGGATTCTGAGAAAAATTTGACATTAGGAAGTGTCTCTGTTTTTCTTTTATTTCTATTTTGCAAAGGATTTTATATAGTGTCTTCCAAAACACTATGTAAATTTTATTTAACTTGATATTTTAATAACTCTTTGAGGTAAAGCACTATTTAAAAAAAAATTTAACTAATGAGAAAGCTGTGATACATGGAGATTTAGTGAATTTTCTGTGACCACACAGTGATTTAGTAATGGATTCAGATCTAGAAAATAGCCCTCCCACTTTCCAATAGTGTTCTTCCTTCCATAAAACATTTATGTGGAAATAAAATATATACACTCAACATATAATCACTATTTTTTGAGTCATTCAATATATATTTAATTTCTTACTATATGAGAACCACTGTGATCCAACTGTATTTCATGGCTTCTGTGGTTCATTAAAACTGGCCCATTTTCTGTGGCTCATCAAATAGAATTTTCACTGCCATGCCACCACTCCTGGAGTTTTTTCCCTCCCCATCACCATCTCCTGACTTCACGAGTTTCCTTCAAGTGGTCACCTAAAATCCCATTCTTCATTGTCCCCTTTTTCCTACCTTTTACTCTTTTGACTAACACCAATTTATTCTGTATCTTATTTTTACATAGTTTACATTTTCTCTCTCTCCCATAAGCTACTTGAGAGCAAGGTCTATTGTTTTCCTTTCCATATATACTTAGAGTTTCACACAATACCTGACATAAAGAAAGTGATGTATAAATGCTCATTGACATATTGTCTTGGTGATCAAAGGTTACACAAGACATGATCCTTTAGTTCATAGAGCTTAGATAGGGTTTGCATAGCATAGGTGAAAAAAACACCATTGAGAAAGAAGATCTGGGACCAATTTGTGGTGAAATATTTAATAGCTAATAACCCTAAAGAAAGTTATGTAACACATTTGAGCTTCATTTTTTCTAGTCTATAAAATGTTGGTAAAAAATTCTTATAGTCCCTAACTCAAAAAGTTGTTTAAGCAAAATGAATTGAAATAGCCAAGGTAAACTTAATCTACCCTATTCTGTTAATGCTAAAAAATAAAGCAATTTCAATTACTCAGAGAAAAATGTTAGTATGTCTCAAAAATAGGAAGATTCATTAGAGAAGAGTGGAAAGAGTGGAGGAACTTGGGTTCAAATATTGGTTCAAATATTTACTCTGCTACTTAATAGCTGTGTGATGACAGATAAGTTTGTATAATTCACTCAGTGAATATCTCTAGAGTCTATTTCATTAGGGCATGATGAGGATCAAATAAACAATGCATATAGAATGCTTTGCAAATTTTAAAGTATTATAAATATCAGTTATTATTCAAATAATGGTACCACCTTAATAAAATATAAAAAATAATTTGACCAACATTCTAACAGTACTTTCTTATCTCTTAAGAAATGATAGTGTTTGGTGAATAGAGATGCCCTCAATGCCAGGAAGATCTGATTTCCTGTGTTTTTCTCTGACATATACTGTGTCTGTGATCCTTGTTAGGTCATGTTGCTTCTCAGTGCTCCAAAAATATTCTAATACTAAAGTTTTCAAAGAAGCCATAAACCTGCACTGGTATAGACAGTTTCCTCATTTAGGAATTCATTATGCAATGAAACCACAGTTCCTAGAATTGTGATTTATCCCTATAAAATTTTTATCAGTATGATCTAGGAACATATCAAGAGTTAGCTTTTATAAAGATGGGAGAACAAGGGAGTTTTTTCACCTGCTTTCTATAGATCATCTCTTCACCATCACACAAATGATTGGATAATGAGACAATATCTTTCTACATATAATATTTATTTATTTTTTAGGAATTTGACTTGGATGAGCAAAAGACAGTATTAAAGGTTCTTTTTGATCAACAATTTGCCTACTTGTCTGCTAATATTCTGTAGGATTCCATAATAAATAAGACATATTTGTTCACTGACTCATTGAAATTCAACATCAATTTTATTGAACATAGAGACAATATGCTAACCCATATTGTTCTTAAGCACCATGATGGATGTCTTAAGCAAAGTTCATATAGCATAGGCACTTTCTGTAAATTCAGAGGTGCTATGCATCCTTCTTCATGATTGTGAATTGGAATTGTGTCATTGCATTAAGCTCAGAATATTAGAGGGCCTCCTAAATGACAATTTGAAAGTTTAATTATTCACAGTGGAAAATTCATTCCCAAGATCAGAATATGCATTTTGATGGGCAATTCATCAAGTAAGTACTTTATCAGTGTGTGTGTGTGTGTATATATATATATATATATATATATATATATATATATATATATATATGTCTGTGTTTGTGTATACACACACACACATTATATACACTGCACAAGGGCAATAATCTGGGCCAGTAACTAGATAAAGAACAGCATATCATGTTGAATTATGCTTAGGAAATTGTATGGTCCTCTCTAAGATCCCAAGCAACCCACTACAGCAAAAGCTGTTTTTTCTAAATACAATATTCTTCCAATGAAGCTATATGGCAGTGTATCATAAAATATAAAAAAATATGGAGAATCATAATTCTAGATGACTTTTAAAATAAAAAATACTTCTTGGGGATATACATAAATGATACTACAATAACAATCTGAGGGAAAAAAGGTTATGAACTGGTTACACAAACTTTGATTAGATGATATGACAATTCTGAATATTCTGGGGCCAGGGCCCAGGATACAGTGATTGACCTTGATATCTTTGAATATTAGATAAGATGACAATCCAGAATTCAGAAGGTCTTGGTATTTGTAAAAAAATAAAAAAGACAAAGGAACATTGTTAGTAATCATGACTTCGATAGATTAACACTGAAAGAAGTCTAATCTATCAACAAAGAAATAATAGAAAATGGTGTGGTATATGGCACATATTTTAAGATGTGACCAAAGTATTGGTTTGTTTTCCTTAACTCTAGTTATTTGAAAGTGGCTTACATTTTTACTAAAAATATTTTTTCTTCTAAAAAGATAAAATAACTATTTTAAAACACCAAGAAATTGCATAGGTTTTCTCTCGAAGATTTGTTGAAAGCCATGTCTAAGAAAGACATAAATTGAAAATGTCAGTGAGTTGTTATTTACATACTGATTAAATATTGTATTCAATGAATTAATAAAATGTCATCATGTTATTGTATAATAGTAATGATTATTACCAGTGATTGGGGGATATGATATAAGATGATAATAGCTGAGTGAAAAGAGAGCTACAAAAACAAAAATGCTTCGTTGAGGTCCCAAGAAGAAAAACCATTTAGACTAGAGCTAGCAGGAAATGTTTCGTAGAAGTGTCATTACAGTTGTACTTTAAAGGCTGAGTAGGTGAAAATGAATAAGGGGGGACGAAGAGTAAATTGTGACAGAGAAGACATCAGAAGCAAGAAATACATAGGCAGAAGCGATGCTCAATATATATGAGAGAAACATTGAGTCAATTGGTCAGGATAGTAGAGTATATAAATGTTGTTTGCCCTACATTTTCAAGAAGACCAATGATAGACATCGCGGGAATGATTTCTTGACTCATTTGTGAATTGGGTTTAAATAAGACAGGGCTGCACAAAGTTGTTAGCCTTACTTGTTCTTCCAGAGTCACTGAAGTCCAGTGGCAAGATAAAAGTCAGAATGACTGGAGAGGACCCAGGACACAGTGAATGAGCATAATATTTTTGGTGTCTGACAAAGCTTTAAGCACAGCACAGTGCCTTCTTTGGGCACCTTCTTGGCCTTTGGAATAAATTGTTCTCATTCCCTAATTCTGCCAGAGGAATATTTCAAATCGTTGGGGTAGATATTCACAGATGGATTTGAGTCTTGTCAGTTACTCTGAAACTGGTTTAGCCCATTGGCTGAGACAGTTTTACAAGGGTGTGGCTTTTGGGCATGCTATAGCTTCTTGGAGTCTCAGGTGATAGTTGGGTGACAATAAACACCAAATATTGATGAGCAGCCCTGAAAGGGGCTCAGCATTCCCTCACATTAGAAATGATAATTCTCTCTGAACACCTCATACAACCCAGGGTATAAATCATGTGAGCATGAAATAATGTTGAGAAGTTAGAAAAGGATTAGATTGTAGAGAACTTTGAATGAATGTCTAAGGACAATGAGCACTGCAAATATATTTTTTTCCTTTTTATTGTTGATATGAATAGCAACAAATCTTTCTCTCCTTAAACATGAATTGATTTGGAAAATAAGCTATCACTCTGTCTAACACAGAATATTTGAGTTTCATAGATATATACATAGAAAAATAACAAAATTACTTGTGAATTAGATGCTATATAAGAATAAATTACCGAAATGAGTAATTTTGAAGTAAAGGTGAACAGAGTTCAATCTTATTCAGAAAAAAACAGGGAATATAAAAATTAAAATTGTATGGATATAATTGTATCAGAATATTTACTTAAAGTTTTTCATAAGATGCATTAGCAATTTTTTGTTCCTCCTCTTATTTTGCTTTATACATACTTGTATATTATTTCTCTTTTAAACATCTGCCACTTATCCATAAAAAAACTAGTTATCACAAACAATGTGCCACATTGTTGGGGTATACCTGAGAAAATTGTGTGGGATTCATATGAAAAAAATATTGTAGGACTATAAAAAACAACAAACATGTAGAATGCAAGAGAAAATGGAAGGATATGAGGAATGAAACAAAGTGAAAAAGTTTTTCACAAAACAGAATTAACTGTTCCTTAATGCTCAAAACACCAATTAAACTAATGAAAAATGTAACAAATAATGTCATTTCTACCTTGCTAACATTAGGATATTGTTTTTTTTTTTCAAAAGGTGGTAAGCAGTATAACAGATAGTCATGGTCTCATGCATAATTATGAATAACTAATTTTTATGTTCTTCTCCTTAATATTTTATTTGATGTGGAATTGGAAAATGCTGTACTTTGTTTTGTTATTCAATGGCTAGATTGTGAGGAATTCATTTTTGTTGATGCTCTTAGGATTTTGTTTGACCTTTCAAAAGATAAAATGACAAAAATATAATAGTATAATAAAATAACAGGACAGAAAACATCAATAGAATACATAATACGATTAATAATTTCGACTAAATATTTTCCAAATTATTTTTTGGGATGTAGGCACAGAGCATGGAGAGGAAAGAAACTATAACTCAAACACACAGAGAATACAAAAGGAAATAAATGAGAGTTAGGGAAAGAGGAAAAGAAGGAAGGATGGGAAGGAAAGAAACATTATGGAAGAGAAGGGAGGGGAAGACAGTAATAAAGAGAAAACTACCATATTAGAAATTTATACCTGCAGGAGCCATTTATTGGGATTGGTCATTAGTTTATTAATTCCACATACACTTAACATAATATCCATGGCATTAAGCTTATATTAGACATATTTCCCCTTAAAACTTGGAAGAAAAACATTATTCTGACATGGTGAAGATCCTTGAGAAATCTTATCCATTGACAAGCAATTGAAAATTTCAATTTGGAAGTGTTAGAGCAGTTATGCACTGATGCTCAATTATACAGGTTTTGTTTAATAAAATCTCTCTTCAGAATTATAGAAATAAATATTTATAAAACAAAATAAATATTTACAGAAAGATATGGGGATCTATTTGGGGAGTAAGATGTTACCCTCCCCAAACACACACACACACACAAACACACACCTTTGATTATGATTATTTCCTATCAAATTGCTAATTTGCTGCTCAGAAACTGCTCATTCACACTTTGCATTCTCAGGCAGAAATTAAGCATGGTATAGGGAATCTGGATTTCCACAATACCATCCGTCTGGCATAAAAGAACCAAAAGTTGGACAAGTACATGAACAATCTATTGTGGAAGAAAGGGAGATAAAAGTAAAAATGGATGAGGACATAATTAAATCCCTTGTTAGCTCTGATTATAGAAAAAGAAATTGTTGCAATTTCTTATTTTTATTAAGAATCTAGAAAATTATAATAACATATAATACTATGACTGATTTTCTTTTGAATTGTATTTGGAATGGTGCTTGACAATTTCAATGGGTACAACTAAATTGTTGGCACATTTAATTATTATATAAATGAGCAACAGTCATTTCATGGAGCTTCAGGGGGTAAAGATGCCATCAATTACTGAACTCGGCTTGATTTTATTTAAACAAATGATTTGCTATTTCTAGATACATACAATATAGGCTTTCTACTCCCCTGTAATATGTATTTGCTTCCAGGAGCTTCTCATTTGGGCTACAAAATATCCTGTGCTAACCATATATATTAAAAATCAATGTAACAAAGGACATGGTGATTATAGGCACCCTACAAGTCCTTTCAGATCAAATATACATTTGTAGAAATCTCAGTGCTACTATTCTTTGAGCAAAGCAATATTTTTAACACTCTAGCCCTCAGGCATTTGAAGCCTTTTCTAACATAACACAAAAACAATGTCAGCTGATGAATCTAAAAGCTCCCCCTATTGATCTAGATTCCTGAACTCACTTTTCAAAAACATAATGCTAGGTTTTCCTCCATATAGTTCTCAATGGTAAGGTGGAAATTTGGTGGTGGTGTTATTTATGTGGTTTTTATATGTAGAACCAAGTTTATATACGATGTCCTGAGCTAACAACATATCTTGAATAATCACTCCAATAATAACAATTAACTTCTTTAAAATATATAAAAAAGAATTTATACTGGTGCCAACATAGGGGGAAGAAAGATATATTTGTGTGTGGAGAAAAGAATACTCATTTAAGAACAGATCTCAGAAGCAGAGCTAAGATGATAGAGTTAAGGCATGGATTCATCTGAACTCTCCCCCAAACACCTGCAAATACCTTTAAATAATGGCTAAACATATTCTAGAGCTGCAGAGCCCACAAAACGATGGAGTGAAACAATTTTCTGGCCCAAGTCAGCTTACAACGTCAGCAAGAAAGGTGTGTTGCACCTAGGTGATAGAGGAGCACAGTCTAACACAGGCCATGCCAGCTCACACTGGACCCCAGAAAACAAGGAATAGACCTCCTGGAAACTGAATCAGTGGCAGCAGTGGTGGTTTCCAAACCTCTCAGCCAGTCCACAGAGGTTAAGGAGATCAGACAGTAGTTCAGAAGGAAATTTTCAGTTGTCCCTCTCTGCTAGCTTCAGGGACAGAACTCTGTTGAGTTGCCTATACTTGACTCTGGGTGGCAGTCCTGGGTCTTAGTCCCAGTGGGAAGAAGATCACTAGCATAGTAAAATAAGGGAAGAGGGACCCTGGTCATAATTCCAGGGTTAAAAAGAGTGCTTATGGTTGCTCACAAGTCAGTGGACAGTAAAAAGAGAAGGAAACACACCTCTCCCTATATCATACCACCTTGGAAGAGCCAAAAACTTACAGGACCCTAGAATTATCTCTAAAAAACATCAGCGAAAATAAACAAAAGAAAACCCTAAAACTGGAGAGAGTGCCCCCTTCTCAGGAGAAATAGAGTCCCACTCTAGAATAGAGTGAAAAGTCAAGAAATATAATGGAAAATGAGCAAACAATGGGAAAAAAATCTGAACAAAGAAAGTTCCCATGTGACAAGGAAGGTAAAAATAATACACTCAGAGGAAGACAGTAAAGTCAAAATTCCTGAATCTAAAGTCTCTAAGAAAAATATGAATTCGTCTAAGACCATGGAAGAGGTCAAAAAAGATTTTAGGGGTGTCTAGGTGGTGCAGTGAGTAGAGTACTGGCCCTGGAGTCAGGAGGACCTGGGTTCAGATCCGGCCTCAGACACTTGACACATACACACAAAAACTAGCCATGTGACCTTGGGCAAGTCACTTAACCCCAATTGCCCTATCCTCCCCCCTCCAAAAAGCAAAAAAAAAAAGATTTTAAAAATTGAGAAAAAGAGGTAGAGGAAAAATTGAGAAGAGTCAGGAGAATGATGCAAGAAAATCATGAAAAAAAAAAAGTCAACAGCTTGGTAAAGGAGGACCAAAAAAAAAATACTGAAGAAATGAACACCTTAAAAAAAAAGAGAATAGGCACAATGACAAAGGGGCCACAAAAATCCAATCCAACGAAGAGAAGAATGTTTTCAAAAGCAGAATTGGTGAACAGGAAAAATATATACAAAAATTTACTGAAGAGAAGAACTCCTCAAAAACAAGATTTGGCAAAATTGAAAAGGAGATACAAAAGCTCACCAAAGAAAATAACTCCTTAAAAGTTTAAAGTGGGCAAGTGGAAGGTAATGACTTCATTAGACATTAGAAAACAGTCAAATGAAGGCCTAAGAATGAAAAAAAAATAGAAGACAATGTGAAATATCTCATTGGAAAAATAACTGAGCTGGAAAACAGATCCAAAAGAGATAATTTAAAAATTATTGGACTACCTAAAAGTCATGATCATAAAAATAAAAAAACCTAGACATTATCTTTCAGTATATTGTTAAGGAAGATTTCCCCAATATTCTAGAAACAAAGGGTAAAGTAGAAATTGAAAGAAGCCACTCATTACCTCCTGAAAGCTATCCCAAACTGAATACTCCCAGGAATATTATAGCCAAATTCCAGACCTCCCAAATCAATAAGAAAATACTGCAAGCATGCAAAAAGAAAAAAAAAACATAGTGAAGTTACAGTCAGGATAACACACAAGTTAACTGCTTCTATGTTATAAGATTTTTTTTGGGGGGGGAAGGGTTAGAATATGATATTTTTGAGGGCAAAAGAGCTAGGATTACAAGCAAGAATCAACTACCCAGAAAAATTGAGTATAATCCTTCAGGACAAAAAATAAATATTCAATGGAATAGAGGCCTTTCAAACAGTTCTGATGAAAAGATTAGAGCTGAATAGAAGATTTGACTTTCAAATACAAGATGCAAAAGAAGGACAAAAAGATAAACAATAAAAAATAATCACAAGGGATGCAATAATGGTAAACTTTATATTTTCACATGGGAAAATGTACTTGTAATTCCTAAAAACTTCTTCATTATTAGCGCAATTAGAAGTATATATATAGATAGAAAGTAGAGGTATTAGTTAAATGTGATGGTATGATTGTCTAAAAAATAAAATTAATGGATGAGAAAGAAGAATGAATTGGAAAAAGGGTAAAGAAAAAGATAGAATGGGATGTATTATCTGACATGAAAGAGGCCTGAAAAAGATTTTACAGTGGAGTGGAAAATGGAGGAAGCACATGAGCACATGAACCTTACTCTTATCAGAAATGCCTCAAAGAGAGAATACTATGCACACTAAGTTGGGTGTAGAAATCTATCTCACCATACAATAAAGTAGGAAGAGGATAAGAGATGGAGTAGGGGGAAGCTGATAGAAGGGAAGTCATTTGGGGGGAGATAAAAGTCAAAAACAAAAATTGAGAAAGGACAGGGTAAAAGGAGAGAGAGTAGGATGAACATGGGGAAATAGGATGGAGGGAAATACATAGTTTGTAATTATTACTGTGAAAAAAAATACAGTGAGTTTCTCTGATAAAGACATCATTTCTCAAACACATAGAAAACAGTCAAATGTATGGAAATAAGAGCAATTATGAATTTATAAATCATCAAAGGATATGAACAGGTAGTTTTCAGATGAAGCAATCAATACTGTCTATAATCATATTAAAATGCTCTAAATAACTATTGATGAGAGACATGAACCTTAAAATAACTCTGAGCTACTATCTTACATCTGTCAGGTTAGCTAATACAATGAAAAAGAAAATGACAAATTTTGAGGGGATGTGGGAAAATCAAAACACTAAAGTACCTCTGGTGATGCTGTACCAGAATGCTCTACCATTCTGAAGAGCCATTTGAAACTGTACCCTAAGGTCCATAAAACCACAAATACCCTTTCTATTAAATTAAATTTCTATTAAATTAATTTCTATTAAATTTAAAAATTATTGGACTACCTAAGTTTTACCTCCATTTAAATTTCTATGTCAGCACTAAGTCTATATTACAAAGAGATTAAAAAAAGAAAGAAAGAAAGTAAAAGGACCCTATGTGTTGAAAAAATATTTATAGCAACTCTTTCCTGGGGGTAAAGAATTGTAAATAGAGGGGATGTCCATCAATTGGGGAATGACTGAATAAATTGTTGTATATGATTGTGATGGAATACTATTGTGCTTTAAGAAATGATGGGCAGGTTTCTCTAAAAAAAGGAAAGACTTACATGAACTGAAGCAAAGTGAAATGAGCAGAACCAAGAGAACATTGTACACAGTAACAGCAATTTTATATGATCGTCAACTAGGAACAACTTAGCTATTCTCAGAAATAAAATTATCCAAGGAAATTCTGTAAGACTTATGGCACAAGGTGCTGACCATCTCTAGAAAAATACATGGAAATATGTTTTACATGACTAAATGTGTTTTACATGACTAAACAAGTATAATATTTCAAATTGCTTGCCTTCTCAGTGATTGAGGGGGAGAGGGAAGGAGAGAATTTGGAACTCAAAATAAAAAAAAAAGAATCTTAAAATAATTTTAAATGTAATTGGGAAAAATAAAATATTACATAAGATTTTTAAAAAATGAACTAGATATCTAAAAAAGCAAATTAGAAAGAGGTTAGGTAGCAAGCAAGAGAATTATGACACTGGAGATATTACAACTGTATTCCATTAACAGTCAAAGTTAATTTGTGAAATAGTAATATTATCATTATATTTCTGCTTCCAGTCTCAATGTCTGTCAGCAATCTCCATAACTACTATCCTCATCACTCCTCAGAAATCAGAAGGAAGGTACCAAAATTAAAGACTTATAATGCTGATTTCCAGAATTATGCAGCAACATAGCCAAAGAATTATAATACTTATTTTCAGCCTTACCTCCCTCTCTAGCTTACCTTAAACATCTATTTTTCCCTTTTATCCAAATATTATCTTTAACAAATGAATTTTCATAATTATTTCCCTGTGAGTAACTTGGAAATCTATCATATATTCAGTGCAACATAAAATGCCAAATATGGACAAGTGCATGATGAATTTCTGTAGTACCTCTACAAAAGTTATTACTATTCACTCATTATATTGAGTTCTTGAAGATTTGCTAAAGTAAATATACTCTGAAATATTTTTAACAACTACATTTGGAAATCTATTTATTTCTTTTTATGAATTATCTCAGCAGCAAACTGCATCTATAGCCCAAGGAGCAGCCTAACAGAAAGGAAAAACTCATTACCAACAGTTTGAATTCTTTGACCATGAAGATTGGTGAAACATATAAAAATATGTAGTGTCCATAGTCCATTGTTTTACATTTCTATTTCTGTAATAATTGTGGCAGAGTTTAGGGAAAGAAGGTGGTTATCACTTGGAATAGCATGTTTTTACACCATTTCAAAATACTAATTTAACAACTGATATTTAATTGTGAGGTTTCACCGATGACCCATGAATTGATTTACTACTGGAAACCTGAAGTGTAGAAATGGTAACATACTTGCTATATATAAAATAGAGAGAAATAAAGAAGATATAAGTAAATAAAAGGACTTATTAGAGCTTCTCAGAGAAATGAATATAATAATCAGGGAAGCATATTGAAAAATTCAAAGTGATTTGGGGGGAGATCTTGGAAGGATATAGAAAAACTTTATATAGAAGGTAATGCTTGACCTGACCCTTGAAAGAAACTATAAATTCTAAGCAGTGGAAGTGAGGAAGTAGGAAAGAGTACAAATCATTGTGTATTAATTAGAAATGTTAAAACTATGTATCACTTCAGTATATAAACCAATTTCAAAAACACTTATGCTTATATATTATCTCTATTAAGGTAATTATGAAATCAGAAGGAAGCGTGCATGTACAATGAGAACAATATCTTAAGTGTCACCCCTTGAAAATTAGGCCAATTCTTCATTGAAAAGCCTTGAAAATGACTTTGAGATTTGATTCCCTAGGAAGATTAAGGATCAGACCAGTGATAAAGCTTTCTGCTTATATAAGTACAAAACAACCAAGATACCAGGGGCTCAAGCCCCTGTATAAAGCAATGAAATGAACATGACTGGGAGCTGTATTCAAGCTCATCTTAATCAATACTTTGTCTTTGATGAACATTTCTTTCCTGTTCTCAACATCCTTCCCCTGCTGTGACTAAGGAATTCTCATTTTGTTAACTGTTAGACGCATTATGAAAGTCTTATTTCATACCATTTTATGACATATACTTCCAGGGAACCAGTTTGAGTCAGGCCAGGTGTATAATACCATGTCAATCACCAAACATCACCCTAGAAAAATTGACTCATAACAAAGAGGAAATTATTACTTACCAAAGTGGTAGTTATTTTTAAAAAACTATCTATATATCATAATATGAATATTTAGATTCAATTCATCCTGATTCAGTCTAGTACTCTATCTGCTGTATAACAGAACTGCCTCCTATTTGTATGCAGAAGTCATAGGCTCATAGGATCAATGATTTAAAACTAGAAGAGATCACTTACCTAACATACTCTGTAAAAACTTATGCAACCAGACAATGAAAAACTATATTGCAGGTTATGGAAATGAGTGGTAGATTGGATAGCTGAGCCATTTTCTGAGATTTTTGACAGCTTAGAGGAAAAGACTCTTGAGAAAAAAAATGATCAAAAGTCTATTGTCTCTTGTTGTTTAAAAAATAGTCTAGCTAAGTTTAGAGAGTCTCATCTCTGGGAATTTTGCAACTACATCATGATTTTTATCCCTATCCCCAAATAGAGCTCAAAGAGATCATCTCCAAAGATTCAGAAAGGTTCTGATCTGAGTGAGGAGAAATAATAAGCCAGTTTGATGAAAGCACACGTCTTTGAAATATTACACTTGACAGACATCTTTTTAAAAGAGATGACAACATTTATTTGAACGAGCAACAGATTAAATGCCTAAAAATGACTCTGAGAGTTAAACAGATGGGGTGAATGGAAAGTTATGAGTAACAACCAAGTTACCCTCACTGTCTATGACCATAAGGCAATATGTTCTTGATATGTACATAATGTAGGAAGTTTGCCTTCTTGGGGGTGATAAAAATGGGTGCTAGAGGAAAAGGAAAAAAAAACATACACACAGATCTTCCTGAAATTCTTGACAAAGTAAAAATATTATAACTAAAAAGAAAAAAATAGAATTGAGATAAGAATCACCTAAAAATATAAATAGGTAAATGTGTATCAAGCAGCACTAAACCATAGAAACCAGAAAAGTCATTATGACACTTGGCAAAACAGTGTGCAAACATGCCAAGGACTATGAAATCTTTTAAGCAAAGCCAAAGAATGTCTTGGCATAGAAGTGTGAATGGAACATTAAAACTTAGCTAAGGATAATTGTTGTCCAAGTTATTGTATGGGAGGGATTATGAATGAATTTTATTAGAAATATTGGTTCCAGTCACCAAACAGGGTTTGATCTGAATCTTTTCACTATGACAATTCATCTGATCCAATCTGAGTTCATCCACCTTGTCATCTGACCAAGCACATACATTTAGTGAGCTTTTAGTTTTAGAATAATTTATTATCATTCAAAAGAATAAGTTTAGAAATCATCAGGGAAATCTATATTTCCAGTAATTGGTTTTCTCACTGAGCCCTACAAAATGAGTATCATTTTTAAAAATAATTAACACTTCATCTATGCATGATAAGACACTGAAAAAAATACTAGATTTAAAATGAGAAGATGAGTTATTTTATAAAATTTTGTACTTGATTTATTTCACTATATATTTCCCTACTAGCTTTGTGACACTGGGCAAGGCACTTAACACTTTTTGCCTCAGTTTACTCATTTTTAAAATGAGAAAAAAATGAAAAACTGCTCCAATATCTTTCCCAAGACAACCCCAAGTGGGAACATGAAGATTTGGACACAACTGAAATGACTGAACAACATGTAAAAAGTAGCAATCAGTTGTTCAAAAGTCTCTTTCCATATTCTCTCCCTTTCTCCCTTCCTTTCTTTATCCCTTAAGAAAACAACAAATATAATATTGATTAGACATGAAACCATGCAAAACATTTTCATATCAGCCATTTTAGAAAACAAAAAAATACACACATATCCAAAGAAAAAGAAAGTTTAAAAAATCTTCAATCTGTGCTCAGAGTTCATCTGTTCTCTCTTTTGATAGCATTTTCCACCATGGGACATTTGGAATTATATTGGATCATTTTCTTGATCAGAGTAGGTAAATATTTCATAGTTTATCATCCTTAATAATATTGTTGTTATTGTATAAAATGTTCTGCTGCTTCACTTTGCTTAAGTTCATATACATTTCCAGGTTTTTCTAAAAATCGTCTTTCTGTCATTTCTTACATCATGATAGTATTTCTCACATTCGTATATCACAGCTTGTTCAGCTATTCCCAGATTGATGGAAATACCCTCAATACCCAATTCCCTACCAAAAAAGAACACACACACACAAATACAAATGCATATATACATATACACATATGCACACATATATGTCCTTTTTGATTTCTTTGAGAGACAGAACTAGCAATGATATTGCTGGATCAAAGGATACACAGAGTTTTATATTCCTTTGATAAAAATTTATAAGTCTAAGTTGTTTGCCAGAATGTTTGGCCAAGTTCACAACTCTATTAACAATGCATTAGAGTCACATTTCTTCCTAATCCCCACCACATTTGTCATTTTCCTTTTCTGTCATGTTAGACAATCTGATAGGTGGGAGGTGTTACTTGAGAATTGTTTTAATTTGCATTTCTATATTCAACAGTTATTTTAGAGCTTTTTTTTTATATGACTGTAGATAACTTTGATTTCGTTAACTGAAAACTTCCTTTTCAAATCATGTGACCATTGGAAGCTTCAGACTTTATGAGAATTCAAGATACTATAAAACAGATCCAAACAAGTCAGAAAATAGAAGGAAATGTGAAATATATCATTGGAAAAACCACCGACCTGGAAAATAGATGTAGGAGAGATAATTTAAAAAATTATTGGACTACCTGAAAGCCATGATCAAAAAAGAACCTAGAAATCATCCTTCAAGAAATTTGCAAGGAAAATTGCACTGATATCCTAGAACCAGGGGACAAAATAGAAATTGAAAGAATTCACTGATCACCTCTTGAAAAATATCCCCAAAAGAAAACTCTTAAGAATATTATAGCCAAATTCCAGAGTTCCCAGTTCCAGGAGAGAATATTATAAGCAGCCAGGAAGAAACAATTTGAGTATTGTGGAAACAAAATCAGGATAACACAAGATGTAGCAGCTTCTACATGAAAAGATCATAGGGTTTGTAATATGATATTCTGGAGGTCAAAGGATCTGGGATTAAAACCAAGAATCAACTCCCCAGCAAAACTGAGTATAATGCTTCAGGGGAAAATATGGTCATTCAATGAAATAGAGGACTATCAAGCATTCTTGATGAAAAAAAAACAGAGCTGAACAGAAAATTTGACTTTCAAACACAAGAAGCAAGAGGAGCATGAGAAGTTAAACAGGAAAAGGAAATCATAAGAAATTTATTAAAGTTGAAGTATTTACCTTCCTACATGGAAAAATGATAACTGTAACTCATGAGACTTTTCTCAGTATGAGGATAGTTGAAGGGAATATATATATATATATATAGATATATATATATATAATGTTTATATATGAGGGTTTATATGTGTATAAACCCATATGTGAGTGTGTGTATATGTGTGTACAAGTATATATATAGACAGAGGGCACTGGATCAGTTGAATAGGAAGGGATGATATCTAAAAAATAAATTTAAGAGTTGAGAGAGGAGTATAATGAGAAGATATAGGGAAAGACAAAATAGGGTAACTTATCTCATATAAAAGAGGAAAGAAAAAACTGTTACCTTGTAGGGGAAGAGCAGGAAGATGAAAGGTAATGGGTCAACTTTACTCACATTGGATTTGGCTTAAGGAGGGAATAACATACACACTCAATTGGGTATCTTACCTAACAGGAAAATAGTGGAGAAGGGCATAAGAGAAGGGATGAGAGGAGGGATGGTAGATTGGGGGAGAGGGTAATTAGACACACACATATACACACACATATAGGGAAGTACAGTCTTTCACTATATAACTACTATGGAAACTTTTTGCATAACTACACATGTGCATCCTATGTTGAATTGCTTATCTTCCCAGTGGGGTGGGTGAGAAGAGAGGGAAGAATTGGGGCAGCAAAGTTTCAAAAATATGTTATTTTTTTTACATGAAACTGGAAAATAAGACATACAGTCACTGGGGTATAGAAATCCATCTTGCCCTACTAGAAAGTTAGAGGGAGAATGGGAAGGATATAAGAGAGAGCAGAATGAAGCAAGGGGTATTCAGTAGGCTCACTATTTTGGGGTGGGCAGCAGGGGAAAGATGGGGAGAAAATGTGTAGCTCAAAATCTTGTGGAAATGAATGGTGAAAACTAAAAATAAACAAATAAAAAATAACAAACAAAAATCATTTGACTATTTATTAATTGATTAATAATTTATATTCTTAAAATTTTGACTTAGTTCTTTATATATTTAAGAAATTAGCTCTTCATCAGAGACACTTTTATAAAAAATATTTCCTAGCTCTCTACTTTCCTTCTAACCTTGGATGCATTAGGTTTGTTTCTGCAATTAAAAAATTAGTAGAAAAAAAATTATCCATTTTAAACCTAAAAAATGCTTTCTATCTCTTGTTTGGTCACAAATTCTTCCCTTCTCCATAGATTTGGCAAGGCAACTATTCTTTGCTCTTTTAATTTGCTAATGGTATTACCCTTTATATATAAATCATGTACCCATTTTGACTTTATCTTTATATATGGTGTAAGATACTGGTATATATCTAATTTATACCATAACATTTTGAGTTTTCCCAGCAGTTTTTTTGTTATTTGTAGTCTTGGGGTTTATTAAACAATATATGACCGTTCATTTACTACTATATTTTGCACATCTAATCTATAACATTGATCAATCACTGTATTTCTTACCCAATACCAGATGGTTTTGGTGATAACTGCTTTATTATGCAGTTTGAGATCTGATATCCCTAGACCATCCTCTTTCACTCTTGTAACTAGTTCTCTTAATATTTTTAAACTTGTTCTTCTAAATGAATTTCATTAAAATTTTTTCTAGCTCTATAAAATTTTTGGTAGTTTAATTGGTATGGCACTGAATAATTAATTAATTTAGGGAGAATTGTAATTTTTATTATATTAGCTTGGTCTACTGACCTAGAAATTAATAGCAGTTAGACATACAAAGATTTTATATTTTCTACAGGTATTTTAAATGCAATTTCTCTTTCTATCTTTTGCTGCTGGACTTTGTTGGTAATATGTAGATACAGTGATGATTTTGTGGGTTTATTTTATATACTATAACTTTGACAGGGTTTTTAATCATTTCAGCTAGTTTTTGAGTTGATTGTCTAGGATTCATCATATCATCTGAAAAGAGGGATAGCTTTGTTTGCTTATTGCCTATTTTAATTTCTTCATCCCTCTTTTTATTGCAATAAATATAATTTCTATTAAAATACAGAATAATACTGGTGATTATGGACATCATCACTTAATCCCTTAAATTATTGGGAAAACTTTTAGCTTTTCCCCATTGCAGATAGTTCTTGCTAATGATTTTAGATAGATACTACTTATCAATTTAAGGAAAGCTCAATTCATTATTATGTTCCGCAGGCTTTTTTGACAGGAATGGGTGTTGTGTTTTGTCACAATATTTTTTTCTTCATCTCTTGACATAATTATTTGATTTTGATAAGTGTATCATTGACATAATCAATTATTGGATTATTTTCCTAATATTGAACCACCCCTACACCTTGATATAAATCCCATCTGGTCATAGTGCATGATTTTTGTGATATATTGCTATATGCTACTATTTCATTTAAATTTTTTGCAGCAATATATATTAAGGAAATTGGTCTGTAGTTTTCTTTCTCTGTTTTGGCCTTTTCCTGTTTAGGTATCAGTACTGTATTTGTATCTAAAAAGGAATTTGGAAGAACTCCTTCTTTGCCTGTTTTCCCAAATAATTTATATAGTATTGGGATTAATTGTTCTTTAAGTATTGTAAAATTTATTTGTGAATCAATCTGTTCCTAGGGCCTTTTTTTCTTAGCTAGCTCATTGAAGCCTTGTTAATTTATTTTTCTAAAATATGATTGTTTAAAATATTCTACTTCCTTTTCTGTTGATCTGGGCAACTTATACATATTTTTAAAATATCCATTCATTTCTTTAGACTGTAGATTTGTTGGTATATATTTCACTAAAATACCTCCTAATAACTGATTTTCTTTCCTCTTCATTGCTGGTGAATTTACCTTTTCATTTTTTAAACCGGTAATTTGGATTTCTTCCTTTTTTAATCAAATTAACCAAATAAAAAAAATGTTTTATTGTTCCCCCCCCCCATAAAACTAGTTCCAATTTTATTTACTAATTCCATGGGTTTCTTACTCTCAATTTTATTAATCTCTCCTTTGATTTTCAAGATTTCCAAATTCGTATTTCAATGGCTATTTCAAATGTGTTCCCTTACTAGTTATTATCTTTTTTTAGCTGCATGCCCAAATCATAGTTCTTTTCATTTGCCATTTCATTGATGTAAGCTTTTAGAGATATAAATTTTCCCCTAAGTACTGCTTTGGGTCCTTCCCAAAAATTTTGGTGTTTTGTCTCATTTTTGTCATTCTCTTTAATGAGAATAATTAATTATTCCCATAATTTCTTCTTTGATCCACTAATTCTTTAGGATTATATTATTTAGTTTCCAATTAATTTTAAGCTATTTTTCCACAATCCTTTATTGAATGGTATTTTATGGCATTATATCTATTTTCTATTTTTCTTTTCAACACTTAGTTGTGAAGTTTTTATTCCCTAATATATGATAAATTTTTGTATTTGTGCCATGTACTGCTGAGGTAGAGGTATCGTCCTTGTTATTCCTGTTCATTCTTCTCCAGCTGTTTGTCCTCTAAAGTTTTATTCATCTGCTCAATGTCTTTCTTGTTTAATTTCGGATAGATTTATCTACTTGTGAGAGGAGAATGTTGGAGGTATCATTTTATTGCCTATTTCCTCTTGTATCTCATTTATTATTTTTCCTTTAAGAATTTGGATGCTAAGTCATTTGTTGCATATATGCTTGGTATTTATATTACTTTATTGTCTGTAGCACCTTTCATCAAGATGTAGGTTCCTTGCTTATCCCTTTTCATTCTTTTTTTTTTCTCTGTCTGAGGTCATGATAGCTACTCCTGCTTCTTTTACTCCCCCTAAAGCAAAATGGATTCTCCTCCAGGCCCTTAATTTTATGCAATGTGTGTTTCTCTGCTTCCATTATATTTGTTATAAAAATATAGTTTAGGGTTCTGGTTTTCAATCCACTTTTGTTTTATGGATGACTTTATGCCATTCATATTTAAATTTAAAATTACTTTGTATTTCACTCCATCCTAGTTTCCTCCTGTTTGTCATCTTTGTCTCTCTTTTTACCCTTTCCCTCCTCAAAAGTGTTTTGTGTCTAACTGCAGCATACCACAAAATGCCCTTTCTTCTATTTGACACACCTTCTTTTACATTGTCTTCATAATTCCCTTTAGAGTAAGATAAATTTCAGGACCCAAGTGTGTATGTTATTCTCTCTTTCGGGCAGTTCCAATGAGATTGTTTCAATCATTACCAACACCACCCCCACCTCCATGATCCTCTCCATTCTAAAACCTCTTCCATACCTCCTCTAAGTGAGTTAATTTACCTCATTCTTTCCTCTTATACCAGTGCATCTCTCTTTCTCACCCTTTTTTTTATATCATCCCATCATGGTCAACTCACACCCAAGCCCTCAGTCTTCTAATTGCTCTAATAAGGATAAAGCACTTAGGAGTTACATATGTTAACTTTCAAATCAGGAATATAAATATTTTAAACTAAGTGGATATGATTCCTTTTTCTTATTTACCTTTTAATGCTTAAATCTTGAGTCTTAAGTTTGAAAGTTAAATTTTCTTTTTTTTATCAGGAATGCTTGAAAGTTCCATATTTCATCAAATATCCATTTTTCCCTTTTTAAGATTATGCTCACTTTTGCTGAGTAAATGATTCTTGATTGCATTACTAGCTCCTTTTACCTCTGCAAATGATATTGAAAACCCTCTTTTCTTTTAATGTGGAAGCTATTAATTCTTGTATTATCTTGATTGTTTTTCCACAATACTTGAATGGTTTCTTTCTGGCTGTTTGCAATATTTTCTCCTTGACCTGGTGTAGCAGCAAGCATCCCAGCATCCTCCAGGGTGGCTGCCAACACAGGTTCTTAGATCTGCTTTGCTAAAGGAAAACAACTCAAAATGAGTTAACAAGCTTACTTTAATCAGTCAAACATATATGTTGCTTACCTAGTTCAGGGGAAAAAGGTCAGCACCCCGAATTTCAGAATATACAGACAGAATTATCAAGTCAGAGAAACAGATCAAGCATACAGCTTTCCAAACTGTCCAACCATTATGTCCACACCAAATCACAGTTACCAGAGAGGGGAAACATCAACATCTGGGTTTTTCAAAGCCGGGGGGCTCTCAACAATGGCTTCCCAGAGTTTCATCTGATCAAATCACACAACACTTCTCAAAGTAAGCCCAAAACAATGCCTCAAATCAGGGTTTATATAGCCTTCTCCTGGCTCAGAGAATATAACAACCTTCTTGACCCACTGTCCAATCACAAAATATCAAAGTGTGGGCATTCCTGAAAAACAAGCCTCCCACCACAGACTCCAGATGCTCTTAAGCCTAGGGGCAGGGAAGATCTTAAAAACTTATATTCCCATTATACCTGGGAATTATGGGATGTGGCTATAATATTCCTATGGTTTTCCTTTTTGGTTCTCTTTAAGGAGGTGATCTGTGGATTCTTTCAATTTCTATTTTACCTTTTGGTTCTAAAACATCAGGGAAGCTTTGCTTAATAATTTCTTGAAATATGTTAAAAATGTCTTTTTGTTTTATCATGGCTTTCCGGTAGTCTAATAATTCTTAATTTATCTCTCATTGATCTATTTTCCATGTCAGTTGTTTTATTCAATGAAATATATCACATTGTCTTCTTTTTTCTTCTTCAAATTTGTTTTATTTTTACTTGATGTCTAATGAGGTTATTAGTTTTGACTTCCCCAATTCTAATATGTAATTATTTTCTTCCATGAAGTTTTTGTATCTCCCTTTCCATTTGTTCAAATTTACTTTTTAAGGAGTTGTTTTCTCCAAATAATTTTATTTATCTTTTTTTTTCCATTTGGCCATTTCTGCTTTTTAAAGAGTTTTCTTCAGTGCATGTTGGTGCTTCTTTTAACAGTTGACCTATTGTGTTTTAAATTATTTTCTTCAGTCACTTTTTGTGTTTCCTTTACAAAGCTGTTAACCTTTTTTTCTTGGCTTTGTATCATTCTTGTTTTTGCCCATTTTTTTTTTGGAGGGAGGAGGGCAGGGCAATTGGGATTAAGTGACTTGCCCAAGGTCACACAGCTATTAAGTGTTAAGTGTCTGAGGCCGGATTTGAACATTTGAACTCAGGTCCTCCTGACTACCTCCTGGTGCTCTATTCACTGAGCCACCTAGCTACCTGTTGCCTATTTTTTTTTTACTCTACCTTCCTTTTATGTTTTTAAAATCCCTTTTGAGCTTTTTATTAGTTTCTTTTGGGGCCTGCAATCAATTCACATTTCTCTTTGAGGCTTTGGATTTAGCAGTTTGACATTGTATTCTTCATAAAATAAGGTGTTTTATTGTATGAACAAAGAAGAGTTGAAGTATTCAAAAGAAATATGAGATGCACAAATTTAGAGATTCTACCCCAAATGTGTACTATTTTTGCCTGATCTTTGGTAGAGCATTCTGAGCTTATAGTGGGTCTGATCAACCACAGACACCCTGTAACTTGACCCAAACATGATAATGTCATTTTAGTCCTCTTAGAGAAAGCAAGGCAACGACAGCAAACAATTAGCCTCTTCTGTTTGTGTTTTGATCTTCCCCGTCATCAAATAACTTTCTATGATCAGATTCTTCTTCCTTTTTGCTTGATCATTTTTCAGCCTATTTCTTCACACTTTATGGTAAAATTGGACTCTTCTCCCAAGGAGAAGAGGATATTGTCCAAACCATGAAGTATTTTTATTTAATTCTGTTGTTTTCAGAGTGAGTTCTGGGGCTTGTTGGTTTTCAGTACTAACAGTGGTATGATCCGAGAGGCATTAATGTTCTCTTGGACTGTACTCTGATCTGTGAGCAATCAAAAGTACTGTTTCCCCCCCTGTAACCATGATCAGGGCCCTTACTTTCCTGCCACCACAATCTCTAGTGTACTAGTGTCCTTCTTTGCCTGGGACTGCATTGTTGATCCCTCTATGAGCAATACAACATAGACATGCACACAGTACCATCTAACAGGCCCTGTAATATTGTTACCAGTTGTCTAAGTCATTTACCACATGTGAAATGAGAACTCCAGAAGTTGCTCTTGCAGATTGTTTTCCCCCAATGTTATCTTGTGCTGGGCATGGTCACTACTTATTGATTTGCACTAGGGCCCTGCAGTGGGGAGGTCACTGCTGGCTTTCCCTACTAAGGTATGTGCTGGTCTGTACTTCCCTCTTATCCCTCTGATACCGATCTTTTCTATCAACCTTCTAAGTAGTCTTGGGCTGGAATATCATTTCACTCCCTTTTATTGTTTCTGCTACTCCAGAATTCATTTTAATAAGTTATTTTCATGTTTTGTTTTGTTTTGTTTATAAGGGAATTTGGGCGATGTCAGGGCTATCTCATTGGCTCTGTTCCCTGCCATAATTTCCTATTTAAAATAATTTCCAATACATTAAGTTACTATATTATCCATCTTTTCTCAACTTATAGCAATCAAGTTTTCCTCTAATTATTTGTTCTCACAAAGAAAGCCTATATTAATGTTTCAATTTTCACTAAAATATTTATTTATTTTTCTTTTGTTTTTATGTGGTTAATATATTTCCTGATATATTATGTGGTTAATATATTTCCTGATAATAGGCCATTTTTGCACACAAACTATAAGTAAAACTAGATTCCCATTGTCTTATAGGTTTGATTTTTTTAAATCAGCTTCAATTAAAAATAAAATTGATCTTTTATTCAATTGTTGTGCTTTGATTCTTCCCTTCTTTCTGTGCTCCCCTTTAAAATTAGGACCATGTTTTTTTTTTAATTCTTAAAAAGAATTTGCTAAAATGTCTTCTGTTTTTATTTTTGATAATGGTTTTTTGAAGCTTAGGTTATTAATTGCTCTTTAAATATTTGAAAGAATTCACTGGCAAATGCATCTTGTCTAGGTTTTTTTTTTCTTTTTTTCCTTTTGGCAACTCTTTCATAGACCACAATGATCAGAGACCACAGACTTGTTATCATATAAACGATTGCTATCAGCAAAATATTGCCCCCAAATTAGATAAAATAATTACACACTCTATACAAAGTGGTAAAATTATTTTCTCAATCCAACAAAATTACAGCCACGTTTTTACATATTAGTTATGTATAGGATGTCAATTTATTATAAAATTTATATTCCACATATGAAAATATAACCTTAATATATCATTAATCTATTCATACAACTTTTTAGCATTAATTATTGATTAAATTTCTAACATCAATTTTGCTTACCTTCTTAGAGTTTAGAATTTTTGTCTTCACCTCATTTTATTTTGATGATTTGGGTCAAGTCTGGGATTCTTTAGAGAAAAAAAATAAAGTATTATGAGAAGTATCAACAGATGTCTTATTTTCCTCAACAAATTTCCCCATAGCCAGTACAAGACTTCAGATTTATTCTTCTGATTTTGATATACACAGTCAAATCTACTAGACCATTTTCTTCAAAAATGTCCTAAGCAGTAGTTCAATATCCACAGGTATCACTAAGAGCCATATTTAGAATACTCTAAATATTTAGAATTATTATCATATTTAATATGATATCTAATTAAATATTATCATATTTAATATGATAATTCTAATCATATTTAGAATAGAGAAGTCTATTGAATCTTTTATTCTTATTTATCATCTTTACATTTCTTGCCATCCTAACACCTCCCCATGCCAACATCAAAAGTAGCTTTGAAAAGAAGAGTTGTGTGAAGTATGTGTCTAATAGGTTTGAGGGAAGTGTCAGGCATATACCCCTGCCTTGAAGATGCAAAGTAATTTATGAAGTGATTGTGGGAAAACTAGTATGATATTTATATTGTTTGTGGGTGTTTAAACACCAACCAACAGTTTTGTTTCCTTTCCCCCACAAGTGGTGCCTCCTGGCAATGCCATTCATTTCTATTATCCTAGCCCCTGTAATAGAAACAATTGAAGAGGTGTGTGGAGTGGGAGGGGGATATTGGGTCAAAGTAGAATGATAAAATAAATTCCAGATAAATAGGGGCTGTCTAGATTTTTTTTCTCTTGGGTTCTTACCAAACTACAATGTTGTCTAACATGTCACTGTGGTATGTTTGTATTTTAAATTATAATCTTGCTTCTATTTTTCTCCTGCATCTTTAGTGTTCAGCATCACAATCTACAATGTGTAAAATCATTGGTTCAGAGCAGGCAATATTAAATTTAAGATAGAGGCTTACATAACA
The DNA here is from genome assembly GCF_028583685.1 of Petaurus breviceps papuanus. Lineage (NCBI taxonomy): Eukaryota > Metazoa > Chordata > Mammalia > Diprotodontia > Petauridae > Petaurus > Petaurus breviceps. The sequence continues at coordinate 12,020,951 of NW_027185698.1, forward strand.
AAGAAATGGTAGTGGACAATCTAGGACATATTTAAGTACACTTTTTTATAAACATTCATTCTATGTCCTTTTATAGTATGAGATGATACTGTGTTCTGACCTCAGAACAATAAAGATGGTAACTGGAGTGACCCAAAGATCCCAAATATCTGATGTTCGATATCGCTTTTTAGGTTTTTCATTCAATTTGAGCTTGAACATTTATGATTATCATAAATTTTCTAGCTAATATATATCTTCATATGTCTCAATGTAAATTGAATAAGTGAAAGTAAGATAGGCATTAATTAACAACTTAATATGAGTCAACCACGGCACTTAGCAGTAAAATAAAAATACAAAAATGGATACAATACTTGCCCTCAAGGATCTGATATTCTAATAAAGGTCACTCAGGGAGAGATATTTTGTTTGTAAATGAATAGGAGCGATTTTGCAGAGAGTCACATTAGCCCACCCTTTCCCAAATATAATAAATATAATTGGCTTATGATTCTAGAAGGAGGTGGAAAAGAGGAAAGAGGATATATGTATAGTGATATGGCAGCTGGTAAGTATATCATGTCACAATAAAATGGGGCTGGAGCCATTCCTGCTCATAGAAGTCAATGGGGGCCACCTCCAATTAGCATAGTATGCCTCAAGGGAAGGAGTTCAGGGAATGTAAATGTTAAGGCCTCCAAAGCTTAGTTTCTGTTCTGAGCTGCATGTTAGACAGTGACTTTCAAAAATTCAATGAATTATACTCCTAAAGTAACTATATCATGAAAATAATTCCTTTGTATGAGATATAGTTGCCTCCCTTAAAATAGTACTGTTATCAACTGACACAGAAAGATTTATTCTAATATTTACATATACCCATTTTTTAGAAAAAGCGACAAGTGGTATAGTTCAAAATAATTAATTACAACATTAATATAGTATTGCCTCACTGCCAGAATCTTCAGGTGAAGAGAGGAGCTATAGTTACTCATATTTTGCCAATGCCTTCTTTCTTTCATCCCCTGCTGGGCATAGCATGTTTCCTAAGGGAAGGCTGTAAATGACTCCACCAGATGTCTTCCATCTACCCCAAGGCTTTAATGCCAGCAGAATGCAACTTCAGTTTCTACTTATTTAAGCAATCCCATTTCATCACATCTCCAACAGCCTGCCCTCTATTTCATCCCTACTCTTTCACTTATTTTTAATATTTCCTTCTCTTCTATTTATAAACATACCTATGTCTCCTACAACCTAGCAATAAAATCTCTAATTGGATCATTCCATTTTCACTATTATCCCATATGTCTTTTGCTTTTCAGAGCTAAACTCTCCAAAAAGGCATCTTCAATAGGTGCCTCCAGGTCCTGTACATTCACTCTCTTCTTAACCATTTGTAACCTGGCTTCCAACCTTATTACTCCAGTGAAACTTTGTTTTTTCCAAATTTACTAATGATCTATTAGCTGACAATTTCAGTGGTCTTTTCTCAATCCTTATTCTAAACCACTATGCATCCTTTCCCACTGTTGATCATTTTCTCTTCCTTCATAATATTGTCCCACTAGATTATCAAGACATAATCCCTTTCTGTTTATGTTCCTACATATCTGACTCCTTAAGAGTCTCCTTTGCAAAATCAACTTCGAAATCATACCCTCTAATTGTAAGTGTCCTTTTAAGTGTTGTCCTAGGTTTTGTAAAGCCAAGCACGAGCAGTTTCCAGAGGACTGTGGCTGTGAACAGCTTCAAGGTTCTGATTATATGGTATAGTGAACTCTCTATTTATTCAGTAATAAATCAAAGCAAGCAAAACAAACAGAAACAAAAATACAGCATTTACAATGTTATAACATATTAACTTATCACTAAAATGGCAACATAGTTTTTACCAAAATGGTCACCTAGTTTCAAACAAAAGATATTCAGTAAGAATTAATTCAATAATCCTCAATGAGGAAATCCTCCTTAAGGGACACAAAGTACAAAGGTCAAAGTTCTCCACCCCTAGCTCACATTTTTTTAATCTCTCAGTCAAAAAGTCATATTTGTCCCATAACGACCTCAAATACCTATGAAATTACTCTAAAGAAACTTTAGGGGTACAAAACCCAAAAAGTGACAAAGAGAAAGAAATCTCCCACTGAAGACAGCCCAGCAGGTGAACAGGAAGGGTTCATCACAGCAGTTTGCATCAGGGTGACCTGACCAGCCATGGCTAGAGGAACGTCATGAGAGTAGATCACCAGCAAATGTGGCAGTTTCCAAAAATTATCAACTCATAAATGCCAAAGACTAAGTGAGAGGTCAGTGTAGACTTTGGGAACAGGGAGTCTGGGAGTGTGGTCTAGTCTCTGCCCCTAGAGGGACAAGTGGCTGAGGCGTGTTAGCCACTGCCACTGCGTGGCTGCTTCAGAGCTGCTGACCTGCAGATTGTAAGGGGACCAAGCAACAGTTTTAAGGGGTAATCACTCTATTTTAACCTGTTTGGAGCTGGATTACTGTCTAGGATGGAGGTCCTGAGGTGAATGACCAGGTGCCACAGCCAGTGGTGGCTTCAGAGAGGGCAGCCAACTAATAGCTCCAGCAGCTGTGAAAACCCCAGTGATTTGGGACAAAGCTGTCCTTTCTGGAAGCAGAGTTCTACTGTGGAAAAAAGCTCAACAGTCAAGTAATTGAGTGGCAACATGAGCAAACAAAAGAAGCAAAACAAGCACAGCAATCCAAATTTAGATTCCTATTTGGGGACAAAAAGGATCAAAGCATAAAACAGGAGGAATACACTGAAGTCAGAACTCCAGTACCAAAAATTTCCAAGTAAAATATGAATTGGTTGCAGGCCATAGAGGAGCTTAAGAAGGATTTTGAAACTTCAATAAGTAGAGGAAAATAATTGGGAAGAGAAATAAGAATGAAGCAAGAAAATCATGAAAAGAGAATCAACAACTTGACTGAAGAAAATACCCTAAAAAGTAGACTAACTCAAACGGCAAAAGAGACTCAAAAAGCCAATTACAAGAAGAATGCCTTAAAAAAGCGAATTTGGCTGATGGAAAAGAATCTCAAAAGATTATTGAAGTGAATCATTCCTTCAAAATTAGATTGGAGAAAATGGAAGCTAGTGACTTTATGAGAAATCAAGATACTATTAAACAAATTCAAACAAACGAAAACATAGAAGTCAATGTGAAATAGCTCATTGGAAAAAAAAACACTGCCTGGAAAATAGATCCAGGAGAGACAATTTAAAAATTATTGGACTACCTGAAAGCCATGATCAAAAAAAGAATCTAGAAATCATCCTTCAAGAAATTCTCAAGGAAAATTTCCCTGACATTTTAGAACCAGAGGGCAAAATAAAGATGGAAAGAATCCACCAATCACTTCTAGAAAAAGATCCCCCCAAAAAATTTCCTAGGAATCTTATAGCAAGGTTCTGGAGTTCCCAGATCAAGAAAAAAATATTACAAGCTGCCAAGAAGAAACAATTTGAATAATGTGGATACACAATCATGATAACACAGGATCTGGCAGCTTCTACATTAAGAGATTGAGGGGCTTGGAATATGATATTCTGGAGTTCAAATGAGCTGAAATTAAAACCAAGAATCACCTTCCCAGCAAAACTGAGTATCATGTTTCAGGGGAAAATATGGTCATTCAATAAAATAGAGTATTTTCAAGCATTCTTGATGAAAAAAACAGAATTGAATATAAAAATTTGACATTCATTTACGAGAAGCAAGAGAACCTTGAGAAGGTAAACAGGGAAAAGAAATCATAAGGAACTTATCAAAGTTGAACTATTTACATTCCTACATGGTAAAATGATAATTATAACTTATGAAACTTTTCTCAGAATGAGAACAGTTGAAGGAAATATGTATATATTCATACACATATATGCTTTACAGGAGGGTACATGGGTATATGAATATATGTGAGTATTTGTACATATATGTACAGGTATACATAGACAGAGGACACAGGCCCAATTGAATGGGAAGGAATGGAATTTAAAATGTAAAATTGAGAGGTGAGAGAGGAATATAATGACAAGACACAGGGAGAGAAAGAATGGAGTAAATTATGTCATATAGAAGAGGTAATGGAAAACTGTTATGGAGGGGAAGAACATGAAGGCAAAAGGGAATGGGTCAACCTTACCCTCATTGAATTTGGCTTAGGGAGAGAATGATATAAGGTATCTCATGCTACAGGAGAGTGGGGGAAAGGGGATGAGAAGGGGTCAATAGAGGGGAGGAGAGGTTGGGGGGGAGGGAAGTTAGAAGCACACCCTTTAGAAAAGGGACAGGGTCAAAGTAGAGAATAGAACAAGTGGGGGCACTATAGGATGGAGGGAAATATACTCAGTCTTTCACAAATTATCCATTATGGACATGTTTTGCATAGCTACACATGTACAACCTATATTGAATTGCCTATCTTCCCAGTAAGGATGGGTGATGAAGGAGGAAGGAAGAGAATCTGGAATTCAAAGTTTCAAAATCAAATGTTCAAGTATATACATACATACATACATACAGGCATATATATATATATATATAATATATATACACACATATATAATTTTTTACATGCAACTGGGAAATAAGATATACAGGCACTGGGGTATAGAGATCCATCTTACTCTACTGGAAAATCGGGGGGAGATTGGACTATATAGGAGAGATCAGATTGGGTGAGGAGGTATACAGTGGGATTCCTGTTTTGGGGTGGTGGGTAGGGGAAAGGTAGGGAGAAAATTTGTAACTTAAAATCTTTTGTAAATGAATGATGTAAACTAAAATTAAACAAAAAATTTAATTTTAAAAAGGCATATTACTTCTTATTGGGAGATTCGTTTCCAATCATCCTTAATTCAAACATCTTGAAGAGATACAGGATGTTGAATACAAAGTACTCCCATCCCTAGGACACAATAAATCATGATCTTCTCAGTTTTCCTTAAATACCCAAGGAGAGGTAATTTCATCTTGACTCAAGGCTTGCTCTCAGATTCAATGGTTCCTCTTCCATGGATCCAGCTCCTACCTGAATCCACTAAACTGTCACCTGGATTCAAGGGCAGGCAGCTCCCAACTCCTGTCCAGCTCCTCATCCAGTTCCTCATTCAGTTCCTGTTCTATATTGAAGCTCACAGTGTTGAGTCTACCTCAAGTCCTTCAAAATTTCTGTTCCTGAGAATACAAAGCTTAACAATGCCAAAATAACATTCATGTACATTAACATCAATTCACTCTCTGCCTGTGAAATCAACATAGACCCACAAACAAGGTCTAAGACATCAACACAAATCATCAATATAGTCCCAGGACCTCTGAAAATATCAGCAACACCCTCCTCAAGGACTTCTGTAAATATAAAACAAGAAAATTCTCTTTCAGGGCTTCTGAACCAGCAGTCAGGTCCCAGGGCTTCTGTAACAACAGCAACGTCCTCTATCAGCAGATGAATCTGACAAAGTAATATCAAAACAGACAGACAAAGTACTGGCACAACAGTCATGCTTCCTCCCAGGTTTTTGCTCTCTCTCAGCCTGGGCTTCTCTTTATATATGGTCATTAAGCTCCTCCCTGTTCTGCCCCTTCCTGTTGCATCAGGAACAGAGGTTCACATGTTCTGTTTCTTAACAAAAGATTTTATATAATCATGGGAAAGAAATTTGAACTGAAACAAGTGGAAAAATAATTAAATAGCTGAAACAAAGTGTTAACTACTTCTTTGCTTGCCATTTCAATTCTTTTCTCCTTCTATACTACTTTACTTTAGTAGCATTATGATGATGATTCTTAAATCTACTTGTCCTGCTCCAAATGCTCAATTGACCTCCATTCTCACATCTCCAACTGTTTCAGACATCTTGAACAGGTTATTCAGAAGATATCTTAAACTCAATATTTCCATGATGGAACTCTCTTTCCCCTGAAACTTTCCTCCATCTCCTACCTTACCTATAACTTTAGAGGGAAGCATCATTCTCTGATCTTTCAGATTCACAACATAGGAGTCAGTCTCAAATTTTCACTATCTCCTGCCCCCAATATCCAATCTTTTGCCCTGGCCTGTCAATTTGCAAAATCTCTCAAATATGCTCCCCACTCTCTTATGACACTGCCACCATTCTAATGAGATCCCATTACCTAATACTTGGGTTATTTCAAAAGCCTGCTGGTTAATTGGCCTGTCTCAAGTCTTGACCTACTTGAAACCATCCTTTATTCAGCCTAGTTTCTGGTTTTCCTAAAGTACAGGTCTATTCATCACACACAAACTTCTGTAACTTCATGTGACTCCAAGGATCAAATATAAAATATTCAGTTCAGGAATCAAAGTCCTTTATGACCTTGCCCTCTTGTACTTTTCTAGTCTTCTTACATAGTCTAGTAAAACTAGTCTTAATTTTTAAGACTAGACTTACTCTAGACTTACATAGTCTTACTCTCCATCCTATATTCTTTGATCCAGTGACTTGGTCTCCTGGTTGTTCTAAGAACAAGACATTTGATCACTCAGAGCTGATTTGTTGTTGTTTTTGAGGGGGGAAGGCAAGGCAATTGGGCGACTTGCCCAAGGTCACACAGCTAAGACATGTCATGTCTGAGATTGTATTTGAACTCAGGTCCCCTGACTCCAGGGCCAGTGCTCTATTAACTGCTCCAATTAACTGCCCCCTCAGCTTTTCCTCTGGCTGTGTCCTATGTTCCCTTTCTTCATCTCTGACTACAGATGCCTCCTCAATTCTTTAAGTCCCTACTGAAATCTCACATTCTACAGGAAGATTGTTCCAAGCACACTTAATTCCTATGACTTCCTTCAGTTAATTATCTCCTATTTAGCATGCATATTGTTTTCTTTGCAGATATTTGCTTGCATCTTGTCTTCTACATTGGATTTTAAGGTCCTTGGGATGGCTAGGTGGCATAATAAATAGAGCACTGGCCCAGGAGTCAGGAGGAGCTGAGTTCAAATTTGACCTCAGACACTTAACACTTACTAGCCATGTGAACTTGGGCAAGTCACTTAATCCCAATTGCTCTGCATTTCCCCCTCAAAAAATCAATCAATAAATAAACAAATAAATAAAATAAGATTGTAAGGTCCTTGAGGCAAGGACTATGTTTTTTCCTCTTTTTGTAATCCTGATGCAAGCCTTCTGCCTGGCATATAGGAGTCACTTAACAAATATTTAGGGATGAATTAATTGATGAAAATTCCAGAGAAAATAGTATTTCTATGATTGAAGCATTGAAGATATTCTCACTAAAGAATCAAATTTAAACTGTCGTTATAAAGCAACAGTGATTTTTTTAAGACTTTCTGTCTTCAAAAACATCAATCTGGCACCTTCTGGAAGAACTCATTTCTATTTAAGGAAGAATACATTTCCTTGCTATTTTTCTCTAAAGGTTTTTTAGTCTTTGAAGTTTTTTTTTTCTTTCTCAAGACAATTTTACAAGAAAATTCACAAATAGCTATATTTCCAAAGGAGAAAAAAAAGTATTTGTAAAAGTGGTTAAAGTGAAAAGAAGACATGAAAAAATAAAATAAGACAGCTTAAGTACATACTTAAAAAAACAGCAGTTCTCTAGAGCATTTTTAGGGGGAAAAAGACAGTATTAAATTAGCCCCTTTTTTTGTTTTGATCTTTGTTAAAGAAATTAACCAAAGTCAATTCATAAAACAAGT
>NW_027185698.1:12028655-12032460 GCF_028583685.1 Petaurus breviceps papuanus
AGTTTCATGACAAAAAGGAAGGCAGAATCAAGATGGCAGAATAAAAGCAGGAACTTACTGGAGTTCCCACTCCAACTACCTCCAATACTTATAAAAAAATTTACTCTAAACACATTATAGAACTACAGAACCCACAAAGACAGAGAAAAATAAATCTCCTACTGAAGGCAGCCTGGAAGGCCACCAGGAAGTGTCTATCACACAGGGCTGGGAGTCGAGCACAGTCCCATGTGAGCTGCATGGGCCCAGACCCAGGTCAGCCCCTCCCAGTGGCACAGACCAGCTGAAGCAGACTTCAGGAGAGTGAATCACCAGAAGCTTCAGTGGTTTCCAGACTTCTCAACATATAAACACCAAAGAGAAAGTAAAAGATCAGTGGGGAACCCTATTGATCAAAGGTGAGAGAAGAGCAGGGTCTGTCCCTGTTCCCAGGGTTAGAAGTGGTGGAAGCATGGTGGCTGCAACTGCTGCCATGTGAATGCCTCCAGAGCTCCTGGCCTGCAGGTCAGATGGGCACCAAGCAACCATTCAGAGTTTAATTGCTCTTGCTTTGACCTGCTTGGATCTGGTTTTTGGTCTTGGGTGGTTCTCCAGGGGTGAGGAATGGAAGTGTGCCAGAACTTGTGATGGCTATAGACAGGGTGCCCTCCTCATAGCTCCAACAATAGCACTGACAACTGCAAAAAACCCAGTATTTTGGGACACACCTCTCTCCACTCTGGAAGCAGAGTTCTACCATTGCAAAGACCTCAAAAGTCAAGTAATTGGCTGGCAAGATGAGCAAACAGAGGAAGCACAATCAGACTACAAAATCCTTTTTCAGGGGACAAAGAGGATCAAAACATAGAACCAGAAGATGACAACAAAGTCAAAACTCCTGCATCAAAAACTTCCAAGAAAAATATAAATTGGTCACAGGCCATAGAGGAGCTCAAGAAGGATTTTGACAATCAAGCAAGAGATGTGGAGGAAAAATTGGGAAGAGAAATGAGAATGATACTAGAAAATCATGAAAAGCAGTCAACAGCCCAATTGGAAAAAAAAATAATACTGAAGAAAAACATAGACAAACTCAAATGGCAAAAGAGGACCAAAAAACAATGATTTTGACTGAATATTCTTGCAATTTAATAAGATAAATTTTTAAAAATGTTTCTTCAAAGATTAAGAGGGCCCTATGTTAATCTGAAGTCTGTTTTCAAAACTTTAAAGAGAAAAAATTAGAAAAGTGACTTCACCATGACTTTTTTCTTATATTTGGACATTTTCCCTTTAAAACACAGAAAACTCTTAACAATTTAGACTTTATCTAGACAAGGAGTGACATTTGATGTCACCTTAAAGTTTGAGAGAGGTTAATTATTTCCTCCTAGGTCATGGGTAGCTTCTATGACCTGGAAAGTGTCATCTTTGACTGTCTAGGCCTAATATTATGCTTTACCAGGGCACTGACAACTGCTATGCCATCTTGCAGGTTATGTAGAATGCCAATGGGGATGGTAAGAATGCAATCTAAACTATTCTGAGTACAGCACAAACTAAGTGATTTGATTTGAAGGTAAAATGGTAAAATAATATCTCTAGATTATTGAATCTCTATTCAGTGTCTCTAGGGTAAAAAAATATTTTTTATTCAGTTCAACAATTTTTCAGCACCTATTGTGGTCAAGTGCAAGAACTAAGATGAAACTTCAGTAGCTAACTTTTGAAGCTATTTATTTTTATTATTTAATTATTTATAGTAGCATCATAAGATAATGGGGGAAAACATAGAAATGGAATTAGGAGAAATAGGAGTTCAATGTAGTGAAGATGGTATTAAGCACTCCACATTCATTTCCTCATGAAACATTCTAGCCTTCAATCAATCAATTTACCAATATTTATGAGGTGCCTCATATATATGAGACACTTTAATAAATAGTACAAATATTAATATAAAAGATCAATAGTCCTTGCTCTAAAGGACATTACATTTTATCAACTGCTATAAAAATACATATATAAATAAATATAGCTATAAAATAAATGCAACGAAATTTTGATAGATGCTCTTACCAAGTACCAAGTACCAAGCAGTTCTGATGATTGATGCTTTATAATACAGTTTCAGATCTGGTATAAGCTAGGCCACCTTCCCTTAGAATTCTTTTCATTAATTCCCTTGATATTCTAGATTTTTGTTCTCCCAGATGAATTTTGTTATTATTTTTTCTAGCTCTACAAAATAATTTTGGGTAGTTTCATTAGTATGACACTAAATAAGTAAATAAATTTAGGTAGAATTGTTATTTTTATTATATTAGCTCAACTTACCCATGAGCAACTGATATATTTACAATTATTTAGATCTGACTTTATTTGCATAAAAATTGTTTGGAAATTGTGTTCATATAATTCTTAAGTAACAGATAAAAAATTGAGACAAATAGGGTTAAGTGACTTGCTCAGGGTAAACCAGCTAGTAAATGTCTGAGGCCAGATTTGAACTCAGGCAGACAAGTATTCCTGACTTCAGGCCTGGTACTTTATACACTGTGCCACCTAGCTGTCATGCTTTATTTAGAAAGCTTTTATAAATTGCTGAGAATGCTTCACAGCCCTTCTCCCCCCCCCAAAAAAAAAATAAAAACCTTTCAACTTTTGGTTAACAATGTAATCAAGAGATCTTGTATGGCTAGGTATAATGGTATTCAGATCACAGGTTATTAATAGTCCCATACTCAAAACTCCTGGTAGTATCTTCAAGAAATTGCAATTCAGTATATGATTAGTAAGACTATATTCTTCTCTATCCTCTCTGATGGCAGAGGCTATTTATTCAAAGATATCAACATGCATAATTCATTGTGACAGATATCATTTAATATTTAGGAGATATTATGTAGGACCAGTGATTCATTAAAAATTTCAGTTTTCTATTTTTGAAAATACAATGATTAGTTATTATATCAACATCTTTATACCCCATGTTGATATGGTAGTACTTTATTTTTTTTATTTGAACATATTCATCATACTCCAGGATAAATATGTTATCTCTTCATATTCAATGCCCATATTTTTGAAATATCATCACTAGGCTTCAAGGCATAAAAATTTATAGTCATATAAAATATCAACAAATTGCATGTTGTTAAAAGATTTGATATAAACATTTTTTCATTTATGATTCCAAGAGATAAAAGTATTAAGAACAGTATAATTGATTAAATATCATTGCTCTCTCCCAAATACTAAGCCCATTGATTTTAGGAAACTTAATCATTATTCAGTTATGTAAACTTCCCTCTTCCCAGCCAGCTTTTCATTTTTTCCATCAGGAAAACCTCAGAGAACATCAACAATTTAGACATAGGAAACACCATCCCCAGACGAAGGAAGTTTATCATGTATTGGTGGAATAAAAAGCAAATTCTGATCTATGGTAAAGTCAGGCTTTCCAAACTCAAATGGAAATTGGTAATCTGCATTTTGTAATTTCTGAGAAAAGGTGGGAATCATGTTATAGTTTTTAATAGGCTTATTATATGCATGCTGACAATTGGAGATAAAAGTTCTCTAGTTCACTTGACCCTGAAGAATTTCAAAAATATTCTCTTATAATGGTAATGGAATTTAAAGATCCCCTTGTATTGGCTTGGTTTTTGGGTTAAGTATTAAAACCCAGAGCTTGTGTATCCCACTTGTGGGATGGACTTGTTGATGTGAAGAGAAAGGGCTGAACTGGGAGGAGCTTGTGCTGTGGATTTAGAGAGAGGCCCAACCAGAAAGAGGCCAGAAGAACTTTTGGGAGCAGCATTGT